>NC_083341.1:48039845-48350073 GCF_019175385.1 Lycium barbarum | reverse complement strand
TTGTTTCAAACTGTGTAACGGGTGTTGAGTGCGCAGGAACTGAAACTCGAAAAATCGATAATGTGACACCAGATGTTACACCTTGGAAAATTCCCCGTTAACGTACAGTGAATAGGCTAGTGAAGAGCACGACGTATACGATGATTTGATAAGTAAGAGATACCATTTGATCATCCTAATCGAGGTTCAAAGACATTAGACGTAAGGGAAGAAGGTTGTCAAAGAAAGTAAAGGATATGTTGCGTGGCGGGTAAGAATTATGAGCGACGAGTTAATGATGGCATAATGATGTCATAGATAAGAGTGATAACGTCCCTTAGATTGATATTGAGGTGTTAAACAAGTGTCAAGAAGGTTCCATAAGGATTGGAGATCAAACGAGTCGACGAGAACGAAATCGGGACAGCTGGGCATTATACGGCCCAACATACTGGTCGTATAAATTATACTGGCCGTATGTTAGACTGTATAATTAGCCAAGAGGGGCATCATACACTGGACCAAACATACGGCCACACATATGGCCCGTATAAAATGTACGAACCGCATGTTGCTCCGTATATCTTGGTCGGGACAGATTTAAGTGTTTAATATAAGGACCCCTCTCTGATTATTTCATTTCATTTCCACTCTCATCTTCTCAAGAAACCTCTAGAATCCTCTCTATTATTCATCCACAAGAAATTGAGGGAAACCATGATCAATTACATCAAGCCCACGAAATCAAGCACATGAAACCTAGTAAAAGTTCATCTACACCAAGAAAACTCAAGGGAAGTGACTTAAGGTTTTGGTGCAAGAAGAGAAGCTTCACTCAAATGTTGTTCATCCATCATTTAAGGTGAGTTTTACGATCATTCTTGATTGTTTAAGGTGTTGAAAGTTAAAAACACATGGATTGTAGAAAGACATAGAAAATGGGTCATAAATATGGGAATAGTGACATTGTTGGGTAAAGGTTTGGATTGAGTCATGATTATCGATATGTTGTGATTGTAAATATGTTATTAATGGCATTTATACCATGTAATAAGTATTATATATGAGAAAACGCGATAGTGAGCTATAACCATAATTGTGGAGAAATTGAAGGGAAATGGTGAATTGTGGGAAATGTAGATGAATGATGATTGTTGTTTGTGATATTGGGAATGTTGTTATGAACGTTTGGGAGTTGATATAGAATATGGGAAAAGTAGTAGAAACAAAGGAAATGCTGCCTAATTTTCTCTAGAAGTAGTAACGCTTCTTATAGCCGATCAACTAATGTTAATGCGAATGCGAATTCTCTTGAAGGTAGAAACGTGGGCATTGAAGGAGAACGAGCAAGCGATAGATTAGTTAAACGTAAAAGGTATGTGAGGCTAGTCCTTTATTTCTATGGCATGAATCCTATAGCATGACTTCTCCTCCCTCTCCATGAATCTCCCACATTCCGGAAAATATGATTCTATGTTCATGAATAGCTATATGAGACAAGAGATATATTATGTGCCTAAAAATGATGATGAGGAGCTTGAGTCTAAAGATTCTAGAGTTCATAATATGATGTCCCTATAATGCTAATGATGTCATTTATTGTATACACTCACCTTATATACTATTTCCTTCAAAGTGGGGCAGAATACTTATAAATGCTCCATAATGGAATCGGGGGTTCACGACCTTTTGTCACCCCGATAGAGTATAATTGTCTTAAGTTTCCAGTCATGCATTATGGTAATAGTATGATGAGAATATGATGAGTCTATGATATGTATATGATGTTACAACACCGCACCTGCATGGCCAGCCAGACACCGCTAAGGCGGACAGCGCATACACCATGTCCAGATGACATGGGCAGACACCACTAGTGGGTGGCATGAGATGGTACCCCGGACGCGGGAGGCCTGGACGCAGGCTAATTATTATCACACCGATCCGATATGGACGGGCAGCTTATACATTTATGCATATATGATATGATGATGATTATGAGTAAGACAGCATGTGTTATTTCTTTTATAAGTGACAGTCATATACAGTTGCTCCTTACTGATGCTTTCTTTATCTCATTGACGTATCATTATTGTTTATGCCTCACATACTCAGTACAATGTTCGTACTGACGTATGTTTTCTTTAGACGTTGTGTTCATGCCCACAGGTAGACAGGGAGGTTATCTTGATCTAGACTCGTAGAAGCTAGTAGCTGATCTGAGAGCACTCTATTGTTCCGGAGGTGCCTTGATTATTCTGTTGTGTACATATACGTATTTTGGGCATGACGGGGTCCTGTCCCGTCTTTATGTCTAGTACTCTAGTAGAGGCTCGTAGATACGCAGAGTGGGTTATATGGTCTCACGAGGTTGCTATTATGTATATACATATATTATTTTGTTAGCCAAAAGGCTTATGTATATCAAAGTATTTATGTTTTCAAAAGAAAAAATGATTTTCTTATGATTGAGTATGAATTTGATAAAATAACGTTTAATGGGTATGATGAGTAGTAGAACAAGTGGTGCTCATTGGTTAGCCCCAGGTACCTGTCACGACCCCTAGCCGGGTCGTGACAGAAGTGGTATCAGAGCAGTTCAGTCCAAGGAAATTTCTACAACCGTATCTAGTAGAGTCTTGTTTATGGTGTGTTGCGCGCCACGCTAATAAACAGGAGGTTACAGGGCATTTAGGAAAAATAACCATCTTTCATCTTAAGAGATCGTGCGATAGAGCTGTGTTGTAAGATTTTCCCCTCTTAATAGTGTGTTATGATTTTAGAAATGTCGCCAAAAGGAAAAGCTATAGCCGCCCAGAAGGGCAAGACTACGACAAAAAGGCGGGTAGAAAGAGAGTCGCCAATGAATGTAGAAGAGGGCGAGTCACATAATGATGCCCCATCTAATACTTCCTCCACCCCGCCCAATGTAGAAGAACAAGGAGGGGCTTCAGCTCCAATTCCTCCACCGATCGCTTCGGGTCAACAAGTGACCGAGGTCATTCATTTATTAGCACAGTTAGTTGCCACCCAGGCATAGCGGCAGAATGTGAGTTCAAGAGATTGGGCAACTAGTGCCAGAGCCCGTGATTTTATGAGTTTGAATCCTCCGGAGTTTTTCGGGTCAAAGCCGGATGAAGACCCGCAAGGTTTTATTGATGAGATACTAAGAACATTGAGAATTATTCATGCCTCCGAGACTGAATCTGTGGAGTTGGCATCTTATAGACTCAGAGATGTGGCGATATTGTGGTACAACAATTGGCTAGTATCAAGGAAAGAAAATGCGCCTCCTCCCGTGTGGAAAGAATTTGTAGATGCTTTCATCCATCACTATTTGCCACCCGAGGTCCGCCGAGCTAGAGCGGATAGGTTCTTAAATTTAAAGCAAGGAAATATGAGTGCCCGGGAGTATAGCCTTCAATTCAATTCCTTGGCTAGGTATGCTCCAACTATGGTAGCCGATATGGGAGATAGAGTGCATCGCTTTGTGAGTGGCTTAGGGCTACATCTATATAAAGATTGCTTAAAGGCTTCATTGCAAGACGGGATGGATATTTCCCGAATACAAGCTCATGCCCAGAACTTAGAGGGACGACAACAACTGCAAAGGGGTGATCGTGATATTGATAGAAGGCAAAGCAAGAGGGCCAGATCTATGGGGGCAGGCAGTGATTATAGAAGGGGATCAAGGCAGACACATTCTAGATACTCAGGCCAGTGGATGACTAGTGCACCTCCTCGATTTACTATTAGGAGATTTGATCACTCCTTTCGTTCAGGACAGGGTCAGAGTTCGAGGGCCTCAGATTCTCAGTTCAGGGAAGATTATAGTCAGAGGAGACCCTCAGTACCGCGGTGCAGCCAGTGCGGTAGATTACATTCCGGACAGTGTCGCCAAGGTTCGGATGCTTGCTATGCCTACGGTCAGGTTGGGCACATGATGCGAGATTGCCCGTCGATGAGTGGTAAAGTTGGGGTTCAGCCCACAGGATCAGTAGTTGGTTCATCTTCAATGCGCCCGGTAGGGCAGACTCCCTAGATTCCAGCAGGTCGAGGTAGAGGCAGAGGGGGAGCATCTACTTCAGGTGCCACTCAGCCCTGTGTGTATGCTTTAGCTAGACGACATGATCTTGAGTCCTCCCCGGATGTGGTTACAGGTACATTGTCCATATTTTCCCATGATGTATATGCATAGAACCGAGTTCTACACTCTCTTATATTACTCCGTATGTTACTGGTCGTATCGGGGTGAAACCTGAGCCAATTAAACCTTTTGAGGTATCTACTCCGATTGGTGATCCCGTGATAGCTAGACAGGTGTATAAAAATTGTGTAATTGTGATACGCGATCGCCAGACCAAAGCTGATTTAATTGAGCTGGAAATGCTAGATTTTGATGTGATTATGGGTATGGATTGGTTGGCCTCATGTTATGCTAGTGTTGATTACTGAATGAAAGTGGTTCGATTTCAATTTCCGGGAGAGCCCGTGCTTGAATGGAAGGGTAATACAGCATCTCCGAATAGTAGGTTTATTTCCTACCTTAAGGCAAGGAAGATGATAGCTAAGGGCTACATTTATCACTTAATCCGAGTTCATGACACCGAAGCAGAGTCGCCAACTTTCCAGTCCGTTCCTATAGTGAATGAATTCCCGGATGTATATCCAGATGAACTTCATGGCCTTCCTCCAGAAAGAGAGATTGACTTCGTTATTGATGTGTTGCCGGACACCAAGCCTATTTCTATTCCTCCGTATCGAATGGCTCCGGCAGAATTTAAAGAGGTAAAGGCACAGTTGAAAGATTTGCTTAAGAAGGGGTTTATTAGACCCAGTTCATCACCGTGGGGAGCACCTGTTCTATTTGTATGAAAGAAAGATGGCTCCCTAAGAATGTGCATTGATTATAGCCAGTTGAATACGGTGACGATAAAGAACAAATATCCTCTCCCAAGGATTGATGATTTATTTGATCAACTACAGGGTGCCAAGTGGTTTTCTAAAATAGACATAAGGTCGGGTTATCATCAAGTGAGAGTTAGAGAAGAAGATATTCCCAAAATAGCTTTCAGAACTAGATATGGCCATTATGAATTCCGGGGGATGTCGTTTGGGTTGACTAATGCTCTGGCAGTGTTGATGAATTTAATGAATAATGTATTCAGGCCACTCTTGGATTTGTTCGTGATAGTATTTATTGATGACATTTTGGTGTACTCTCGCACAGAATCAGAACATGCAGATCATTTACGTATCGTTCTTGGAATTTTTTGAGCCCGAGAGTTATACGCAAAATTTTCAAAGTGTGAGTTTTGGCTGAATTCTGTGATATTTCTGGGCCATGTTATTTCAGATGATGGTATTCGAGTTGATACTCAGAAAATTGAAGCTGTGAAGACCTGGCCAAGGCCTACGACGCCTACAGAGGTCCATAGTTTTCTGGGATTGGCAGGCTACTATAGAAGGTTCGTAGAGGGATTTTCCTCTATTTCAGCCCCATTGACAAAGCTAACCCAGAAGTCAGTTAAATTTCAATGGAATGATGCTTGTGAACGCAGTTTCCAAGAGTTGAAGGACAGATTAACCTCAGCTCTGGTCTTAACACTCCCAGAAGGGCCAGATGGTTATGATGTGTACTGTGATGCTTCCGGTGTTGGGTTAGGATGCGTGTTAATGCAGCACGGTAGAGTCATTGCTTATGCTTCGAGACAGCTGCGGAAACACGAAAAGAACTATCCAACTCATAACCTCGAATTAGCTGCAGTTATTCATGCATTAAAGATGTGGAGACATTACTTATATGGTGTGCATGTCGATATCTATACAGATCACAAGAGTCTTCAGTACATTTTCAAACAGAAGGAGTTAAATCTGCGGCAGAGACGGTGGTTAGAGTTATTGAAAGACTATGATGTGAATATTTTGTACCACCCCGGAAAAGCAAATGTAGTAGCCGATGCGCTTAGCCACCGATCAATGGGCAGTTTATGCGAAGTTCCTCCGGAAAGGAAAGAATTAGTTTATGAGCTCTATCAACTAGCTAATCTTGAAGTACGTGTAATTGATTCGGGTAGTGCAGGGATTTGTATTAATGATCCCACAGTTTCATCTCTGAATATAGAAGTGAAAGAGCGTCAGTATGAAGATCCTCAATTGTGCCATTACAGAGACACATCTCATGGAAAAGAAAAGTCTCCATTTGAATTTTCCTTAGATGGAATTCTTAGGTACCGAGGCAGGCTATGTGTTCCGAACGTTGCAGAATTGCGCCGTCGGATTCTAGAAGAAGCTCATCATTCTCGGTATTCTATTCACCCAGGTACAACGAAGATGTATCATGATATCAAGTTGATATATTGGTAGGATGGCATGAAGAGAGACATAGCAGAATTTTTAGCCCAGTGTCCAAATTGCCAGCAAGTGAAGATTGAACATCAAAAGCCAGGAGGATTGTTGCAAGCAATGGAAATCCCTACTTTGAAATGGGAAGTGATCAACATGGATTTTATTGTGGGGTTACCTCGTTCCCGAGGCAAGCATGATTCTATATGGGTGATTGTGGACAGATTAACGAAAGCAGCTCATTTTCTTCCAGTCAAAACCACATACTCGGCTGAAGACTATGCGAGGTTGTATCTCAAAGAAATTGTGCGGATCCATGGTATTCCACTATCCATTATCACAGATAAAGGAGCCCAATTTACAGCCAAGTTCTGGAAGTCTTTTCAAGAAGGTCTAGGTACCCAAGTGAAGCTTAGCACGGCATTTCATCCGCAGACCGATGGACAAGCCGAGCGTACTAGTCAGACCTTGGAGGATATGCTGATAGCATGTGTTCTAGATTTTGGTAGTAGCTGGGATGATCACTTACCTCTGATTGAGTTCGCATATAACAATAGTTATCATTCCAGTATTCAAATGGCTCTGTATGAAGCTTTATATGGAAGGAAATGCAGGTCCCCAATTGGATGGTTTGAAACAGGAGAAGTACAACTAATAGGCCCTGAATTGATTCAGCAAGCGGTAGAAAAAGTCAAGGTGATCTGAGATCGACTGTTAACAGCCCAAAGTCACCAAAAATCTTATGCGGACAACCGCCGGCGAGACTTGGAATTTTAGGTTAATGATTGGGTATTTTTGAAGGTGTCGCCAATTAAAGGGGTGATGAGATTTGGCAAGAAAGGGAAGTTATGTCCTAGATACATTGGACCCTATAAAATTATCCGCAAGGTGGGTCATGTAGCCTGCGAATTTGACTTGCCTTCAGAGCTTGAACCAGTCCACTCAGTTTTTCATGTCTCGATGCTCCGCAAGTACGTCGGAGATCCCACAAGGATTGTCCCAATAGATTATGTCCAAGTGACAGAAAAGCTGGCATATGAAGAAGTGCCTATTACCATCTTAGACAGGCAAGTACAAAGACTTCGAAATAAGGAAGTAGCTTCAGTCAAAGTCTTGTGGCGAAACAAAAACCGAGAAGAAATGACTTGGGAAGCGGAAAAGAAAATGAATTCCACATATCCGCACTTGTTCCAACCCCAGAAGAGATCCATGATGAAACATCAGGATTATGAGGTATCTGTACTTTCTTTTCATGCTTTTGGTCATGTGTGGTCAATTTATAGTTCTATTGTGTTGTGGCCCTATGAGGCAATATTATTATGGGTTGTTGTGACAGGACGGTAGAGCCATATTACAGGGGAAATTCTGGAGAAATTTTCGTAGAATTCCCGAGTGTTTAACATTCAAGGACGAATGTTCCAAAAGGTGGGAAGAATGTTACACCTTGGAAAATTCCTCGTTAACGTATAGTGAATAGGCTAGCGAAGAGAAAGACGTATACGATGCTTTGATAAGTAAGAGATAGCATTTGATGATCCTAATCAAGGTTCAAAGACATTAAACGTAATGGAAGAAGGTAGTCAAAGAAAGTAAAGGATATGTTGCATGTCGGGTAAGAATTATGAGCGACGAGTTAATGATGGTGTAATGATGTATTAGAGAAGAGTGATAATGTCCCTTAGATTGATATTGAGGTGTTAAACAAGTGTCCATAAGGATTGGAGATCAAACGAGTCGACGAGAACGAAATTGGAACAGCTGGGCATTATACGGCCCAACATATTGGCCGTATAAATTATACTGGCCGTATGTTAGGCCGTATAATTAGCCAAGAGGGGCATCATACACTGGACCAAACATACGGCCCGTATAAAATGTACGGACCGTATGTTAGTCCATATATCTTGGTCGGGACAAATTTAAGTGTTTAATATAAGGACCCCTCTCTGATTATTTCATTTCATTTCCACTCTCCTCTCCTCAAGAAACCTCTAAAACCCTCTCTATTATTCATCCCCAAGAAATTGAGGGAAACCATGATCAATTACATCAAACCCACGAAATCAAGCACATGAAACCTAGTAAAAGTTCATCTACACCAAGAAAACTCAAGGGAAGTGACTTAGGGTTTTGGTGCAAGAAGAGAAGCTTCACTCAAATGTTTTTCATCCATCATTTAATGTGAGTTTTACGATCATTCTTGATTGTTTATGGTGTTGAAAGTTAAAAACACATGGATTGTAGAAAGACATAGAAAATGGGTCATAAATATGGGAATAGTGACATTGTTGGGTAAAGGTTTGGATTGAGTCATGATTATCGATATGTTGTGATTGTAAATATGTTATTTATGGAATTTAGACCATGGAATAATTATTATATATGAGAAAACACGATAGTGAGCTATAACCATAATTGTGGAGAAATTGAAGGGAAATGGTGAATTGTGGGAAATGTAGATGAATGATGATTGTTGTTTGCGATATTGTGAATGTTGTTATGAACGTTTGGGAGTTGATATAGAATATGGGAAAAGTAGTAGAAACAAAGGAAATTCTGCCTAATTTTCCCTAGAAGTAGTAACGCTTCTTATAGCCGATCAACTAATGTTAATGCGAATGCGAATTCTCTTGAAGGAAGAAACGTGGGCATTGAAGGAGAACAAGCAAGCGATAGATTAGTTAAACGTAAAAGGTATGTGAGGCTAGTCCTTTGTTTATATGGCATGAATCCTATAGCATGACTTCTCCTCCCTCTCCATGAATCTCCTACATTCCAGAAAATGATGAGTCTATGTTCATGAATAGCTATATGAGATAAGAGATATATTATGAGCCTAAAAATGATGATGAGGAGCTTGAGTCTAAAGATTCTAGAGTTCATGATATGATGTCCCTATAACGCTAATGATGCCATTTATTGTATACACTCACCTTATATACTATTTCCTTCAAGGTGAGGCAGAATACTTATAAATGCTCTATAATGGAATCGGGGGTTCATAACCTTTTGTCACCCCGATAGTGTATAATTATCTTAAGTTTTCAGTCATCCATTATGGTAATAGTATGATGAGAATATGATGATTCTATGATATATATATGATGTTATCACACCGCGCCTACATGGCCGGGCAGACACCGCTAAGGCGGGCAGCGTATACACCATGTCCAGATGACATGGGCAGACACCACTTATGGGCGGCATGAGATGGTACCCCGGACGCGGGAGGCCTGGACGCAGGCTAATTATTATCACACCGATTCGATATTAATGGGTAGCTTATACATTTATACATATATGATATGATGATGATTATGAGTAAGACAACATGTGTTATTTCTTTTATAAGTGACAGTCATATACAGTTGCTCCTTACTGATGCTTTCTTTATCTCATTGACGTATCATTATTGTTTATGCCTCTCATACTCAGTACAATGTTCGTACTGATGTCTGTTTTCTTTGGACGCTGTGTTCATGCCCACAGGTAGACGGGGAGGTGATCTTGATCCAGACTCGTAGGAGCTACTAGCTGATCTGAGAGCACTCCATTGTTCCTGAGGTGACTTGATTATTCTTTTGTGTACATATACGTATTTTGGGCACGACGGTGTCCTGTCCAATCCTTATGTCTAGTACTCCAGTAGAGGCTCGTAGATACGCAGTGTGGGTTATATGATCTCACGAGGTTGCTATTATGTATATACATATATTATTTTGTTAGCCGAAAGGCTTATGTATATAAAAGTATTTATGTTTTCAAAAGAAAAAATGATTTTCTTATGATTGAGTATGAATTTGATAAAAGAACGTTTAATGAGTATGATGAGTAGTAGAACGAGTATTGCTCGGTGGTTAGCCCCGGGTACCCGTCACGGCTCCTAGCCGGGTTTTGACACCAGAGCACGAAGACGGGCCTTCGACATGTTGATGGACCGTCAATGTAAAGTGACAGTATGCAGAGTTAGTAATCTGAGAGTTAGCAACTGCTACTCTACAGGTATGTAAGTTGACGAGTAAGTCGACGGACCGTCTACACGTTGACGATACT
The DNA here is from genome assembly GCF_019175385.1 of Lycium barbarum. Taxonomy (NCBI): domain Eukaryota; kingdom Viridiplantae; phylum Streptophyta; class Magnoliopsida; order Solanales; family Solanaceae; genus Lycium; species Lycium barbarum. The sequence continues at coordinate 48,339,696 of NC_083341.1, read as the reverse complement.
GTCAATGTGCAAAGATTTTCCGTCTTTTTACTCATCAACATGTTAGTGTTTTTTTTAATTTTTTAGGTCGTCTACATGTCAACGACTCGCCCAACAAAAAAAAAAGCAATTGTGAATTATTTTTTAAAAAAAAAAACAAAACCAATGGGCAGAGTTAGGTTTATTTCAAACATCCACCAAGTCGGCAGGCATTTTGACCCCTGATTTGTGTTGATTCATTATGCCCGCCAATGGTTCGTAAAAGAAGAATTCAGATAAACATGCAATCTGAGGAGTGAATTCTGAGTAACTCCAACGGGTTGGAGGGTATTTCAATTAAAATTCTCGATTTGATATCATTATACCTACCAAACAAAACTCGGGAAATTACCAAAGGTCAAAAAAGTCAAAGATGAGGGTGAAGTCTGAGTAACCTAAAGCCCCAAAACCCAAATGTGCAAAATAATTGAATATCTGTTCTCTGATTGATTGGATTTAAAAACACGAGCCCGAACCTACAAACTTACAGTTGTTGCTACGAGGGTCGTAAACATGTCATCAAACCATCTTTGCATAAAGACGGTACCGTCGAGCTGTTCAACGGTCCGTCGACAGGTTCGACGATCTGCAGGTCCAGACTTTAGAGAACTGAGTATATTTTTTTGATTTTTCACTGAATTTGATTTCACTCGTACAAGTTGACTAGATTTTTGTTTTGATAATTACAAGTATGGCTCCACCCAAGTGGACAACTACTCGAAGGGGTGGCTCGAGACAAACATAAAGAACAGCTGGTCGAAGGAGGCCTAGTGGCAAACCCACACTAAGAGATGAAGCCCCGGATGATGATCCTAAGGTTATACCTGTTATATCCCGTGTTTTCACACGTTTGGAAAGAATTGGAAATATCTTTGACTTGTAAGAAATAAGCTCATAATTGATTTCGTTGCAAAACATGAGTTGTTTACGAAAGAGTAGTGTCGTGGAAGTGTGGGATAAGGTTAAGGGCAAAATTGGAATTTCGGAAATTAGTTTCGGAAATTACAAGGTGACTTATAAGTCATTGGGCCAAAATAATTCAATTGAAAAATTAAGGCCCAATGCTAAGGGGTGGCCGGCCAACATAGTGGCCAAGCCCATGTTTCCATTAATTCCCCATGTGTTAAATTAATAAAGGGATTATATTATATAAGTCATCACCCCTTAGAAGTTTCAAGAGAAAGAATAGAAAAAAAAAAAGAAACCAAGAGCAAAAGAAGAAACCCATTTCGGGTTTGGCCATAGAAAATTGACCATAGAAAATCTTGCTTCTAAAATTAGTTTCTTGTTGAATTTCTACTAATTCAAGGTCTCTTTACAATGTGGCGTAGTTATTTCGGAAGATAGACCGCCGGTTTCGTCGTTTTAACCACTTGGGCAAGTAAAGAAGATAGGAGGAAAAGGTAAGATTTGATTCCTTTTTTTGTGTTATAAAGCTTTGTTTGTGTTGTAGTATGTGGGAATGAGTTAATTGTATGGAAAAATTGAAGTTCGTAAAGTGATTATGAAATATAGTATATGGCCGTGTGTGTATATGTGTTGTATATGTATGGTGAGTTAAAATTATGTTGTATTCTAGTTGTGATTATGGTGAAATTCACATTAGAAATGAAAGTTGAATAAATTTGGTTGAAGTTGGAATATGGAAGTTGGCCGTGTGGTATGGTGTTGGGAAGATGGCAATGAATTAATTTTATTTGGTGTGTTAGTTGAGTTGTAGTAATCCTTGCATGTAAATGAAGATAAAATGACGTAAGTTTGTATTGAAACGGAATGTAGAAGCTTATGTCGTTTTAGTGTAATCTTGTGACATTATGAAAAACGAAGTTGTTATGTTACAAATTATGATAATCATTGATAGATTTGGAAGATGGAATCATGTTATGAATATGTATGCCAAAGATTAGAAGTTTTGAATGAATTATGACTTTAGCGGAAAGTTTGTATATTATGTATATCGTATGAATATTTTGAGGAAATGATATGAAATGCTTCTAAACTATATGGTGACGATCTTGATTAATGATGAATATGAAAACATTGAACTTGGGTTGGAAGTGTGAAGTCGGAATGGAAGTTATCGTATTATGTCGCAAAGTAGAACTAGTTATGTCATATTGCGTTTTATATTGAATGTTGTTGTTGGTGGTGTTGTTGTTGGGTTGTTAGTGATTGTTTTGGCCGAGTTGAATTCTCGGGGGTGCTATATGTATAGGGGAGGTGCTGCCGAAATTTCGGTAGACAAATGTGAACTTAAGTGAATTCGTAGAAACCATGATTTACAATTGGCAAATGTGACCATTTGCAGATTTCTGCCGAAACGGGAACTGAGCTTGGAAAGGTATAAGAAGCTCAAAAGGTATGTAAAGCTATCCTGATTCTTCTTTTGGCATGCCCTAGAAGTACTAGGATCGGATTCACGCCTCGGAGAATATTCTGCTCACCGGAATCCGCGTATGAAATTGTCACATTTTCGTTCAATAGAATTGAACCCTTTTTGTAGGCCTTCTTGAAAGTTATGCAAACTTTCCCCAAATTAGTTGGAAAGTTATAGAATGTCCGCAGAACCTTCGTAGGACCCCATAAGCTTAACATACGTAATTTGAACCCACCGCCTTGCTTGTCCCGAGGTGGGCCCACTATTCCCGGTTTTACCCTTATTGTACTTAAGGTTTGTTTTCGAGCAGTTTTTGAAAGAAATGTCCTAACTACTCTTTTAATTATATTCCATTAAGTCTTATAAATTGTTTTGGCACTCGGAATGATTTCAGAAAGATTATGCTTCTGTGATTCTTTATGACATCCGAACCCCACGTATTATGATTCCGTCTGACTTCATTGGATTTGTTTGTCATTGATATGCCTCATCGAGTCTCTAAAAATATTTATGATATTTTAATTGCATTTAGTCTCTCACTACTCCATTCGTGGATGCCCCAATGTTTCCCACACTGAGCCCGGGCCAGGATATGTTGTCAAGCGTAATCCTCTGCATTGTTCGCCGTGCCTCGATGTGAGGGGGCAGGTATACATGTACATGGGTTTGTGGAGTATGCTGTGCCATGTACATATGTTCTGATATGATTTGTTATGGCCATCTGATATGACATACTATGTTACGGGGTTACGCCCCTATTCTGATTCTTCTGAGTTGTGGCACCAGCGTCGGGAGGGTGGCCACGTTCTGTCTGCCGAGTCCCTTGGCAGGGGCCGGATTTGATATGACATATGTTTCTGTACACACTCTGCATGTTTTGAAAATATGTATTTGATACTTTGGATTTTCTGCTCACTTTATGTGCGTTCTGTACCAGTTATGATTTTGTTTCTGTAATTCAGGCTTTACATATTTCGTACTGACCCCCTTTCTTCGGGGGGCTGCGTTTTCATGCCGCGCAGGTACCGACGACAGGTTTGCTGACCTGCCCGGTTAGGATATCGTTTCTGCCATTTGGAGCGCTCTTTTATTCAGAGCCCATCTTTTGGTACAGTCTGTCACTATTGTATATATGTACACTATTTAGGGGTATGACGGGGCCCTGTCCCGTCTTATGATTTCGTTATGCTCTGTAGAGGTGTGTAGATATATCTGTGTGGGTTCTGTATATGTTTTGAGTTATTATGATCTGTGATGGCCTTATCGGCTTCCACGTGCTATATCTGTTCCCCTGCACTATTTAGTATCACTTACTAATTGTTATATTGATAATTTCTGCTAAAATACTGGTATGGGGTTTGGGTACGTTTGGGTGTCCAGCACGGACACTAGTCACGGCCTACGGGGTTGGGTCGTGACAATACCAGAAAAGAAGAATAGGGCAGGCGTTCCCGCTTGTAACAAGCTGGTCACTGTACTGGCTCTTACACCACCCAGTTCCTCCCAGTCTGACGGGGAGGGATCATCTGCATCTGGGTCCAGTGATGGAATCGAAGAGGAGGGTTCGGAGGCTGCGCCTGAAGATACCTCACCTGCCTCCCGGCCACAGGCTATTGAGGATGCTGCTCAGTCCTCTCAGGCACTTTCTAGATCCCCAACCCGTCAAAGATCACAACTCGATGATGGTGGTGATGATGATGATGATGATGAGGCTAGGGCTCAGGAAATTAAAAGCAAGAGACTTAAAGATCGTATTATAGTTGAGGGTGCCAGAGAGCTGTTTAAGTATGGCATTTCCCTAAAAGATGACGACAACTAACATGAAAACCGTACTATAAATAAAGATCGGCAGATAAGTTTTGAGGGGCTCGAGATACTACCCAGGGCCAAAGAGCTCATTTGCCATTATCAGCTAGGGTTTATGTAGGAGCTGCCTGGGGATTATTGTTCGATATTGGTGCGTGAGGTATATGCTGCATATGGGGCATTGATAAAGAAATTCAGAAAGAGGCGCCATAAACTTTTTGAATTAGAGCCACTTAGATGAGTTGAGATCCGAGGGGTGAGTGGTGATATATCTTCCAAAGCCATCAACAAAGTATACTTCAGCGATCATTATACCGCCTCAAGGTAGATGATTGAGTTGAATGACAAGCTGCAGAAATGCAAGGAACAGTCCGTCAGAGATTGGGTAGCTATAGTTGTAGGTTGTCCGAGCAAAAGCGCCGAGTGTACTAACTTGGCGAATCAGATATTGAAGAAATGGTTGACTTTAGAAGGAAAATTTTGGTGGAGCGTAGTGTAGTTGCGGCTTCTCCCCATTCAGGCCGATAATGCACTTGTGGCCGACAGGCAAGTAGTTGTTGTTGCATTGATGTCGAGATACCCGATTTATTTCAGAGCATTGGCGAGTACTGAGATTCAGTTGAGGGCTTCCCAGCTCAACACTTCACTGATATATCCATGCCTGATTGTAGGGCTAATTCGGAGGTCACGTGTTCATTTTATACCTAACATCGACCACCGAATTATAGCTTTATCGACCTATTCTGTGGAGAAGGGCAAGAAAGAGGCAGTCAGATATGGCCAGGGAGAAGAAGATGGGTTCCCAATTGCACTAGGAAGGGTTCCCATACCTCAGAAGCTGATTCATCCAGGGGGCACGAGTGTCTCTACGAAGGAGTTACCAGCCACTACTACCCCTATTACTGAGACTGTCCAGACTGAAGATTTTGAGACTCCAGCTACTGATACTGTTGATACTTCTGTTGAGATTCAGACTGCTGTTACTGAGCAGCAGACTTTGGCTCTGCAACCCCCGAGGCCGGCTCCACAACCAGTGGGTCCCGCAGCACAGCCCCAGGGTGTAGCCAGAGTTGACCATTATGCCTTCTCAATGGACAACTTCAAAAAATTTGCGAAGTAGTCGGCTACAGCGGATCATCAATCGAAAATTATAGTGGGTCAACTCGATGATTTTGTAAGAGAGAGAGTGGGTGCTATTGTAGAGCCTATAAGGTCGACACTGTCATCTCGGCTAGATGGCTTTGAGATGAGATTGACAGCATTAGAGACGGCCTGCCTGACCACATCCACTGGTGCTTTGAGGGAAGAGTTAGAGAAGCTTAAGGCTGATGTGTTATTGTTAAAGGCTCGTATCCCGAGTCTAGTAGCATCCCCACCATCTGTTGCGGCAGAGATTGAGGAGGAGCTTCCAGTAGTGCAGTTAGTTGCGTCTATAGCTGCGAATGGTCGGGGAAAGAGAAAAAGAATTGCCCATGATGAGGCAGAGGAGCTAGAGGAGGTGAGAGAGAGCACTCGCCCGAGGGGTCTGAGTCTCGAGGAGCAGTAGATGGGGGAGGCCAATAGGAGATCTCTTATGGATAATATTCCTTTTGGGACCATGGGAGCCACCTCGAGCAATGCTCCAGTTGGAGTGCCATTGCCACCGCCTCTTCCTACTCCGGTGCCAGCAGCTACGGGTACTACTATTGATTCTGCTACAGATGTTGCTGCTAATGCGGCTACTGATACTACTACTAGTGCATTTGCACCACTTGATGCCTCGCAGACCGATGAGTCGCGAGAGGAGCAGCGCGCCTAGTGCGTCACAAGTATTCCTACTCCTTTGTTTTACTTTCACTGTATTAGGGACATTACAGATTTTTTTAGTTGGCGGTCGGAGTATATGATTTGATTATAGTGTATATATATGTGTTTAAGATCCCCTCAACTTTTCTTTGCGTGGTTATTTTCCCGAGGGGTTTATTTTCTGTTGAACCTGGAATGTATAGGTCGTGTTTAGTTAAAATATAGTAATTTTGACTTATGTGGTGGTGGTTTGATTAACTTAAGTCCGTCTTGTAATGATTTTAGCAGAAAGCACTCCGCTCCAGAATTTTTGAAAACTTGGCTTGGTTGTTTAATTGACATGCATGATTCTTTGTGTGACATTTAGATTATTGAGTTACCTTGTATGCGGGATTTGAGCGGGGAGACTAGTGTGTTGACAATTCTGATGCCATGTGTTGAGAGGTCTTGTATATATATTCTCTAGTTATGCATGCAATCTAGAACTTACCTGGTTAGTCGTGCCTGTATACTTAGGATAAGTGAAGCTGTGAAATGATCTTAGGCTTTGTTTGTGTTATGAACCCCTTTTTAGCCTAAATTTAAGCCTACCTGTAGATAAATATCCCTTGTTAGCAACTTTGAGCCTTAAACCTATTCTTTGACTAGCCATAATAAACTGATACCTGTTCTGAATATACCTCTCTTGCACCCGGTCCCTCCTTGACACTAAAAATAATGATAAGAATTGAGGCTAAAAGCTTAAGTTGGGGGTGTTAGGAGAAATAAAGGGGAACGTAAGGTGTAAGCCTAAGATTGGGTAGAAGTGAATTGACTAGTTAAAAGACATCGGTGTGATAATTTAAAAAAAAAAAGAGAAAAAAAAGTAGCAATAAAACCACACTGACGCAATGGAAAAAAAAAAGGGAAGAAAGCAAAAAGAGGGCGAAAAGGGGGAATAAAAAGACAAGTATAGTGTTCAAGGAGGGTGATTCACAGTTATCCAAATATATATCCTACCCGTCGTCGAGCCTACATTGCAACCCTAAATAATTCCTAGTGTGATCACAGCCGAACTGTCCAAAGTCTGGTGTACTGAAAATAAGGGCAAGCCTATGGTATTTGCATGCTTAGCTAGAGAATTTGTTTGTGAGTGTGAGTGTTTCAATTTCCTTAGTCTTTTTTCCCATTTTTTGTGTACATATGTGTTGGGACATTCTTTGGTCTTTGTGAGGGCATGAGAATTTGTTAAGTGACTGGTTTCCCATAAGTCTTGGTTCGTGTGTGCTATGGTTTCTGAGATAACTAGATTTCATTAATTGAAGCCTTATTGTTAGTTGCACCGAGTCCTTGATTGGTTTTGTCTTTCTTGGGGGTAGAGTCATTGTGATACACATGATATGCCGATAGTCAATTTCCACAACCATTGTAGACAGTTTTACTTCTCGAGACATTTGTAGATTGAGTCTGTTAGTTGACTTGGTTGAGGACATGCAAAGACTTTAAGTTGAGGGTGTTGATGTGCCGTGAAATTAAGGCACATTTAATTCATTTTAACTCTAAGTTTTACTTGTTTTCAAGTAAGTTAGTGTTAGTTTGATGCATTTTGGGTGTTATGCAGGTATTTCAAAGTTAGAATGCTCGGCAAGTAAAAACAAGAAAATCAAGTGTTTTGTACTGGTATGCACTAAGTACGGACCGTCGACATGTCGACATCCATCGTTTTGGTCGTAGAATTACATGGAGAGTTCCTACAGCCAAGGAAGATCAACGACATGAAAAAGCTTGAATATTGATGGATCGTCAACATGTTTGACAGTCAGTCGAATTTCCTCGTCAACATACATCCTGCAAAGTGTAAAGTGTCATCAGACCGTCGAGTTGCACCATCGACAAGATCGACAGTCGTCGAAGTGCAAAGATGGTTGAGGTTCTGCAAAGTGAAATTTTGTCATCAGATCGTCGTCATGCACCGTCGACATGTCGACGACCATCAAAGCACAACGACGACCTGTCGAGTTGCAAGCCAAACTGGAACTGGATGGGGATTAATTAATCCGAGTTTAGCTTGTATAAATACCTGTTTAGGTGTTATGTTTTTAGACATATGGAGTTTTGGACTTGTAGTAATTACTTTTGGGTTTTTAGTACAATTGAAGATTTTCCAGACAATTATATTCGTTTAGTTTCAAGTTTATTCGTAAGTTTAATACAAAATTCAATTATTTAATCTTCAATCATTTATTTTTTTCTTGCTGTCATGAGTAGCTAAACACCTTTACTAAGGTTGTGACCCTAAGGATGAGTGTTTTGTGATTAGGGATTGTGATTGATATACACATAATGGATTGTTAGGGTTTATTTGTTATTCGTTTTCATCATATAGTTTGTGGTTGCAAACATTAGCTAACGCCATAAACTTTGGTTTATTTGGAAAAATAACTAGGGTTAGGTAAGAACAAATAGCGAGAACTCAAGATTTACGCCTTGTTTAACAAATTCACTTAGGAATAAGAGAAATTTACTTGGCATAATTAACCGTTCTTCATGCATACTTTCTTATCTTTGAAAAAAGCATAGAAAGAAATAATCTTTTTATTGGGAAATAATCTAGATCCACATAGAGGTTAAGCGCATCGATCCATTAGAAGTATATCAAGATCAATATCCATGATCATACACTTTATCTGACGGCGACACAACCTTGGTTATTTTTACCCATATATTTACAACTCTAAATTTCTAGTCACTTTAAATTGGTCCAAAAACCAAAACTCCTATAAAACCCTTTTTCTGGAATACACCAGGACTACAAGATTAGTATAATACTTATTTAATAAACTTTTCACACCATATTCTCTGTGGGATTCGACCCCAACCTTGTTGGGTTACTATATTTGACATCGTCAACTTTACACTATTAAAAGGTGTAATTTGAGTGTATCAACCACTATGCAACAAAATATAGGCCGAGGGGGCCATATAATGTCTAGCAATACCATAACTTTCTACAAGCCTCTAATAGAGTATATGACATAACAAGGTTGGGACAGGGACCGACCACACCCGTACGTGAAACAAAACATATAACGTACCTAAACACAAAAGAAACTCCGGGACAAGAGGAGTGCTCCAGTATCAGCTGAACAGCAACCTACAGAGGCAGATCGTCAACTTGCCTACCTAAACGTGCGGACATGAAACTCAGCATCCCCCAGGCGAAAGAGGCGTCAGTACGAACAAAGTAGTAAGTATGTAAGGCATGAATGTAACATAAAGGAGACATGAAAGTATGTAGGATAAAAGGAATGCAACATATACATCTGAACTGCCTCTGAAAGATAATGACATACATAAGTACTATATATATGCTTGTATAACACTTGATCATACACATATATGCGTATATAACGCCTGTCAAGCCTCTGTAGGCATCCCATCGTATCATATCGACCTCTGTGGGAATAATTATCATCATATCGGCCTCCATGGGCATACTCATTTTCATATGACCAGCTGATCAGGTGGTAGTGCGTATATAACGTCGTTACCTTCCCCATATCCTATATAGGTATAATATAAGTATATGCGTATATAACGCCTGTGGGGTCATAGTATGTGTGTGTGTATATATATATATATATATATATATATATATATATATATATATATATATATAATGCAATGCATGAATATGATAAGAGTGCATCCTAAATCGGTCGGAGTGACGTAAGGTCATTACACCTCCGATCATCATTATGAAATAGGAATTTCATCATCATATGACTATATGAAGCATACTGAATATGAAGAAGGACTTACTATGAACAATATCATTAAAACATGAATCAACATAGGACATCTCTAGCTTCTAAGAATGGAACAATTATGGGTAGCGTTATGTTTACTTTTTGTTCATGAGGATCATGCCAAAAGAAGGAAAGCTAGCCTTACCATACCTCAAGTCGTCAACTCAATCCCATAATCTATCAGACTAGTATTCAAATCCCCTTAGTCACTTACAGCACACCTAACAGCCAACAACACAACAACAACTTCATATAAGTCTCTTTAATTTCACATCACTACTCACCCCAAGATTTACATCTAAATAGCCCAATATATACTTTGTATACGACACTTCTGCAGTTTCTTATTCCAATTATAATAAGTCTAACATCCGTAATACAATCTCAGCACCAACTACTATCCTTACAATAAGATTTTAGCTCAAAAACACATTAAAAACATGACTCAAGTTATATTACATGTCAATATAAGTTCAAGATCATATTTGAACCTTCCCTCCAAGTTTTTCCCTTCAAAACCTAGTATAACCATTACATAAACTCATAAACGTGGAATTAATATAGAATCTTACCTCAAGAGCTCAAGAACACTTCAATTCCAAGATTATTTCACTTTGAAGTTGTCACGACCCAGCTAGGGGCCATGACGGGTACCCGAGGCTAACCACCGAGCACCGCTCGTGCCATCACTTATTAAGCTTATTTAGCAATTATTTATCCAATTCATGCTTAATTTATAATAAAATCCATTTTTATTTAGAAACGAAATGCTTTTATACTTACGAGCCCTTAGGCTAGCAAAATAATACATATATATATATATATACATAATGACCATGCCATGAAACCACACGACCCACGTCGAGTATCTACGAGCCTCTAAGAGATGACATCAACAATTGTACACAAAAGAATCATCATAGGCACCTCCGGGACAATGGAGGGCTTCCAATCAGCTAGCAGCCTCTAAGAATCCGGAGCAAGATCTCCTCCATGTCTACCTGTGGGCATGAACACAGCGTCCATAGAAAAAGGACGTCAGTACGAATATTGTACTGAGTATGTAAGGCAGGAATGAAATAAACAAACGTAATAGAAAGATCATGAGTCAGGGGACAAAGATATAAACTGCACACATGTCATAGGCAATCGTATTACTATCATATTTCACATTTTACACAATCGTAGTACACATGTTATCACATCCCATACATCATCACATACGTTGTCATATACATCATCGCATCATAATCTGTATTGTTACCCGCGTCCGGGTAACCCTCATATGCCGCCCACTAGTGGTGAGCATGCTCGACCCTCTCGGCTCAGTGTAAACATCACAGCCCGCATTAACGGTGACATGCCCGGCCATATAGGCGCGGTGGAATCATACACAGCCCGCATTAGCGGTGACATGCCTGTCCATATAGGCACGGTGGAATCTTATCATCACAACATCAATCATGACACGTCATTATTATACATCTCAAAACATAGCATCATGTTATCATTTCTTAGTGTTCCATGTATCCCATAGTGTTACAAGTTAGCATTACTTATCATCTTATTGTCATAACATACAATAGCATTAAGAGCATTCATTAGGCTTTAAGACAACCATACTATGTCGGGGTGACGTAAGGTCGTGAACCCCCGATTGTATTATGGACATTTATGAGTATCATGCCTCGCCTTGAAGGGAATAAAACATAAGGCGAGTGTTAACAATAATAACATCATTAGCATTGTAGGAACATCATGCCCCAATTTCTTGAGTCTCTAGACCCTAGCTCATTGTCATCACTATCATGCTCATAGGGGATTTAATATATAGAAGGACTCTTAAGCTTCATCTTATAGAAGGATTTGTGGAAAGCTTGAAGGATTCATGCCTTTTGAAAGAAGAGTTAAGCCTCACATACCTTTGTCGTTTAAGCAATTTAGCATTTTCTTATTCTCCTTCAATGTCACGCCTCTACCTTCAAAAAGAGGATTCATACGATCGTTAGTTAACCAACTATAAGAACGCACTACTAATTGTAGAGAAAATTGGGAAGCACTTCCTTTGTTTATACTACTTTTCCCGTATTTCATATAACCTCCCAATCACCCACAATAACAATCACACTATAGAAAATCACAATTATCATTCATATACAATGGCCATGATCTTCTATTTCTTTTCATTTTTCCCCACATTTATGGTTTTGGGTTCGCTATCGTATTTTCCCATGTATCACACTTATCTCATGGTCTACATGTCATTTATAGCATATTCATACTCACAACACACTAACATTCATGATTCAATTCAACTACCACTCACTCATGACACTATTCACTCTTGAATGACCCATTTGCTATGTTTTTCTACAATTCTGGTACCTTAACCTTCCAATAACTTAAACAACATAAAATGGTCATGAAACTTACCTTGGATGATGGTGGAACTAGTCTTGAGTGGAGTTTCTCCTCTAGCAACAAAACCCTATCTCACCTCTTTTGGTTTTCTTTGAGGAGGATGAACTTTACTTGGGTTTCACACTCTTGTTTTCATGAACTTGGTGTGGTTGATCTTGATTTTCACTTGGATTCTTGTATTGGAAGAGTTTTGGAAGGTTCTAGAGAGATGTTGGGTCGTGGAGAGAGAAGATGAAATAAAATAAAATGAACTTGGGTCCTTATTTAAAAAATTGAAATCTGACCTGACATCATTATACGGTCCATTATACGGTCCGTATAATCGACCGTAAAACTGCTCCAATGATTACCCTTCTTCTGTGTCAACTTGATGGTACATTATACGGGCCGTATAATTTTATACGATCCGTATAATTGACCGTAGAATCATCCCTTCAGCAACCTCATTCTGCCTCATTCTGTGACCCTTTTACGGTCCATTATACGGCCGTATAATGTTATACGGTCCGTATAATTGACCGTATAACCTATCAGTTCACTGAGTCTTATTCTCGTCATTTCGTTTGATCTCCGATCCTTATGGAACCTTCTTAACAATTGTTTAGCACCTCAATACCAGTCTAAAGGACGTTGTCCCTCGTCAAAACACCATATACGTCATACCCTTCATTGGCCTAATCACTGTATGCTAGCGGGGGAAATTTCCAAGGTGTAACAGAAGTATCCTCCAAAACCACTACCAAGAGGAGAAACAAGCCTCCACAATCACTTTAGAACCTTTGAGCACTTGATCTTCTCTTTTGTTCCTTGATTTACATAGGGGTTGACTAGGTATATTGGAGAGAGTTTTCTAGGAGGTTAGAGGTCAGGGGAAGTGAAGAAAATAAGATAAAAAGAGAAGTATACGAAATATAAAAAATATAAAACAAATTGGATCCGACATAAAAATACGGCCAGAAAATATTGGCTGTATATTTATATATACTGTTATATCTCATATTTTCGCATATTCGGGAAACTCGAAATAATTTTGACTTGCAAGAAATAAGGCCATAATTTGATTTTATTTAAAATATGTGTGTTGTCCATGAAATGTAGATGTGTAAATATCGAGGAAGGCTAAGGGAAAAATTGGGAATTTCGAAAATTAGTTTCGGGAATTACAAAATAGGACACATAACTAATTGGACTTGGAAAAAAATGGAAAAAAAAAAGAGAAGGGAGGCCCAATCCAAGGTGTTGGCCGGCCATGAGGTAGGAAAAAATGGGCCAAGCCCATATGCCCATTAAAAATACAAGACTATTAAATAAAAGGAGAGGGTCCATTATATGTCTTTCACTAGAACATTCAAGATCAACAAAAAAAAAAAAAAGAGCAAGTGAGAGAAGGGGCCATTCGGCTGAATAGAGGAAAAAAAATTGTTGGAGCTCAAATATTTGGTTCAAGGTTCATCTCTTTTGAATTCCTACTAAGCCCGGAACCCTCTTCAACGTGATGCAATTTTAGAGGCAAGAAAGTACTTTTTTTACCAAGTGGAAAAATTGAAAAATTGGATATGTGCATATGATCCTAAGGCTCCGTTTGAAGTACACTATAATGTTATTTGAAAGTTCCTCAATATGAATGATACTAAATTCTCAAAAAATGACCTATGATGTGTTTTTCGAAAGTTTTGTAATTTGGAAGTTCGTAACTTTTGTATACTAATTCCGATGGACTCGATGCTTACCTTGAGCCTTCTAATATCAGTATGCATATGTATTTATTCGTCGAGTCTTGGAATTCATTTATATATGTATGTGCATATGGTTTCCGCACTACTCCGCTCGTGCCTACTACTATGATATCATTCGCCGGATCCCGGGCCGGTTTTGTGATCGTGCGCACTATGTGATATTCGGCAGTATGATGTGTTACGGTTCCCGAGACCTCGCCATAGGGCCGGGTACCGCTTATATACGGTGTTATGATGTGATATGGCATATGATATGTTCTGGTGTTGTGATATGTACGATGATACGATATGTTCGGGGATTGTACGGAGATATGAAACCTTCTGGAGTATGATGTGTTGTGGCGCCAGGGTCGGAGTGGCGGCCACGTTCCTGAGCCTTATGCACGATTTTTATTTGCATGATATATACATATATTTTCTGCACAGATTTTGATATACTCATTCTGTATCCATATTCTGTACTCTTCACTTCAGTTATGAATTCGGATTGCTGTATTTCATGCTGTGCATACTCAGTACATATTTCGTACTGACCCCCTTTCTGCGGGGGCTGCGTTTCATGCCCGCAGGTACGGACGCTCGTTTTGGTGATCCTCCAGTATAGGATACATATTCTGCCACTTGGATTACTCCTTTTGATCCGGAGCTCATATTTTTGGTACATATCTTCTGTTATACATATTTTGTATATATATACGACTATTGGGTACGGCGGGGCCCTGTCCTGTCATATGTTTCTGTCATGGTTTGTAGAGGCCTGTAGTCATATTTGTGGGTCATGGGTCATGTTTGTTCGTTTGTGATTATGATCTGCGTCTTAATGCGGTCCCGTTTGTTATTATGGCCAAAACGGCCCATCCATTTGTATATGTGTGTATATCTGGGTGATGTCTATTCCGCCAGCCTACAGGATTTGATATGATGTTTCTGTACGGGCGACCGCTTAAGATGATATTTGCTTCCAGTATCTGTTTAAATTAACGTATGCTAAGTTTGATTAAACCTTTGATATGTCGATCTGGTACGTAAATATGTTTGGGTGTCCAAATAGGGCACCAGTTGCGGCCCACGGGGCTGGGTCGTGACATATACAGACCAAAATACTGGTCGTGTATATATATATATATATATACGGTCCGTATGTCTGGACCATATATCACAAGCTAAAAATCACCCTCTCTACCTAAGGAACTGAATGTATTCCAAAGTACGGTCCATATTTCCAATATATGGTCCGTATTTCCACTTTCCAAAATCAAACTTCGACGAAGCGTATTCTCTTTGATTTGTTTATCTCCTAATCCTTCCAAAACATACCAAACATTAACTTAAACCTTCGTATACTCAAGATGATCACATCCAACCTCATAAAACTTCGATGATAATTTTACTATCCAAATCTATAACCATCAACTCACGAAGATGGTTAACGCACAAAAGTACGGGGTATAATATTTGGGAACTTCCGTGTCACTGCAGTTGATGTCATTGGTTGTAGGTGATGAGTTTCAAGATTGGCCAACAACAGTAGAGGCCATCTTGCCGGCGACGAGTGTTTAGAAGCTAAGGTTTTGCTTGAATTCGCTAAGGTTTAGAGAGTGTTTTTTTTTTCCTTTTCTTGTTCTAGAAGGAGGTCAATATCAACCTCCTAAGGTTGCTTTTTTTTAACCTCTTTTTGAGGTTGATTTTTTTAGGTCTATTTTCACAGTTTTCTTTTAGTAGTGAACGTAAGAAAAAATGATACATAAGATCAAAGTAAGATGTATCAATATAATTGAAATGATCAAGGGAACTGAGCAAGCTTCTCATGATCTACCAGGTAATTTTCATGACAACGATGAGACTTTCTATATTCCTAGCAAATGTATAGCAAAGTGCTCTTATAGTATGATTTTCACGACCCACTTTATCTAAGTCGCGCGGGCACCTACCTTTCCCACCTCGGTTGGCGAACCCTTATCCTAAATATTACAAACTCATAAAAAAAACCAAGCGGAAGAGGTAAAAATAATGTAAATCTGACGATAATGATATAGAAATGTGCGGAAGTAAGGAAATACATCAAATCCATCCAGAGTCTGGTCTAACCATACAAGAGCATCTAACTAGAATCTATAAGTCTGGAATTATCAATAATACATCAAAAGTCTGAATATGTCTCGGAATGGCAAATAAGACATAAATAAAAGAAGAATCTTCAAGACGGCAGACGTCCTCGTGCTCACCGTGTAGACTCAAACATCAACTCTCGAAACGACTATTAGCCATGAGAAACAGAGGCCAATCCCACCTGGAATTCTGCACTCATAAAAGAATGCATCAAGTGCAGGTCAGTACAAATAGTAGTACTGGCAGGTATCATAGGTCGACTAAGACCAGTTGTCATATATAAAGACAATAAGGTAAAAGAAAAAAACCAAACCATAGATCACAAGTGATGCTTCCAAGAAATAGACTCACATGATCAAGCCTTGATGTAACAACTAGCCCCTGGTGAAATAAATATCCAAGTATACCGAAAACCAAGTCCCATCAACATGTAGCCCATATCAAAGACAGTCCAAGAATATGACCAACGAAGTATCCAAGTCATAAGCAACCATGAAGTATAATCAAGCAATGCAATATGAGATATGAATGCAATGCCTGTACTCTTGTTCTCTGACAGCAGACTACCTCCACGCCTCGGTAGCATAACCCATAGGGTAGCCGCGAAGTCCAAGCCCCTTCACTCTGTACACAGCTTAGAGGACCCAATTTGTTATACCCCGCATTTTCAGAGCCTGAGCGTGACACGTGCTCCCTCAAACATTGACAATCACGTTTATAGTATTATATTTCGTATTCTTGCACGTCGGTTATTCGTAAGCGGAGGTGGGGCCCACACATCGAGATTTTTTTGGAACACGTGACAAGTTATATGAATCACATATTTGAAGTTAAACACAACTCAAGAAGGACCCTTGAGCCAAATCAGAGTGGGAGCCCTCCAAACAAATATTTTTAAGTTACGTTTTTGGGTGATCTGACTTCGGGAGGCCATAACCCCATCAGTGTTTGGGAATTTGGGAAACCTCCCAAAATGAAAGTTGTAGATAATTGAATTATATTTCCAACCATAGGTCGTGGGTCCATAGGTGACGTCGGGATAAGAAGATACGGACGTTTTAAGGCAGAAAGGTCAGTGGGCTAGGCCCAATCCGGGCCCAATAGGGTTAGGCCCATGACCCATGTCTATTTAAGTGAAATATCAGCCCTTTTCTCCTCAATTTTCATACCAAAACACCAGAAAATTCTTGAGAGAGAGAGAGAGAGAAGAGCCTTAGAGAGAAGAAAAACCAATTTTGATCAAAATCTGAGTCCCGAATCCCGAAGCCCATGAAGAGAAAAGTGTTGTACGCTGCGTTGTCTTCAATTCGAGCTAAAAATCAACCAAGGAGAAGAGTGATAACGTGGTGGCTGCATGCTTAAGGTATTATTAAGGTTCCTTTTCATTGTTAAAGAGTTTATTTAGAGTTTTAACGGATTAGCACGGAGAGAATAGCCCGATAAATTCGTTTGTTGGCGTTGTGAATCATGGAACGAGATCTGAAGGGAATTTTGGATGAAAATAAATGCATTTAACTTGTAAAATGTGGAGGATGTTGTTATTGATGTTGTTAGTGTTAATTATGGCTTCTTTACGGAAATAAAATTATTAAACAGTTATATCGCAAATTTGGTGGGTTGAGAAATCTAGAAAGCAGTGTGCGGGCTATTTTATGGCATACGTTGATGTTGGTATTATTGTTGTTGTTGATTGGTTGCTGAATTGTAATTTTTGGCTAGGCATATAAACAGGGGAAATGCTGCCGAAATTTTGGCAGATTATAAATGAATTTATTTGAAGGATTAAGACAAGCGTATAACGATGAGTCTAATGATTGTGTAAATCCTCTTGAATGTAGACTAGCGAGCTTGGACAAATAAGCGTAGCTAATAGGAGGTGGAACAGGTATGTAAGGCTTACCCTTTCTTTCTTTTGGCATGTCCTAGAGCCAAATAAGGTATGATATGCACCTTTGGGGTAACTCTATTCTTTGATTCCGAGCTTGTTTACGATTCTTATTCACTTCTTGTCATGAACATGCTTATTATAGTCGAGTTTATTGTGTGATTAATTAACGAGTAAGCATAAAGAGTTTCTGTCCCTAAAAATGGTTCTGTAAGTATTAATGTCCCTAACTTTCGTAGACGGTCTAGGATTGCTTTGGAACGTTCGTAAAGGTTTCTATACTAAAATGTTCATAACTTTCTTATACTAACTCGGATTGACCCGAAACGTGTTCGTGACCCTTCAAGTGTCGGCTAGCGTGCCTATCTATCGAGTCTTAAAAATTGGTTTATCTGCATACAGTTTCTCACTACTCTGCTCGTGCATACCTCAATGTATCTTTCACTGAGTCCCGGGCCAGGATCTGTTATCGTGCGCCTTCCACTGCATTGTTCACCGCGTCCCTCATTAGAGGGTCGGGATCTGTTATATGTATATATGTATATGATGATATGGGGGTGGCGGCCAGGATGGCATGTGATGATCCTATTCACCGCGTCCCTCACTAGAGGGCCGGGATCTGTTATATGTATATATGTATATGATGTTGACATGCATGATTTGTGTTTTAAAAGTAAGCATTTTGGTATTCTGAATAGTGCACTTACTTTCTGTACTTTTATTCCGTTTGTGGTTCTGTTTGCTGTATTTCATGCTTTACATACTCAGTACATATTCCGTACTGACCCCTTTCTTCGGGGGCTGCGTTTCATGCCACGCAGGTGCATACAGATGAGTAGAAGACATTGCTAGAAGATGTTCTAGCGGGATTGGCGAGCTCCATTTCCTTCCGGAGTGTTGCCGAGTCTGAGTATATATGTTATGATTCCTGATTGATGTTAGAGACTTTGAAGACAGAGTCACGTATGTGGGTCGTCAATCTTGTAAGCGGCTCGGCAAGCCGATGTACCATTTTGCGTTATGTTATAAATTCCATATGATTACAGATCTTACTTGACTTGAGAACGACGAAAAGAATGTTTCTGAAAGCCTTTACTATGTATCTCATTTTTATTTGATTTAAGAGTCCAAAGAGATTATGTGTGTAGTAAAAGTCAGCGGGTTCGCTCGGCCTTAAATAAGGGTCGGGTGCCTATCATGCCCTATCAAGATTAGGGTGTGACACAATTATCTACAAGTATCTCAATATTGGTGCTCCATATCATCCCCTTCGCACAGAGCTCAAAGGTGACTTACCATGTTCCATAATCGTCGATGTTCCTTCTCATTTCCATCAATAGTGCCAGTCACACAGCATAATAAGATGATATGAAATGAATATGGAATGATGAAAGTACAAATAATGAATAATATCAAGTTCAAGTTGTGCCACACACAGCGCACCAATATCATCAACAAGTGATCCACACAGTAATCATAATGAATCTCTAATTTCCATAACAATAAGAGCCAACTATCCCAAAATGGCTATACCAATAACGAGGCGTACCCTAAGTACCAATACCATTATCAATTAATTTCATCTTTCCGATTTACTCCCACTTAATAAACAATCCACCAATTTATACACAACATACCAAACAAGGTCCGATGGAGTCTACGAGCCACTAGTCCGATCAAACAAGTCACAAGAAATACCAAACCCTAAGGAAACAACCAACCCAACTTTATACCCGAAGGTTTACATGAAATCTCCGACAATATCATCTAAATATACGCTTCGCTAGTCCAAGTCTCACCACAGGGGGTAAACCGTGACCTACCTGGAAGGCCAAACAGCAATATCACAAACAATCATACCTTAGCCTTTCTTGTCCTTTGAGCCTCGAGATCAAGAAAGTCTAAGCATATACATATCATGGAATTAGAATCAAGAAGAAAATCAAGCAAACCCTACTTCTATTTAAGATCCAAATCCCCAACCAATGGAATAGGTTTTATGAAGTAGACGGGTGAAATTAGTAATCTAAAGGTCCCAACAAGAAATTAAACCTCTAGGTGATCAATTCCTATCAATAGCACTCTATAATAATCAACAATTCACTCAATTTCATATTCTAGGCAAATTCCCCAAATTTGGGTATAACCCTAACTTCCAATTCCATAAATTATCCACTAATTAGGAAGAAGTTATGAAATAAAGGATTCTAATCATCAACTCAATGCTTAAGGAAGCTAACCCAACCAACAAATAATAACTTAGAGGCCTAGAAAGAATAACTCATTAAACCCACTTTTAATGTTCAACCACTTAATGAACTATCAAGATAAAAAGATTCTAAGATGATTAGGGATAATGGAATAGTAAAGGGATTAGAAAGACTTACCACAAAGAATCTTCTCCAAGAATATCTTAGTTTTGCTCCCAATAGCTCAGATTTTGAAATAGTAATAAATGAGAGACTAAGGGATTTTAATACACAATTAATGAAATAACCAGGCTCGATACCATTTCGGCGGCAGCGGGACCGCTGCGGCTGTCCCGCCTCCACGATCTCTAGGACTTCCATAACGGTCGGCCCTCAATTGCTCTTGGTCGCTGTGGCGGTCCATCCAACCGCTACTGCGGTACCTCTGGTGCGGTAAGGGTGCCGCCCAAGCGGACACCAACACCACCCCAAAATAATCTCAATCTCTATCCGAAATCTCGACTAATACCCAAGGACATATGCTCACAAACCACATACATAGATACATATAAAAACACGCTGCGAACGCACTCGTGGCTTCAAAATTCCCAACAGAGGTCTCGTTGACCGAGTCAACCCCTGATACATCAATTCCAACTTCCGATCCAAGTCCCAAAATGTACCCGAGTGCATTGGGAACCGAACCAGATATGCACACAAGTTATAAATAACCATTCGGACCTCTCGGAATCGACAAATATTTTAAAAAGTTTGTTTACGCAAAAGTCACCCAAATCAAGTCTGAGCACCTCGAGAAGCTTGTCAACAGTCCCTTCCTGTCAAATGTGAGCAAAATAAGCTCGGGCAAGGTTCAAAAGTGTAGAAAAGACTATAACGACCAAGCGGGTCGTTACATCAGTTACTAATTAAAACATCGCTCGTCCTCTAGCGAAGAAGGGAAAGAAACGGGAACGTACCTGAATCAGACAACAACTTGGTATATCTGCTATGCATATTGGACTCAGTCTCCCAAGTAGCCTCCTCAATAAGAGATGCTTCCATTGCACCTTCACAGAACTAATCTCCTTGGACCTCAATTTTCGAACCTGCCTATCCAAAATCGCAATAGACTCCTCCTCATAGGTCAAATACTCATCAAGCAATATCGAATCCCAACGAACAATATACATACCATCAGCGTGGTACTTCTTCAGTATAGACACATGGAAAATGGATAAACTCCCGCCAAGCCTGGCGGCAAGGCCAACTTATAAGCAACATCGCCCACAAGGTCAAGAATCTCAAATGGCCCAATATATCTCGGACTTAACTTGCCTCTCTTCCCAAACCTCATAACACCCTTCATGGGAGAAATTTTCAATAGAACCTGGTCATCAACGGCAAACTCTATGTTACATCCGGCATTTTTGCATATTCGAAAAATTCGAAATAATTTGACTTGTAATGAATAAGGCCATAATTGGACCTTACTTGGTATGAGTGTGTTGGCTATGAATACATTGGCGTGGAATTACGAAAGGAGGCCAAGGGCAAAATTGGAATTTTGGAAACTTGCTTCATGAATTATAAAAATGTAGCCATCAATTTGGGGCCCAAAATAATAAGAAAGTGAGGCCCAAATTCAATAGGCCCAACCGGCCATGTTAAGCCCAAAACCATGGTTTAAAATTGTCATGTGCCAATTAATTATAAAAGGATCATTAGCCTAGAAACTTCAAGAAAAATTTAGAGAAACCAAGAACAAAAAAAAAAAAAAGAGGCAATTCGGCCTAGGAGAAAAAGAGAAAGGAAAAAGAAGAAAAATTTCTTGGAGCTTGATTCTTGGTTCAAAAATCCATCCCTTTTGGAATTTCTACTTAGCTCAAGATTCTCTTCAAGGTGATACAATTATTTTGGCAAGAAACTACCAATTGTGGCAAGTGGAAGAGTTGAGAAAAGGTAAGAATTTTATCATTTTCAAGCCATGGAATTTATGTATATATGTTGTAGTGTGTGGGAATGAATGAAAAGCATGAAAATTTTGTGTGTTGTGAATGTGTGTGTATGGCCGTGTGTGTGTGAATGATGGTGTAGTTGAGATGTGTTGAATTTTGTATTGTATCCTAGTTGTGGTTATGGTGGAATTTATATTAGAAATGAAAGTTGAATGAATTAATGGAAGTTGAAGAATATAGTATGTGGCCGTGTGGTGTGTGTTGATGTTGGAAGGAGAACTAAATTTTGTTAGTATGTTAATTGTGTTAGTTGTGAAGTGAATGAAAGAGTAATGGTTTTTGTTGTCATGGGAAAATGGTTATCAAGTTGTTGTAGGAAAACATGCAACTTTGTTATGATTTATGTAAAAATGGAAATGCAAGTATCAAGAGGCAAATCATGATTATTGTTGATGAATTTGGAAGATGGAAATATATAATGAACTTGTAGGTTGAAGGTTAGGAAAAATTGGAAAAGTAGTGGCTTAATGGAAAGTTTGAATGTTTGCATATCTTATGAATATTGTGTGAAAATGGTATGGATGCCTCCGATGTATGTTGTAATGATTTTGATGGATGATGAATATGAAAATAACAAGTTTGGTTTGGAAAGGTAAGTTGGAAACGAAAGATGTTTCGTTATGTCGAAAGATGGCTAGTGATGCCATAGTGTATGTTTTAATGTCTGTTATTATTTTGATGTTGTCTCTGGGTTGTTGTGTTGATGAATTGAGCCGAGCTAAGTCTCGGGGATGTCTTATATACAGAGGAAATGCTGCCGAAATTTCGGTAGGCAAGTATGTGTTAAGTTGAATTATTGAAAAGTTTGAAACTAACAAATGGTAAACTTGACCATTTCTAGATTTTGGACGAAATTGAAGTCGACGCCAAGCGAGCGTAAGGCGCTATCAAGGTATGTGAAGCATTTCTCTTTGTTCCTAGCCATGTTCTGGATGTGATAGGCTCGGCTGCGAGCCTTAAGCACGACTCCGTTCCCCGGAATTCGAGACGGAAAACCGCTCCAATTCCTTCAATCCAATTGAAGCTATTTTCTTACAATTGCCTTTAAAATGAATTTTTGTATGAAACTTCCCTAAACGGAGTCGGAACACTTCCAAACGATTACGGAAGACCTCATAAGGTCTATTGTCGGTAAATTACATATGTTGCCTCGAGTTGGTCCGAGGCGGGCCCACAAGGCCCGATATCTTCTGTAATACTTTAAATACTTCCATTTTGTCCGATTTTCTCAGAAAACAATTGAACTATTATTTTGATTATGATACAACTATTTTTATGAAATTCTTACAAAATGACTTCTGAACATCTGAGAATTCGATTCTGATAATGATCAGTCGTGCCTTCCCAAGTAGGATGTAGGCGCGTACTATGCATACTATTTGGATACTCTGATTTTGGCTCGCCATTTGGCACCCTTCAGTCTGATTGAGTCGGTTTGTGAGTCTGTATGTATGTGGTTTCTCATGGATCTGTTCGTGGCTGTATCAATGCATTCCTTCACTGCGTCCCGGGCCAGGTTTTGTTATCGTGCATATTCCTCTGCATTGTTCACCGCATCCCTCGGTGTGCGGGCCGGGATCTGTTATATCTGTATGATTATGATATATTGATCTGTGTATGGGGATGGCGGCCAGGATGGCATCTGATATGATCTGATCTGATCTGATTCTGTCTGTCCACCGCGTCCCGTACTAAGAGGGCCGGGTTCTGTTACCGCGCCCCCAGACAGAGACGGAATCTGTATGTCTGTATGCATGTGCCATCAGTATTTATATAAGCACATGTATCTGTATGATTCTGTATGGTTCAGTATGACTCTGCACTACTCTGCATGCATAATTCTGTTTGTCCGTCTGAATTACGATTATGTTTGTATGTCCGTATGGCTTCTGATTCTATATGTCCATATGGCTTCTGATTCTATATGTCCGTATGGATTCTGATTCTGTATGTCCGTATGGATTCTGATTCTGTATGTCCGTATGGATTCTGATTCTGCTCGTCTGTCCGGATTATGATTCCGTCGGTCTGTCCGAACCATGATTCTGTTTATCTGTATGGACCACTATTTTGTATGTCTATCTGGATCATGACGCTGCCCGTCTGTCTGATGTATGGTTATGTCCGTTATATTTCTGTGACTCCGGTTCGGACTATGATTGTATCTGTTATGTTTCTGCTTTACATACTCGGTACATTTTTCGTACTGACCCCCGTTCTTCGGGGGCTGCGCTACATGCCCGCAGGTACAGACGCACCAGGTGATACGCCGCCAGCGTAGGTTTCTGACTCTGCTGTTTGAAGAGCTCCTTTGATCCGGAGCGTACACTTTTGGTATATATCTTCTGTTTTCCGCATATCCTGTATGTATGGAAATTCTGGGTACGGCGGGGCCCTGTCCCGTCGTATGATTCTGTATGTCTGTAGAGGTCTGTAGATAGATGTGTGGGTTACGGGTTTCATCTGTATGTTAGCCTTATCGGCTTATCTGTAAATGTCTGCATGTCCAGGTATATATATATATATATGTTTGCGCGCGTGCCGTATCTGTATCGGCCTACTTCTGTAACATCTGTTTGAAAAAAAAAATATATTTGTATGATACGAAATTCGGTCAGGTAGGTATGTACGGGTACCCAGTTAGGGTACCAGTCGCGGCCCACGGGGTTGGGTCGTGACAGAAGTGGTATCAAAGCGGTTAGTCCTCGGTATGTCTACAGGCCGTGTCTAGTAAAGTCTTGTTTATCGGTGTGTTGTGCACCACATCTATAAACAGGAGGCTACAGGACATCTAGGATGTTACCCTTGTTCGGATCTTAGATCGTGCGATAAAGCTATATGGTTAGGATGTTTCCTACGAATTGTTGTATCTACAGCGAGGCTCCAGAAGAGCAGAAGTGTCAGTATTTGGGAAAAAAATGTTTCTGACCCTCTTCCTGCAGGTGATTGCGGATTGACAAAGAATGAAGAGGAGTGCTTCTGATGATGGGGATAGGGGTGCTAAGAAGGCCCCTAGGATGTCACCAGGACCGAGTAGGCAGATCCCCAGCTACTCGATTGAGACAGACCCTTCGGAGGATCCAGAGACAATTCCTCCCGAGTTTCTGATCCCCAGAGCAGAGGATCCCAGAGAAGATAGTTATGATACTGACCCCTCGGAGGATCCAGCGACGATACCTCCAGAGTTTCTTACCCCCAGGAAGGAGGATAGCCCTGATGCTGAGCCACTAGAGCATTCCTCTGGGACGCCGGAGGAGGAGGTTCCCGAGGACATACCAGCAGCTCCTGTAGTGGAGCATTATGTTAGACAGGCTTCCCCGGAGAGTGTCACGCCCTACCCCAACCCTTTGTCCTGGCCGTCGGTGAACCAGGAATTGCCGGGCTAATTATACTCCTCCGATTCAGATGCAGGTAATAGTGGGGGCCAGACAGACGACGATGATGAGGGACACAGTTCCCACGGCAGCTCCCCAGGTTAGACTCGAGTTTGATCAGTTATGAGTACATAAGTTTCCTAGAATTTTCGATGTGTGTATGATATCTGTAAAATGTTGTTCAATGACGACGACGGAAATTTAAAAGTATTAGAGACTTAGTGACCAAAGGTAAGGGCGACTGAGATGTCCCCACCGTCAGTGTGAGTCTAGAAATCCCGGATGAAAGTAAACGGGAAAGTGCCTCCGATGCCGTTTGAGTTGGGCACGTGTGGTAAGTGTCGACGACGTTATAATTCTTATTTGAAGTTATCAGCCCCGTGTGGATGCGATACGATATGATATGATATGTATGTGTGTATATATGTGTTGGCCATGTGCGGCATGGTTGGTATTTCTGGTGTACAGGTTTTGGATAGTAAGAAAAACAGAGGAACCTCTGCCCAATTGTTTCCAGAAATATGGAGGAAAACATGTAGATTAAGTACAAAAAGGTCCCGCGATACTTGTCGGACTTTAGTTTCTTTTGTCGGTGGCCGGAGAACACCTTGCGGTGACATTTTATCAGATTCCACCGACTATTTGGAGGCGGAATTCGTGGGACGAAGACTTAAATCCTTGGGTTACCCGTAATCATATGTATATGTGTATGAAAGTGAATGTTTAAGATTCAGAAAGGCGACATGGTAATTGTACGACTTAGCCGGGGGTGGGACCCGCTACAAAATCTTTCCGAAAATTTGCTAAGACCCCGATTTGCCCTAAAATTACGTGACAAAGGTCGTACGGGGCAATCGACGAAATTATATTAGCCCTAACGCGTCAAAACGCATGAAAGTTTCGGAGTTAAGCGTGCTCAAGCCAGAGCAATTCTGGGATGGGTGACCCCCTGGGAAGTAATGCAAAGTTTTGCCCAAGTGTAAATATGATAGATATAAATGAAAATTTGGGGTAATCTAAGGGAAAAGATAATGTGTGGAGAAATTAGTGCCCTTACAGGAGCCGCACAGACCGACGCAGACTAAATGGGCGAAGATAGAAAGCGCAATACCGCTCGGAAAATGAGCAAATTCGAATAACAGTCGGAGACGCTCGCCAGTAAGATATTAGTAAATGTATCTGTATGTGTGTATGTGTGTGTGTGTGATTTTTGTCTGGTACCCATATGGATCAAGAGCCGAGTCCCGGCGACTAGTATTGTGATAGACGAAAGGTTTTACTAAACCGAATACATGAAACGAAGTGGGGGTGAGGACACAAATGCTGTCAAGGACTAGAAAACCCCTATTCCATTATAACTCAGTCTGGTATGACGATGTCTGAAAAAGAAAATGAGTATGGATGGTAGGAAAGATGAAGGATAAGAAGCGTGAATAAGCGGAATCTCTGAAAGAGTCGATAAGCGACACGCGAAACGATTTGTATGACAACTTGGCTAACAAGTTTACCAATAAGGGAATTTTTTCATAAATCACTGGAGCCTTACTAAGAGTGATCTGATTCGGATTCAGATTCTATCTGTTATACTTCTGCACTCCCGATTCTGATAAGGCTCTGCCTATTACGCCTCTATATTCCTGAACTCGATTATGTTTCCGTCTGATAAATCTTTGTATGTCCGATTCTGAATACGTTTCTGGTTGGCATACCTCTGTACGATTTACTCTGATTACAAATCTGTCTGACACACCTTTGTATGTCTGACTCTGGATATGAATCCGTCTGATATGCCTCTGTACGTCTGATGTTGATCACGCGTCTGTCTGATACATCTCCGTATGACTGATTCTAATTACAACTCTGTCTGACACATTTCTGTCTGTCTGACTTTGATCACGACTCTGTATGATACATTTCTGTACGTCTGCTACTGATTTCGAACCTGTCTGATACCTCTCTGTACGTCTGACTCCGATCTCAGATTTGTCTGACATACTTCCGTACCTCTGATTTTGCCTATGAATCCGTCCGCCATAGTTTAATACGTCTGCCTCCGATTACGAATCCGTCCGATATGCTTCTACGCGCTCGGTCCTAGTTCCGAATCTGTTTGGTATGAAGTGTCTGGTATGAAGTAGGATTTCGATAATGTGGTAAGAAACTCAGAAGTGTAACAAGAAGTGATGATTAATTATAACGTCTGAAAGGCATCCGTCTGTTACGAGAATATAGCTTATGGTTCGATGATTATGTGGGGTATGAGCAAATATATTATGAAGGCGTTTGAATCAGTGATGTGAAAAATTACCCCATAATATTGGTGAAGAAGCCATGTCGGAAAGTCAACAAAGGACGACTATAAAGAGAACCCTCCCGAAGTAGTATGACGCCTCATGAGGTCAATTTAACATTCGAGGACGAATGTTCTAAAGGGGGGGAGGATGTTACATCCGGCATTTTTGCATATTCGAAAAATTCGAAATAATTTGACTTGTAATGAATAAGGCCATAATTGGACCTTACTTGGTATGAGTGTGTTGGCTATGAATACATTGGCGTGGAATTACGAAAGGAGGCCAAGGGCAAAATTGGAATTTTGGAAACTTGCTTCATGAATTATAAAAATGTAGCCATCAATTTAGGGCCCAAAATAATAAGAAAGTGAGGCCCAAATTCAATAGGCCCAACCGGCCATGTTAAGCCCAAAACCATGGTTTAAAATTGTCATGTGCCAATTAATTATAAAAGGATCATTAGCCTAGAAACTTCAAGAAAAATTTAGAGAAACCAAGAAGAAAAAAAAAAAAAAAAAGGCAATTCGGCCTAGGAGAAAAAGAGAAAGGAAAAAGAAGAAAAATTTCTTGGAGCTTGATTCTTGGTTCAAAAATCCATCCCTTTTGGAATTTCTACTTAGCTCAAGATTCTCTTCAAGGTGATACAATTATTTTGGCAAGAAACTACCAATTGTGGCAAGTGGAAGAGTTGAGAAAAGGTAAGAATTTTATCATTTTCAAGCCATGGAATATATGTATATATGTTGTAGTGTGTGGGAATGAATGAAAAGCATGAAAATTTTGTGTTGTAAATGTGTGTGTATGGCCGTGTGTGTGTGAATGATGGTGTAGTTGAGATGTGTTGAATTTTGTATTGTATCCTAGTTGTGGTTATGGTGGAATTTATATTAGAAATGAAAGTTGAATGAATTAATGGAAGTTGGAGAATATAGTATGTGGCCGTGTGGTGTGTGTTGATGTTGGAAGGAGAACTAAATTTTGTTAGTATGTTAATTGTGTTAGTTGTGAAGTGAATGAAAGAGTAATGGTTTTTGTTGTCATGGGAAAATGGTTATCAAGTTGTTGTAGGAAAACATGCAACTTTGTTATGATTTATGTAAAAATGGAAATGCAAGTATCAAGAGGCAAATCATGATTATTGTTGATGAATTTGGAAGATGGAAATATATAATGAACTTGTAGGTTGAAGGTTAGGAAAAATTGGAAAAGTAGTGGCTTAATGGAAAGTTTGAATGTTTGCATATCTTATGAATATTGTGTGAAAATGGTATGGATGCCTCCGGTGTATGTTGTAATGATTTTGATGGATGATGAATATGAAAATAACAAGTTTGGTTTGGAAAGGTAAGTTGGAAACAAAAGATGTTTCGTTATGTCGAAAGATGGCTAGTGATGCCATAGTGTATGTTTTAATGTCTGTTATTGTTTTGATGTTGTCTCTGGGTTGTTGTGTTGATGAATTGAGCCGAGCTAAGTCTCGGGGATGTCTTATATACAGAGGAAATGCTGCCGAAATTTCGGTAGGCAAGTATGTGTTAAGTTGAATTATTGAAAAGTTTGAAACTAACAAATGGTAAACTTGACCATTTCTAGATTTTGGACGAAATTGAAGTCGACGCCAAGCGAGCGTAAGGCGCTATCGAGGTATGTGAAGCATTTCTCTTTGTTCCTAGGCATGTTCTGGATGTGATAGGCTCGGCCGCGAGCCTTAAGCACGACTTCGTTCCCCGGAATTCGAGACGGAAAACCGCTCCAATTCCTTCAATCCAATTGAAGCTATTTTCTTACAATTGCCTTTAAAATGAATTTTTGTATGAAACTTCCCTAAACGGAGTCAGAACACTTCCAAACGATTACGGATGACCTCATAAGGTCTATTGTCGGTAAATTACATATGTTGCCTCGAGTTGGTCCGAGGCGGGCCCACAAGGCCCGATATCTTCTGTAATACTTTAAATACTTCCATTTTGTCCGATTTTCTCAGAAAACAATTGAACTATTATTTTGATTATGATACAACTATTTTTATGAAATTCTTACAAAATGACTTCTGAACATCTGAAAATTCGATTCTGATAATGATCTGTCGTGCCTTCCCAAGTAGGATGTAGGCGCGTGCTATGCATACTATCTGGATACTCTGATTTTGGCTCGCCATTTGGCACCCTTCAGTCTGATTGAGTCGGTATGTGAGTCTGTATGTATGTGGTTTCTCATGGATCTGTTCGTGGCTGTCTCAATGCATTCCTTCACTGCGTCCCGGGCCAGGTTCTGTTATCGTGCATATTCCTCTGCATTGTTCACCGCGTCCCTCGGTGTGCGGGCCAGGATCTGTTATATCTGTATGATTATGATATATTGATCTGTGTATGGGGATGGCGGCCAGGATGGCATCTGATATGATCTGATCTGATCTGATTCTGTCTGTCCACCGCGTCCCGTACTAAGAGGGCCGGGTTCTGTTACCGCGCCCCCAGACAGGGCCGGAATCTGTATGTCTGTATGCATGTGCCATCAGTATTTATATAAGCACATGCCTCTGTATGATTCTGTATGATTCTGTATGGTTCAGTATGACTCTGCACTACTCTGCATGCATAATTCTGTTTGTCCGTCTGAATTACGACTATGTCTGTATGTCCGTATGGCTTCTGATTCTATATGTCCATATGGCTTCTGATTCTATATGTCCGTATGGATTCTGATTCTGTATGTCCGTATGGATTCTGATTCTGTATGTCCGTATGGATTCTGATTCTGCTCGTCTGTTCGGATTATGATTCCGTTGGTCTGTCCGAACCATGATTCTGTTTATCTGTATGGACCACAATTCTGTATGTCTGTCTGGATCATGACGCTGCCCGTCTATCTGATGTATGGTTCTGTCCGTTATATTTCTGTGACTCCGGTTCGGACTTTGATTGTATCTGTTATGTTTCTACTTTACATACTCGGTACATTTTTCGTACTGACCCCCGTTCTTCGGGGGCTGCGCTACATGCCCGCAGGTACAGATGCACCAGGTGATACGCCGCCAGCGTAAGTTTCTGACTCTGCTGTTTGAAGAGCTCTTTTGATCCGGAGCGTACACTTTTGGTATATATCTTCTGTTTTCCGCATATCCTGTATGTATGGAAATTCTGGGTACGGCGGGGCCCTGTCCCGTCATATGATTTTGTATGTCTGTAGAGGCCTGTAGATAGATGTGTGGGTTACGGGTTTCGTCTGTATGTTAGCCTTATCGGCTTATCTGTAAATGTCTGCATGTCCAGGTATATATATATATATATATATATGTTTGCGCGCGTGTCGTATCTGTATCGGCCTACTTCTGTAACATCTGTTTGAAAAAAAAAATTGTATGATACGAAATTCGGTCAGGTAGGTATGTACGGGTACCCAGTTAGGGTACCAGTCGCGGCCCACGGGGTTGGGTCGTGACACTCTATATCCCTCTTCATCCGACACAACTAATAATGCTACCTCAAATCACGATACATCTTAGTCACCCCTAGATGAATGGAATACCGAGAGATATCGGCCTCAATCAAGATCAACTGAATCAAATCACCAACACGAGGAACACACGCGCGCCGGTTAATCCTCAAAGTGCCCTCAGAATCAATCATAGGCTCCTTGGCCTCACCCCTCAGAACACTATCTAGAATTTTGCTCAACTGATGAGTCCTGATCTGATCTAATAGGGAAGATCTCACCTTTACACAAGCCAAAACTCTGCCTGGGGCTGAAATATCAAGATAAATGAAATTGTTGGCCAGAATTTGAACCTCCATGCCAACAGATGCTTAGAAACAATCGAACGAGCTGAACACCCTATACTCACTGCCTTGCGACCCAAGGAACCAACAACCACATTGGCTTTCCCTGGATAATAAAGAATAGAGATGTTATATTCCTTCAGGAGCTCCATCCATCGGCGCTTCCTGGAATTAAGATCTCTCTGGGTAAATACATGCTAAAAAGGCTACGTTGATCGGTGAAAACCTCACAATGGACACCATACAAGTAATGCCTCAAAATTTTCAAAGGAAAGACCACGACCAATAATTCCAAATCATGGGTAGGCTAATTCTTCTCATGGATCTTCAACTGGCAGGAAGCATAGGCTATGACTCTACCCTTCTGCATCAACACAGCACCAAAACCCATACAGGATACATCACAATAGACTGCAAAATCCCTGCCCTCCACGGGTAATGTTAAAATCAGGGCTGAAGTCAAAAGAGTCTTTAGCTTTTGAAATCTCTCCTCACAATCATCGGACCACTAGAAGGGAACATCATTTTAAGTCAATCTAGTAAAAGACGAAGCAATAGAAGCAAAACCCTTCACAAATCTGTGGTAGTCGCTGGGCAAACCCAAAAAACTACTGATCTCGATCACAGTAGTGGGCCTCGCCCAATCCCTTACTGCCTCAATCTTTTGAGGATCAACCATGATTCCATCTTAGACACAACATGGCCCAAGAATACCACAGACTCTAACCAAAACTCACACTTCAAAAACTTAGCAAGCAAGCTATTCTTCTTCAACAACCCAACTACTGTGCGAAGACGACTCTCATTCTCCTCTCTACTCTTGAGTACACCACGATATCATCAATAAACACAATCACGAAGGAGTCAAGAAAGGGTGTAAAGATGCCATTCATTAAAGTCATGAATGCAGCCGGAGCATTGGTAAGCCAAATGACATCACCAGAAACTCATAATGCCATATCTCATTCGAAAGGCTATCTTCGAAATATCCTCAGCCCTGATCCTCAACTAGTGGTGACCTGAACGCAAGTTAATCTTCGAAAAAACTGAAGCACTTGAAGCTGGTCAAATAAATCATCAATACGAGGCATAGGACACTTGTTCCGAATAGTAACCTTATTCAGCTGGCGATAGTCAATGCACATCCTCATAGATCCATCTTTCTTCATCACAAACAGTACAGGAGCACCCCAAGGGGAGACACTCGATCTAATGAAACCTTTGCTCAATAAACCCTGCAACTTCTCCTTATGCTCTCTCAACTCGCCAAGTGCCATCCGATATGGCACAATAGAAATAGGGCGAGTGCCCAGATCCAAGTTAATATAGAAGTCAATATCGCGATCTGGTGGCATACCTGAAGATCTGACCAGAATACCTCCATGAACTCGCTCACAATAGGAATGGACTCAAGAGGTGGAGATGCAACAGTAGTGTCATGCACATGAGCCAGATAAGCTAAACACCTCTTGTTAACTAATTTCTTCACCTGAATGAAGGAAATGATCTTTTTGGAGCTGGGCTAGGTGTACCCCTCCACTCAAGTCTAGGAATGCCCGACATGGCTAACGTGACTGTCTTAGCATGACAGTCCAAGATCGCATGATAAGGAGAAAGCCAGGTCATGCCCAAGATAATTTCAAAGTCCAACATATTAAGAATCATCAAATCTACCCAAGTGCCATACCCCATAAAAGTAACCAAACATGACCGATAAACTCGATCAATACAATTATTTTCTTATTTGAGCTCATGTTCTACTTTCTTCTCTAATTCAAGTCATTTAACCACTCAATATATTCAATAACATGGAATGGATGTAAAACTCACCTTTGATTAGGTAGGAATGGTCTTTAGTGTATGATACTTTACTTGAGAAAACCCCAACTTCAACACAAAAGGAATTCTTGACTTCCACAAACTCTAGTGAGCTTATCTACACTTGATTCTCTTTGGTCTTGGTGATTAATCATTGATTCCTCTTAGATTAGTGTGGATATGATGTGGGGAATGTTCTAGAGCTTTCAAGAGGTGTAGAACATATGGGAAATAATTTAAATGGTCATGAGTCATATATATAGAAAAAGAGAAAAATCTAGAAAAAGTGACCCGACTGAGTAATACGGACACTTATACGGTCCGGATAACTTTATACGGTCCGTATAAGTGGTCGTATAATACTGTCAAGGATTTACCTTCTCTGTAAAGGTTACCCTTATACGAACCATATAAATTTATACTGACCGTATAAATTTATACGGACATATAAAGTTATACGGACCGTATAAAGTTATACGGATCGTATAAATTTATACGGACCGTATAAGTGGTCGTATAACTCCACTTTTTTGAAATCATTGTCGTCGATTCGTTGATCTCAAATACCCATGGAACCTCCTTAGCACTTGTATAACACTTCATTAACCATCCAAGGGGACCTATAACTCCTATTATGTTTCACCTCTGTAATTATTATTCAGACCTTATGTCTTACTTTTCACTCAAGACATGATTTGAGACATTTTATGTATTATTATTCAGACCTTATTATCCGGATTTAGATACTCTTGTATGACCAGACCAGATACTGGGGTGGATTCATTTATTTCCACACTTATCTATATTATATCATATTTTGAGACTTATGTCATTTTACTTCTTCCGCTATTATTTTATTGACTGTGATTGTTGAGTTAAGAGTTCACCTACCGAGGTGGGAAAGGTAGGTGTCACGACCCAACCCCGTAGGCCGTGACTAGTACCCGATCTGGGCACCCAAACACATCTATCCAACACTATCTCAACTGTTATCAAACGCATTCAAGTATAAAGCAGAAGCCGTCAAGGCTATATTTCAAATTTAGATAATTTCCAGAAAAATTTTGGCAGAGTTTCCTTTGTTTTACATACTATCCAAAATAACCCTGCGCACAGAAAATACCAACAAAGGCCACACCGGCCAACAAAGCAATATATAAACATATGCGGACCGGCCGCCGCGGCGAATGGGGTCGCCCCAAACACAACATATACACATATCCGTACAGAAAGACCCTAACCCACAAACATATCTACAGGCCTCTAACAGACATACAGAGTCATATGACGGGGCAGGGCCCCGCCGTACCCGGAGTTGCCATACATACAGAATATACAGAAGACAGAAGATATATACCAAAAGTACACGCTCCGGAACAAAGGAGCTCTTCAAAATAGCAGAATCTGAGCCCTAGACTGGCGGCGTATCTTCAGGTGCGTCTGTACCTGCGGGCATGTAACGCAGCCCCCGAAGAACCGGGGGTCAGTACGAAAAATGTACCGAGTATGTAAAGCAGAAACATAACAAACATAATCATAGTCTGAACCGGAAGCACAGAAATATAGCGGACAGAACTATAAATCAAACGGACGGACAGGATCATGGTCCAGACGGACGGGCAGAATCACAATCCATACGGACAGACAGAATCAGAACAGGGCACAGGAACGTGGTCGCCACTCCTGTCTTTGGCGCCACAACATATCATATTTCAGAAGATTTCATATCTTCGAACATCTCTGTCACATAACACATCACATCATATCCACGGTAACCCCGGGGAAAGATCACACGCCGGGAAACCGGACACATCATACTTCGTAACATATTCACGGTAGCCGGGGACGGACATATACCACAGTACCCCGGAACCGGACACATCATACTTCGGAATTCATATATGGGACTCGGCCCCCAACAAGGGACTCGGCGGCCCATCCGCACGATATAAACCGGCCCGGGATCCGGTGAAAGGAAGCTTTAAGACATCCACGAACAGATTAATGAGAAACCACATACATACAGATCGTTATACCGACTCAATCAAACTGAAGTAGGCCAAATGGCGAGTCAAATCAGAGTATTCGGATAGCGTTCATAATATGCGCCTATATCCTGCTTGGGAAGGCACGACGGATTATTACCAGAATCAGATTTTCAGATGTCAAAGCCATTTTGTAAAATTTATATAAAAAAATAGTCATAGCATGATCAGAATAATAGTCCAGATGTTGCCTGTGAGAAACGGACAGAAATAGGGCAATTTAGGTCATACAAAAAGTGTCGGGGCCATGTGGGCCCACCTCGAACTAACCCGAGGAGGCGTACGTAAATTACAGATAGTAGACCTTATGAGGTCGTCCATAATGATTTGGAAGTATTCCGACTCCGTTTAGGAAGGTTGCATACTTAAGGCTCACTTTGAAGACAATTTATAAGAAAATGGATTCAATCTTACTGAAGGAATTGGAGTGGATTTCCATCTCGAATTTCGAGGAACGGAGTCGTATTTAAGGCTCGCGGCCGAGCCTATTATGTTCAGAACATGCCTAAGAATGAAGGGGTAGGCTTTACATACCTCAATTGCGCCTTATACTCGCTTAGCTTCACTTCCAATTTCGTCCAGAATCTACAAATGGTCAAGTTTACCAATTGTCAATTCAAGCCTTTAAGATTCCATACTCAATCACATAATTGCCTACCGAAATTTCGGCAGCATTTCCCCTATATATGTGACATCCCCGAGACTTAGCTCGACTTAATATATCAACACAGCAACCCAACAACAACATCAATAACAACAACAAGCATTACAAAACACATAATATGGCATAACATAACATCTTTCATTCCGACCTTACACTTCCAAACCCATCTTACCATTTTCATATTCGTCACTCATCAAGATCATTACAACATAATTCGGAGGCACATCCTATTGTTTTCACCATATATACATAAGGTATACACAATATACAAGCTTACTACCAAAGTCATATTTTACCCACAACTTCCAATCTTTAGCATATATGTTCATGATATATTTCTATCTTCCAACTTCATCAATGACAATCATAATTTACCTCTTACTACTTTTCTTTCCATATTTACATAAGTTACAATAAATTTGCATAATTTCTTACAACAACTTAACAACAAGTTTTCCATGACAACAAGAACCATTATCCTTCCATTCATTTCACAATAACACAATTAACATACTAACGGAATTTAATTCACATTCCATCATCACCATAGCATCACACGGCCACATGCTATATTTTCCAACTTTCACTAATTCATTCCACTTTCATTTCTAATACAATTTCTACCATAACTACACTAGATTTCAACAAAAATTCAAATCTTCATGAACATACAATACATGCACACTTTCGGCCAACATGCATACCCCCTCAACACATAAGATTTTCATGTTTTTCATTCATTTCCACACACTACAACATACATAAACCTTCCATATCACAACAAAAGCATAAAATCCTTACCTTTATCCCAAGTTCTTTACTTGCTACAAAAGTCACTTTCTTGCCAATATAATTATACCATCTTGTAGAGAACCTTGCACTTGGTAATAATCCCACAAGAAATGAATTTTTGAACCAAGGATTAAGCTCCAAGAAATTTTTTTTCTCCTCTCTTTCTCTCACCCGAACCCTCTCCTCTTTTTTGTTCTTGCTTTGCTTTATTTTTCTTGAAGGTTCTATGGATAGGGATGCATATATATAATATCACATAATTCAATTATGTACTTGGGCCATTTTCACACACCATGGCCGGTTGGGCTCCCTTGTTGGGCCTTGTTTCTCTTATTTTTTTTTTGAGTCCACTTGGCTAATTTTTTTTTTTGTAATTCATGGCACAAGTTTCCAAAATTCTAACTTTGCCCTTGGCCTCCTTTCGTAATTCCACACCAATGTATTCATAACCGACACATTCGTACCAAGCAAGGTCCAAATGTGGCCTTGTCCATTACAAGCCAAATTGTTTCGAATTTTTCGAATATGCAAAAAAATGCCGGATGTAACAGTAGGTGACCGCATGACCTAGGCTAAAATGGGTCGTGACAAATTGGTATCAGAGCCCTAGGTTACCCGGTCTTTAATACAAGAGCATGTCTAATTGAGTCTCGTGGATCGATACGATGAGCTTCGTACTTATCTGCGGGAGGCTATGGGACATTTAGGAAATCTCATCTTCTTTCTGTCCATTGTGCTACTTTATTCAAATTAGTATATGGAAATACTAAATTAATATCTGACTCTTATCTCTTCTCCCATAGATGGTGAGGACTCGTGCTACTACGGCCCAAGGTCAGGTACTGGAGCCTGCAGCTACGGCTAGCACCCGAGGGTGCGCTACAGTAAGAGGACGCGGCAGAGCCAGAGGCCACGGGGCTACCCCAGCTAGGGGTAGAGCTCCGACAATGGGCCAGCGATGAGGGAGGTCTCCATCTCTCAAGCTCGAGTACCAACCGGGTAGAGACCAGACTGTAGGGGATGGCGTGACCCCATCACGGACACAACCTGAGGTTACTTCTGATCAGGCTGTGCAAGACACTATGGCCAGGATCCTACTTCATCTTGAAGTCCAGTAGGTGGCCGCCGGTGTTACTACTCCCGGCGGGGGTTCACAGACTAGGGTTGGGGCACAGAGCCCTAAGCAGGGACCCACGCGGGTAGCACATCTCGCCGCAGCTATGGCTCGCCACATTGATACTATACCCTCCCTTGGTGAGGATATTAGGCCCATGGATGGCGTCGTTATGACTACTGCTGATCAGGACCTGGTGGGGAGGTTCAGGAAGTTAGAGCCACTAAGGTTCTCTAGTACTTCGTCTGAGGATGCCTATGAGTTTATTCTTGATATACATGAGTTGCTGCACCGTATGGGGATAGTGGAGACCCACGGCGTTGATTATGTGTCCTACCAATTTCGTGGCGACACGAAGATGTGGTGGAGGTATTTCGTGTCATGTAGACCTGAGGGTTCTCCTCCGTTGACTTGGACTTAGTTCTACTGGGCCTTCCTTGAGAAGTATGTCCCCCGATCTTTGAGAGACGCTCGTAGGGAGTAGTTTCTACACCTTGAGTAGTGGGGCATGTCCTTGGAGTCTTATGTGCCCCGTTTCCTCTATTTTGCCTGATACTCTACTCCGTTGATTCCTACCGAGGCTGATAGGATCAGGCGCTTTGTTGGAGAACTAGTGGGATCTCTATGGATTCCTTGCCTTCATATGGAGTCTATGGGGGATTTCTTCAAGTCTATTATTGATCTTGCTTCGATGGTTGAGGGCGCCAAGGCCCGTGCTTTTAGTGGTGATGACAAGAGGCCATGTCAGACTGGCAGCTTTGGGGGTTTTGGTACGAGAGGTGCCGGTAAGTTTTTGAGGCCACCTCAATCCTATTTCATTCGTCCCGTGCATTCAGCATTACCGGCTTCCTCTAGTGAGCTATCTAGACAGAGAGCTCCTGAGAACTCATTCTCTAGACCAGTGGATAGGACTGCTTCATCCGGGTCTTCAGTTTTCGTGTTTCAGCACTCAACTCCTTTTACCTATTTCTCTTATGGGGAGGTTGGGCAAATCTCCAAGAGATATCCCCGACTTAGGCTAGATTATCAGCTGCTGAGGACTCCTGTATCATTCAGTGGTTGAGAAGGGACTTTTCAGAGAAGCGGTGCTCAGTCAGGCCGCGGTAATTCCCAAGATTTTAGAGGTGTGTCCCAGCCAGCTAAAGGTGGTACTCAGAGTTCGAGAGGGGGATCCTAGATCGGGCGTGGTGGAGCCCATTGTTACTCATTTCCTGGTAGGCCCAAGGTAGAGGCCTCAGATGCTATGATCTCACGTACCATTACTGTTACACCTCAAAATATTTCATGTCATTGTGCAGTACATAGACTAATGCAGGGTGAGATGTTTATGATGTTCCTACAAGTAAGAGGGGGTGCTTAATGGTTCTAATTAAGATTCTAAAAACATTTGAGGCAAGAGAAGAAAGTTCGTTGAGGAAGGTGAAGTATAAGTTGTGTTTGGGGAAGATTTTGCAAACTATTGAGTTGAGGATTGATTGGTAATGCCTTGTGGAGAAGTTATGAGGATACTTAGATTGTTAATGAAG
The DNA here is from genome assembly GCF_019175385.1 of Lycium barbarum. Classification (NCBI taxonomy): domain Eukaryota; kingdom Viridiplantae; phylum Streptophyta; class Magnoliopsida; order Solanales; family Solanaceae; genus Lycium; species Lycium barbarum. The sequence continues at coordinate 48,300,161 of NC_083341.1, read as the reverse complement.
TGTTAAGAAAGTTCCATAAGGATTGGAGATCAAACGAATCGAGGAGAGCATTTTCGAAAAAAAAGGTGAGTTATATGACCCATTATACGGTCCGTATAACTTTATACGGTCCGTATAATGGTCCGTATAACAATTACAGTGAGGGTGATCACTGGAAGCATTATACGGTCACTTATACGGACAGTATAAATTTATACAGACCGAGTAAGTGTCCGTATAATTCATGACGGGCAGTCTTGTCTCTTTTTAAAAATATAAGTCCCATGTTATTATTTTCATTTCTAATTTCCTCCACACTTCTTGAAACCTCTAGAACACTCCATACAGCTTATTAACACAAATTCAAGGGAGATCAAAGATCAACCACCAAAATTTAGTGGAAGCAAGTGCAAGGATGCTAACTAGGGTTAAGGGAAGCTAGAAATTCCTTTGAAATTGAAGTTGGGTTTTTCTCCAAGTGAAGTATTTTCATCCAAATCTCATTCCTACATCATCAAAGGTGAGTTTTGTGTTCATTTCATGTTATTGAGTGTATTGAATGGTTAAAAGACTTGGATTAAGGAAGGAAGTGGAATATGAAGTTCAAATATGGGAATAATGGTATTCTTGAATAGTAAATTGACTTGAATTATAGTTCTTGACATGTTATGAATATAATCTTGTTATGAATGGTATTGAGAATATTAAGAAGCATTATATGTGGATGAATATGGCGTTGTGTTGTAATTTTGGTTATGGATACTTTTGAAGGGAAATTGTGAGAATTGGATAGTGCTAAACTCGAAGAGGTTTATTGATTATGATATTGTGGGTGTTTTTGTTGATGCTTGGGAGTTGCTTATTACTTGGAGGAAGTTGTAGAAATAAAGGAAATGCTGCCCAAATTTTGTTAGCTCCTAGTTGTGCTGATGACACCTAAAGCATGTTTCCGGTTAAATAACCTTAGTAAGAATTCTCTTGAACGTAGAATCGTGAACGTTGGAGGGAAGCATTTAAGCAATAAAGTTAGAAAGGCGTAAAGTTATGTGAGGCTAGTCCCCTTCTTTCAAAGGCATCACTCTTATTTTTGTGATTCCTTTTTATATTCCCATGATCGTCTTACATCCTAAAGGATGAAGGTTAAAGATTTTTAAGAGCTTCTCATGAGATAAAGATGAGATATGTTCTATGATAAGGATGATGATAATGATGCTATGATAAATCTTGATATTTTTATCCTTATGATTTCATTGTTGTATTTTTTATTGTTACCTCACCTCATGATATTAGTTCCTTCAAGGTGAGACAGAGTGATGACGATTATTCCATAATGTAATCGAAGGTTACCGACCTTACGTCACTCTGATAGAGCTGTAGTTTTCACTTGGGCTCTCATGCATGCTTATGTTATTTTTATGTATGATTCACACCGAGCCTACATGGCCAGGCAGACACACCACTGCAGTAGGCAGCTTATACCCCGGACACGAGAGGACTGGACGCGGGCTAATGATGATCACACCGTACCTATATGGTCGGGCAGCTTATATATGTATTATATGATTTTTTTTAAAAGTTAGCATGCATGACTCCGCCTTAAGAAGCATTAAGTTACAGGTTTTCTCCTAGCTTTATGTCCCTTCTGTCTTTTTTATGTTGTTGTACATGTCATACATACTTAGTACATTGTTCGTACTGACGTCCCTTTCTTTATGGACGCTGTGTTCATGCCCACAGGTAGACAGAGAGACGGTGCAGGTACCTAGGAGCTTTTTCAGCAGATTTACAGGAGCACTCCACTACTTCGGAGTCGTCACTTCTTGGTATATTCTTTTGTGTACATATTGGGGCATGGCGGGGTCCTGTCACATCCTTAGAATTCTATTATTCTAGTTAGAGGCTCGTTGATACCTATATGTAGCTTGTAGTTGTCATGTGACCCCTTCATTATATTTTGTACATCATTTTTGTCACCTTATGGGTCCATGCTTATGTATATGTTGGGAGGTATATGGAGATCGGTTCATGATAAGTTTGTGATGAGAATGATATATGCCAAGTTGAGTATGATAGTCAGCATGATAAGTGGTGCTCGGTATCTAGCTCTGGGTATCCGTCATGGCCTACGAGTCGGGACGTGACAAAAGTGGTATCAGAGCAGTTCTGTCATAGGGTGTGTCTACGAGTCGTGTCCAGTAGAGTCTTCTTTATGGGTGTGAAGCGCATCACACTTATAAACGAAAGGCTGCGGGGTATTTAGGAATAATGACCGTGTTTCTTCTTCATAGATCGTGCGGTAGAGCTGTGTTATAAGATTTTCTTTTCCCTAATTGTGTGCTATGATTTCAGTAATACCGGTAAAGAAGAAAGCAACAGCCGCCCAGAAGGGCAAGACTCCGGCAGGAAGACGGGTTGAACAGGAGCCGCCGCTACAAATAGAGGAGGGTAAGTCCTATAATGAGGATCCATCTCACACCTCTCACACTCCACCTATATTAGAGGAGCATGAAGGGGCTTCAGCTCCAACTCCAGCTCCGGTGCCTCCAGTTCCTCTACCGGGTGCTTCGGGTAAGCAGATAACCGAGGCTATTCAGCTATTGACTCAGCTAGTTGCTGCCCAGGCTCAGTGGCAGAGTGCGGGCCCAAGTGATAGAGGCACTAGTGCCAGAACCCGTGATTTTATGAGTTTGAACCCGCCAAAATTTTTCGGGTCAAAGCCGGATGAGGACCCGCGGGGTTTTATAGATGAGGTGTTGAGGACGCCACATCACAGAGCCAATAAGATGCCAACTCCATGGACTCCGTATCGGAAGCATGAATAAATAGCTTCCAAAAAGGAAAATGCACCTTCCCCAGTTTGGTAGGAATTCGTGGATGCTTTCATCCGCCATTATTTTCCACCTGAGGTTCGAAGGGCCCGAGCTGATAGGTTTCTGAATCTAAAGCAAGGAAATATGAGTGCTTGGGAGTATAGTCTCCGTTTTAATTCATTGGCTAGATATGCTCCTACTATGGTAGATGATATGGGAGACACGGTACATAGATTTATGAGTGGCTTAGGGCCACATTTGTTCAAGGAATTCTTGACAGCTTCACTACAGGAGAGGGTGGACATCTCCTGTATTCAGGCACATGCCCAGAATCTAGAAGAGCAATTGCAGCCGCAAATGGGCGAGCGCGATATTGATAGAGGGAAAAGCAAGAGGGTTATATCTGTCAGTGCTAGTAGTGAGTATAGAGGGGGTCAGTGGCAATAGTATTCCAGATATTCCGGCCAGTCCACGACTAGTGTAACTCCTCGGTTTGCAGGCAAGAGATTTGACCGCCCTATTTATTCAGGACAAGGTCAGAGCTCGAGAGTTTCGGGTTGTCAGGTTGGAGGTGATCCCAGTAAGAGGAGACCACCGTTACCACGATGCAGCTAGTGCAATATATTTCATTTGGGTCCATGTCGCCGAGGCTCCGACGCTTGTTTTGCCTGTGGTCAAGTTGAGCATATGATGTGTCATTGTTCGTCGATGGGTGGTAGAGTTGGGGCCCAGCCTACAGGATCAACATCCGACTCTTCTTCGTCCGTGCGCCCCATAGGGCAGACTTCCCAGGCTTCAGTAGGCCTTGGTAGGGGCAAAGGGGTAGCATGCAGTTCAGGTGGCCCCCATCCCCGTATTTATGCTTTAGCCAGACGCCAGGATCTTGAGTCCTCCCCTGATGTGGTTATAGGTATACTATCCATATTCTCTCATGATGTTTATGCATTGATTGATTTGGGTTCTACCTTGTCGTATATTACTCTGTATATTGCTGATCGTAATGGGGTGAAACTCGAGCCAATAAAGCCTTTTGAGGTATCTACTCATGTTGGTGACACGGTAATAGCTAGACAAGTGTATAAAAATTTTGTTATTGTTGTATGTGATCGCCAGACTACAGCTGATTTGATTGAACTAGAAATGTTAGATTTTGATGTGATTATGGGCATAGACTGGTTGGCCTCTCGTTATGCTAATGTGGATTGCAGAACAAAGATGGTTCGATTCCAATTTCCGGGAGAACCAGTGCTTGAATGGAAGGTTAATACAGTGTCTCCAAGGGGCAGGTTTATTTCCTACCCCAAAGCGAGAAAGATGATTGCAAAAGGCTATATTTATCATTTATTCCGAGTTCATGACATCGAAGCACAACCCCTGACCTTTCAATCCATCCCAGTAGTAAATGAGTTTCTGGAGGTATTTCCAGATGAACTACCAGGCCTTCCACCGGAATGAGAAATTGATTTTTCTATTGGTGTGTTGCCGGATACTGAACCTACATCTATTCCTCCTTACAGAATGGCTCATGTAGAATTGAAAGAGCTAAAGTCACAATTGAAAGATTTGCTTGAGAAGGGATTTATTAGATCTAGTTCATCGCCATGGGGAGCGTCTGTCACGACCCGGCTAGGGGCCGCGACGGGTACCCGGGGCTAACCACCGAACACTGCTCGTGCTATCATTTACCTAACCCATTTAACAATCATTCATCTATTTCCGGTTAACTTAAAAAAAAGGATTTGCTTTTCATTACAAAAATATAACGCGTCGATACAAAAAACATATTTCAATATACTTATACACATGCGTACTACCCATGTTGTGGAACCACACAACCCATATCGAACATCTACGAGCCTCTATTGAGTGACATACAAATATATACACAAAAGGAACAACCAATTAGCACCTCCGGAAGATGGAGTGCTCTTCAGCTCGGCTAGTGACTCCTATCAGTCTGGACCGCTTTCCCGTCTACCTGTGGGCATGAACACAGCATCCAAAGAAAAGGATGTCAGTACGAACATTGTACTGAGTATGTAAGGCATACGTCAAGAAATACAGTAAGAATAAGAAAGTAAAGTAAGTACAAGGAGATAATCGATAACTGCTTGCCTCTTAAGGCGGATCCATGCATGCATACTCATAAAGCATCATAGAGTAAATTGTTGCGGAACGCGCAGCCCGATCCATATGTCATCATATATTAGTGCTGAGGAACGTACGGCCCGATCCATAAATATAATAAGTTAGTGCCGAGGAACGTACGGCCCAATCTATAACCCATATATCCCGCGTCCGGGATGAAATCATGATATGCTGGCTGACCAGGTGGATATGCGTCTATAGTGCCTCGCATTCCCCATATCCCCTGAATACATAGACATATCATATACTTATACCATATACTTAGCATGCATGAGAGCCCAAGGAAAAGCTGTAAGTACGTCGGAGTGATATAAGGTCGAAAGCCTCCGATTATGTTATGGAGTAATCATTGTCGCTTTGTCTCACCTTGAAGGAACAATTATTATAAGGTGAGACTATCAATGAAGAATAACATTAAAAGAAAACATAGAATAAAATCATGAACTTCATAAGGCATCCATTCATATACTTTGGAAGATTTAGAAATAAAGTCACCATCCATGAATAAATTGAGAAATCAGTAAATAGCTCGACGTTCTCATATAGTCCTTGAAATCGTAAACTTGAAACTTTTAAACATAAGATTTGCTCTCATCATGGTCAGCGTAATAATATTCTCATTTTTGACATCATCATTGTTATTGAAAACAATATCCACGGTCATTATCATAAACGCTCACATAATCATACCCTTTGGTTTTGGAAAATGGGAGTACTTTGGAAAACATTTATGGAATATCAAGAAGGAAATCGTGCTTCAGAATCTTAGATTATTTAACCTTTGATAGCAAGGAACAGATGGGAGCATTTATGAAATCGTAAGCTAGGGATCATGCCTTTGAAAGAAAGGAAATAGCCTCACATACCTTTGACATTTACAATTCTTATTGCTCGCTCGCTCTCCCTTAATGCACTCGTATATACCTTCAAGAGAATTCATGTCGTCGTTAGCTAAGTAATTATAAGAACGGACTACTATTTCTAAGGAAAATTGGATAGCACTTCCTTCGTTTCTAATATATTTCCCATGTTTCATTTCAACTCTCATACATTCGTAACGACACTCACAATATTACTTTCAACAATCATCACTTATACACTTTGAGAAAAATCTACCATTTTCCTCCAATTTCTCCACATCCATGGTTATATCTCGTTATCACGTTTTCTTGTATATAATACTTATTTCATGGTCTAGACGTTATTTATAACATATTCACAACCGTAGCTTATCAACATTCATGACTCCATTCAACTACTATTCAATTGTGCCATTATTCACCCATGCAAGACCCATTTTCTATGTTCTTATACATTTCAAGTATCTAAGCCTTCCAATACCTTGAACCATATGGTATAGTCATGAAACATACCTTGGATGATGGTGGAACAAGCCTTGAGCAACAATACTCTTTTTATACCAAAACCCTATTTCAACCCCTTTGAGATTTCTTGAAGAAGATGACTTCCAATAGAGTCTCATGCACTTGCTTTCATGAATTAGATGTTGATGATCTTAGTTTCTTCCCTTGATTCCCTTGAATTTCTATGGATGAAGTATTGAGAGAGTTCTAGAACTTTCTTGAGTTGTATAGATGAAAAATGAAATAAAATGAGGCTTTGGTCCCTTTTAATAACTCAAAGTTTGATCTTTAATGAATTCCAGTCGGGGTGAACAGTGGTCGTAAACCACAGTTTACGAGCCGTAAACTGGTTTACGAGCCGTCCTCCCTGGTCGTATTTAAGCATGTCCAAAACAGAGAAGTTGGCTGATGAAAATTGCAGTTTACGATCGAGGTTTACGGTCCGTAAACCAGTTTACGGGCCCGTATTCGAAGTCGTATTTAAGCATTCTCACACTTTAACAGAAAGTTAGAATTTGAAAGGCTGGAGGACGATGGTGGTTTACGGTCTGTAAATCACTTTACGGGCTGTAAATCACTATACGACCACTGGGCTGCATGCAATTCTACAACTTTTCCATTTCCAAAAATTCATGAATCATCACCCCTTGCTTAGTAAAACACCCCACACTCATACCCTTGTCGTTCTATTCCTTGTACATGTACGAGGACTTTTCCGAGGTGTAACATTCTTCCCCCCTTTTGGAACATTCGTCCTCGAATGTTAAATCAGCGGGGATTCTAAGAAAATTTTGCCGGAGTTTCCTTTGTTGTATGGAACTACCAACTTGTCACAATAACCCATAATATCATCGCCTCACAGGGCGATAACACAATACCAACATGTCCATGGTCACATACGTCCCAAAAGTCAAAAGTAAGCATACATACCATCATGAACTTTTCCTGGAGATTCGACTAGGTGCGGATACTTGGCTTCCGCATTCACTTTGGCTTCCCTAGTATTTCTTCCTGATTATTGTTTTTTCCACCAAACTCTGATTTAAGCCACCTCCTTATTTCGAAGTCCTCGCACTTACCTATCTAATGTGGCAAAGGGTACTTTCTCATACATCAACTTTCTTGTCATTTGAGCATCATTTTATTGACATGCTCCTAGTGGGAGTTCTAACATATTTATAATCTACCTTGCTTGTTGCATACGATCTTATAGGATCTAATGCATCGGAACCTAACTCCCCCTTTATTTCGTGATTCTATCGCTCTCGTAGGTTGTCATATCCCCGGGCTTCTATGGTGAGTATGTAACCTGTACTTATACTATGCCCCAAGCAATTATTCCATTTGTCTCTCACAGCAATTCCAACTTGACATTTCAGTTCCGTTTACCATATACCCTTCTTCAACTTACCCCGGGCATCATGACTTTCTCACCCTTACTTTATCTCTTACTCCTCTCCTAAGTGTTCACTTGGTCTCATTGGTGACGCGTAAACATCTACGAATTACATACTCTTTTTGCGCGATTCGCATTCGTACCCATCCATCCGTATACCTGTATCCATGTCTGTCTTCGCATCCATAGTCATATTCATCTGTATGCCGTATCCATGGTCATATTCATCTAAGTGTCAATATCCTTCTCAATGACCCTTTCGCTAACGCCCTTACCTCGAGAACGGGGTAACTTTACAATAAGACCCATGTTAATATCATGAATTATTCTGTGTCTCAGGCCTGCATGCCTTCTTCTTGGGGCTACCGTCACCCACTATATTCACAACATTCTCCGGGGTTATATTTTCATTTGGGCTAAAAGCGTTTTCAATCCCGGAAGTCATTAAATCAATATAAGGACAGAGAAACGAGAGTTTCCATTCTGCTGGAAGAGTAATAGTAACTAATCAGTACTCCCTAAACTGATTCCAACTCTCCTCCAACCATGTCACGCAATCAGAGTTTCGCAATTTTATTCCTCGTTTTGCGCCACTTGGGACCTTATGGGACACAACGTCTCACAGATCGGCCTTATACTTCGCTACAAATTCATCTGAGATTTATAATTTAGAGAGACGATGAGGTGGTATAATCTTAGAGAATTGTGGGTCCACCTCTGCCCGTCACCAGTGTATTACTATCTTTGCCGACTCACGGCTCTTCTTCTTCCCCCTTCTTCTTGCTTTTGTGTGTCCTTATTCTACCGCTTTTAGTTAATACACTCCCGTAGGGTTCATCATTTCAACCTTCACACTGGTGTCCTCTCTATTTGCTTCCCTCCTTTTAAGAGTTTTACTTGTACCTTTAAATCTCGAATCCACGTACTCCTGGCTACACTACGCCTTACTTATTCCGTCCCCTACAGTCTATGGCTATAACAATTCATATGTGGAGTCATGGAGTCTTAGCGTACTCGCCTTACAGTTTTATAACCAAGAAATGCACCCGATATAACACTCCAAGCAAAAACGTGCGTTACTTAGCTCATCCAGTAGTTATGTGTCTGTATCTGAATCTGCTCCGATTAACAACTTCCTGCCCCATAGGGATGCTTACATAAATAGTGGGTCTAGCTATCCATGCCACCCATCTAATGTCACTTGCCCTCTTCTTCGGCGCTCAAAATTGCTTGTAATGCCATCTTCGTTTCCCTAGGGCTTAGGTCTCTCTTACGCCGCTAATGCGCCCCATGCCTCCTTATTCTCTTACTCTTGTTTGCGCTTGGAACTGATTTCATATCCGCATTGTACCACTATCATTATTAGTTATAACTCTACTTCATCGCTTCATCGTCGTACAGTAGACCCATAACTCATGATCATCTTTTCCTCTTCACTCTTTACCTCATTCACTTCACTCGTTCTAACTTGGTATGGGATATTTGTAGGAGATATGTTCTCCTTTAACTATCACGCCACTATTCTTTAGGTACTCGTACTTTGTACATTTCCTCTTTGCTATCTTATCTCCTCCCACTTAATAATCGATCCTTGACTCTTCGCATGAGGAACCATATTCTTAACTTAGTACCGCTTTGTTCTTTAGGATACACCACCTGTGTCAATCCGTCCCTTGCTGCCTAAAACTAATTCTATCCGTCCTTATCATCCCCCCCATCTCGCTCCCATCGCGTTGACCTTTCTCCTACTAATTATCCTACTTTCATTATTTATCTTTACCATAGTCTCGGCCTTATACGCCCAACTAAAGATATCATCCATGCCCTTAGGCGTCTTCTCGCTATACTTTACATAACAATTCTTTTTACGGCTCACTGTACCCAGATCATAATCCACCCTATAGAGTGACACTTCTTGATCTCGTTTGCAAACCTGCTCATAACATAGGGTAGCCTCATGAAGCAGGCATACTCAACCTGTTATCCTTTTTAGTCAGTCACATTACATTTACCATATGGCTTACTTGCACACGTATTCGTATTAATCATAAAAGGGTGCTAGCAATATACCTGGAGTAATATCAGGGGAAGACTCAGGATCCCGTCGTTCAACTAACGCCTGGGTATGATGCTGGGATCCGCTTGGACTAGGCGTTCTTCGGTCTCTACCACTGCTTACTAGCCCCTGCGGCCCTGACCTTGGAGGGCGTGTCGATGATGAAGAGCCCGTTACCATTCCCGTAGTCCGAACCTCACTTTTACCACGTAGCGATGGAGAATTTCGCTTTATATGGCCTGACCTAGCACAGGCATAACAAACATCCGAGCCCCGGCGACACGGTCCCCAATGTAACCTGCGACACTGAATACATCGTGGTACTGGTGACCTCTTCTGACCGGAATCACTCTGAACCCGAGAACGAGAAACTCTGAGACTCTGGGATGAACTTGAATAAGCAGGTCCATGAAATCTGGGTCTGGGAAACTGTGGAGGTGCATCTCTAATCTCATGGTCAGACCCAAAGGAATTAACTCCCTTTCTCCAACCCCTGTCATCGTGACTCGCATTCTGCCACTGAGTCTGAGCGGCTACCAATTGAGTCAGTAAAAGAATGGCCTGTCTCATCTCTTGGCCCACGGTATCTTGCGAAGGAACGGGAGGTACTGGAGCTAAGATCGAGGCTTCCCTCTGATCCTTAAAAGTGGGTGAGGTATGGGAAAATCGAAGTGGGGCGTTATTCTGGGGTTCACCCTCCTCCATATTCGTAGACGGCTATCGATCAAGCCCTTCTTCAACCACAATCTTGCCCTTCTGGGCCGCCGTAGCTTTTCCCTTCATCGGTTTTGCTGAAATGACAATGCACCGTTAGGGGAGACATAGTCTTATAACACAGCTCTATCGCATGATCTATTAAGAAGAAAGATGCCCATGTTTCCTAAATGCCCGGTAGCCTCCTATTTATAGATGTGGTGCACAACACACCGATAAACAAGACTCTACTAGACACGGCTCATAGACACTTCCTAGGACGAATTGCTCTGATACCACTTCTGTCATGACCCGGCTAGGGGCCGCGACGGGAACCCGGGGCTAACCACCGAGCACCGCTCGTGCTATCATTTACCTAACCCATTTAACAATCATTCATCTATTTCCGGTTAACTTAAAAAAACGGATTTGCTTTTCATTACAAAAATATAACGCGTCGATACAAAAAACATATTTCAATATACTTATACACATGCGTACTACCCACGTTGTGGAACCACACAACCCATATCGAACATCTACGAACCTCTATTGAGTGACATACAAATATATACACAAAAGGAACAACGAATTAGCACCTCCGGAAGATGGAGTGCTCTTCAGCTCGGCTAGTGACTTTTATCAGTCTGGACCGCTTTCCCGTCTACCTGTGGGCATGAACACAATATCCAAAGAAAAGGATGTCAGTACGAGAATTTTACTGAGTATGTAAGGAATACGTCAAGAAATACAGTAAGAATAAGAAAGTAAAGTAAGTACAAGGAGATAATGGATAACTGTTTGTTTCTTAAGGCGGATCCATGCATGCATACTCATAAAGCATCATATAGTAAATTGCTGCGGAACGCGCAACCCGATCCATATGTCATCATATGTTAGTGCCGAGGAATGTACGGCCCGATCTATAAATATAATAAGTTAGTGCCGAGGAACGTACGGCCCGATCCATAACCCATATATCCCGCGTCCGGGCATCCCGCGTCCGGGATAAAATCATGATATGACAGCTGACCAGGTGGCTATGCGTCTATAGCGCCTCACCTTCCCCATATCCCCTGAATACATATACATATCATATACTTATACCATATACTTAGCATGCATGAGAGCCCAAGGAAAAGCTGTAAGTACGTCGGAGTGACGTAAGGTCGAAAGCCTCCGATTATGTTATGGAGTAATCATTGTCGCTTTGTCTCACCTTGAAGGAACAATTATTATAAGGTGAGACTATCAATGAAGAATAACATTAAAAGAAAACATAGAATAAAATCATGAACTTCATAAGGCATCCATTCATATACTTTGGAAGATTTAGAAATAAAGTCACCATCCATGAATAAATTGAGAAATCAGTAAATAGCTCGACGTTCTCATATAGTCCTTGAAATCGTAAACTTGAAACTTTTAAACATAAGATTTGCTCTCATCATGGTCAGCGTAATAATATTCTCATTTTTGACATCATCATTGTTATTGAAAACAATATCCACGGTCGTTATCATAAACGCTCACATAAACACACCCTTTGGTTTTGGAAAATGGGAGTACTTTGGAAAACATTTATGGAATATCAAGAAGGAAATCGTGCTTCCGAATCTTAGACTATTTAACCTTTGATTGCAAGGAACAGATGGGAGCATTTATGAAATAGTAAGCTAGGGATCATGCCTTTGAAAGAAAGGGAATAGCCTCACATACCTTCGACGTTTACAATTCTTATTGCTCGCTCGCTCTCCCTTAATGCACTCGTATATACCTTCAAGAGAATTCATGTCGTCGTTAGCTAAGTAATTATAACAACGGACTACTATTTCTAAGGAAAATTGGATAGCACTTCCTTCGTTTCTAATACTTTTCCCATGTTTCATTTCAACTCTCATACATTCGTAACGACACTCACAATATTACTTTTAACAATCATCACTTATACACTTTGAGAAAAATCTACCATTTTCCTCCAATTTCTCCACATCCATGGTTATAGCTCGTTATAACGTTTTCTCGTATATAATACTTATTTCATGGTCTAGACGTTATTTATAACATATTCACAACCGTATCTTATCAACATTCATGACTCCATTCAACTACTATTCAATTGTGCCACTATTCACCCATGCAAGGCCCATTTTTTATGTTCTTATACATTTCAAGTATCTAAGCCTTCCAATACCTTGAACCATATGGTATAGTCATGAAACATACCTTGGATGATGGTGGAACAAGACTTGAGCAACAATACTCTTTTTATACCAAAACCCTATTTCAACCCCTTTGAGATTTCTTGAAGAAGATGACTTCCAATAGAGTCTCATGCACTTGCTTTCATGAATTAGATGTTGATGATCTTAGTTTCTTCCCTTGATTCCCTTGAATTTCTATGGATGAAGTATTGAGAGAGTTCTAGAGCTTTCTTGAGTTGTATAGATGAAAAATGAAATAAAATGAGGCTTTGGTCCCTTTTAATAACTCAAAGTTTGATCTTTAATGAATTCCAGTCGGGGTGAACAGTGGTCGTAAACCACAGTTTACGAGCTGTAAACTGGTTTACGAGTCGTCCTCCCTGGCCGTATTTAAGCATGTCCAAAACAGAGAAGTTGGCTGAAGAATATTGCAGTTTACGATCGAGGTTTACGGTCCGTAAACCAGTTTACGGGCCGTATTCCAAGTCGTATTTAAGCATTCCCACACTTTAACAGAAAGTTGGAATTTGAAAGGCTGGAGGACGATGGTGGTTTACGGTCCGTAAATCACTTTACGGGCCGTAAATCACTATACGACCACTAGGCTGCATGCAATTCTACAACTTTTCCATTTCCAAAAATTCACGAATCATCACCCCTTGCTTAGTAAAACACCCCACACTCATACCTTTATCGTTCTATTCCTTGTACATGTACGGGGACTTTTCCGAGGTGTAACAGCGTCTGTCTTATTCGTAAGAAAGAAAGATGGTTCTTTACGAATGTGCATCGGCTATAGGCAGTTGAACAAGGTGACGATAAAGAATAAATATCCGCTTTCAAGAATCGACGATTTGTTTGATCAACTGTTGGGTGCTAAATGGTTTTCTAATATTGATCTGAGATCGGGGTATCACCGAGGGAGGGTTAGAGAAGAAGATATTCCAAAAACGGCTTTCAGAACTAGATATGTCCGTTATGAATTTCGAGTGATGTCGTTTGGGTTAACTAACGGCTTGGCAGTGTTTATGAATTTGATGAATAATGTATTCAGGCCCTTTCTAGATCTATTTGTGATCGTGTTAATCGATGACATTTTGGTATATTCTCGATCGGAAATAGAGCATGCAGATGACTTGCGTATTGTCCTTGGAATTCTTCGGACTCGTGAGCTATAAGCAAAATTTTCAAAATGCGAGTGCTAGTTGAATTCTATAACTTTTCTGGGCCATATTATCTCTGCTGATGGTATTTGTGTTAATACTCAAAAGATTGAGGCCGTGAGGACTTGGCCAAGGCCTACAATGCCTATAGAGGTTCGGAGCTTTCTGGGTTTGGTAGGTTTTTATACGAGATTTGTAGAAGGGTTTTCTTCTATTTCAGCACCATTAACGAAGTTAACTCAGAAACCAGCAAAATTTCAGTGGACCGATGCTTGTGAACTCAGTTTCTAGGAATTAAAGGACAAATTAACTTCAACCCTAGTCCTGACACTTCCAGAAGGACCAGATTGCTATGTTGTTTATTATGATGCCTCCAGTGTCGGATTGGGCTGTGTGTTGATGTAGCACGGTAAAGTCATTACCTATGTTTCCAGACAGTTGCGGAAACACGAATGATCTCGAATTGGCTGCGGTTATTCATGCGCTAAAAATGTGGAGACATTACTTGTATGGTGTACATATTGATATTTACATAGATCACAAGAGTCTCCAATACATTTTCAAGCAGAAAGAGTTAAATCTATGACATAGGCGGTGGTTAGAATTATTAAAAGATTATGATGTGAGTACTTTATATCATCCCGGAAAGGCGAATATAGTAGCGGATGCACTTAGCCGCAAATCCATGGGTAGTCTATGTGAGGTCCCTCCGGAGAAAAAAGAATTAATCCATGAACTTCATCAGCTAGCTAGCCTAGGAGTTCGTCTAATTGATTAGGGCAATGCAGGAGTTGGTATTCACAGTCCAGCTATTTCATCCTTAGATATGCAGGTGCGATGGCGCCAATATGAAGATCCCCAGCTGAGTCACTATAGAGATATATTTCCTGAAAAAGAGAAGTCACCATTTGAGGTTTCTGCAAATGGAGTTCTCATGTATCGAGGCAGGCTATGTGTGCCAGATGTGGCAGGACTACGTCGTCAGATTCTGGAAGAAGTTCATTACTCTCGTTATTCTATTCACCCAGGAGAGACAAAGATGTACCATGATCTCAAATTAATGTATTATTGGGATGGAATGAAGAAGGATGTAGCAGAATTTGTAACTCAGTGCCCAAATTGCCAACAAGTGAAAATTGAGCATCAGAAGCCAGGAGGGCTGTTGCAAGCCATGGAAATTCCAACTTGGAAATGGGAGGTGATCAGCATGGATTTTATTGTAGGTTGGCCTCGTTCTCGGCGGAAGTATGACTCCATATGGGTAATTGTGGACAGACTAACGCAATCAGCCTATTTTTTTTCGGTCAGAACCACATATTCGGTAGAAGATTATGGAAGGCTATATCTTAAGGAGATAGTTTGATCTATTATCACCGATAGAGGAGCACAATTTATTGCTAAATTCTAAAAATCTTTTGAAGAAGGTTTGGGAACTCAAGTGAGTCTTAGCACATCATTTCATCCACAAACTGATGGACAAGCTTAATGCACTATTCATACCTTGAAAGATATGTTGCGGGCCTGCATGTTAGACTTCGGAGGTAATTAGGATGAACATTTTCCACTTATTGAATTTGCCTATAACAACAGTTATCATTCCAGCATCCAGATGGCCTCGTATGAAGCTTTGTATGGAAGGAAGCGTAGGTCACCAATTGGATGGTTTGAAGTCGGAGAGGCAAAATTAATAGGTCCAGAATTGATTCAGCAAGCGGTGGAAAAGATCAAGCTTATCAGGGACCGATTGTTGACAGCCCAAAGTCGTCAAAAATCCAATGCGGACAACCGCCGACGAGACTTGTCATTGCAAATCAATGATTGGGTATTCTTGAAAGTGTCACCGATGAAAGGCATAATGAGATTCAGCAGGAAGGGCAAGCTCAGTCCTCGGTATATTGGGCCTTATAAGATTGTACGCAACATGGGCCAAGTGGCTTATGAACTGGATTTACCTCCAGAGCTTGAATCAGTCCACCCAGTTTTCCATGTGTCGATGCTCCGCAAGTGTGTTGGAGATCCCTGCAGAGTTATGCCGATAGATGATGTCCAGATTACTGAGAAGTTGGCTTACAAAGAGGTGCCCATTGCCATACTAGATAGGTAAGTGCGGAAGCTCAGGAACAAATAGGTAGCTTCAGTCAAGGTCTTATGGAGGAACAATAATAGAGAGGAAATGACTTGGGAAGCGAAAAAAGATATGAAATCCAGATATCCACAATTGCTTCCACCCCCGGAAGAGATTGAAGATGAGACGCCATTATCATAAGGTACGTAATGCTTTATTTTAATGCATTTGGTCGTGTGTGGCCATATTTTCTTGTCATTGTGTTGTAGCCCTGTGAGGTGATATTATTGTGGGTTGTTGTGATAATATGGTAGTGCCATATTACAGGGAAAACTCTGGCCAAATTTATGTAGATTTCTCGAGAACTTAACATTCGAGGACGAATGTTCTTGATGGGGGAGAGTGTTACACCTCGAAAAATTTCATGTCGTTGTGCGATAAATAGACTAATGCAGGTGAGATGTATATGATGTCCCTACAAGTAAGAAGGGGTACTTAATGATTCTAATTAAGATTCCAAAGACATTTGAGGAAAGAGAAGAAAGTTCGTTGAGGAAGGTGAAGTATAAGTTGTGTTTAGGGAAGATTTTGCAAACTATTGAGTTGAGGAGTGATTGGTAATGCCTTGGGGAGAAGTTATGAGGATACTTAAATTGTTAATGAAGTGTTAAACAAGTGTTAAGAAGGTTCCATAAGGATTGGAGATCAAACGAATCGACGAGAGCATTTTTGGAAAAAGGGTGAGTTATATGACCCATTATACGGTCCGTATAATGGTCCGTATAACAGTTACAGTAGGGGGTGATCACTGGAATCATTATACGGTCACTTATACGGACCATATAAAATTATACGAACCATGTAACTGTCTGTATAATTCATGACGGGCAGCCTTGTCTTTTTTTATAAATATAAGTCCCAAGTTAGTATTTTCATTTCTCATTTGCTCCACACTTCTTGAAACCTCTAGAACACTCCATACAGCTTATTAACACAAATTCAAGGGAGATCAAAGATCAACCACCAAAAATTAGTGGAAGCAAGTGCAAGGATGCTAACTAGGGTTAAGGGAAGCTAGAAATTCCTTTGAAATTGAAGTTGGGTTTTTCTCCAAGTGAAGTATTTTCATCTAAAGCTCATTCCTATATCATCAAAGGTGAGTTTTTTGTGTTCATTTCATGTTATTGAGTGTATTAAATGGCTAAAAGACTTGGATTAAGAAAGGAAGTGGAATATGAAGTTCAAATACGGGAATAATGGTATTCTTGAATAGTAACTTGATTTGAATAATAGTTCTTGACATGTTATGAGTATAATCTTGTTATGAATGGTATTGAGAATATTGAAGAAGCATTATATGTGAATGAATATGGCGTTGTGTTGTAATTATGGTTATGGATACTTTTGAAGGGAAATCATGGGAATTGAATAATGCTAAACTCGAAGAGGTTTATTGATTATGATATTGTGGGTGTTGTTGTTAATGTTTGGGAGTTGTTTATGTTACACCTCGAAAAAATTTCCACGTCATGTGCGTTGTGAGTAAACTAACGTAAGATTGAAGAGGTCATGGAACCCTTATAAGGTTAATGAAATACTCTTACCAAGTGTTAAGCAAGCATCTAAATGTTTCGGGATCAAGCAAATCGAAGAAAATAAGTTGTTGAAAATTTGAAAAAAAATTGAACAGAATTTTGGGTCAACTTTGGAGGGATATATCTCCTAATATATTGGGGGTCTTAAGGTGGTTCAAAATCCTAAAATGAAGTTCGTCGAGTCTAGTTTCCAGCGCAACAAACCCCTCATCGATACGACATTGGCGTAGAAAATTATGGAAGTTACAAGTTAAGCTGATAGGGCAGAAACGGACTGCTACAGTACCCAGGTTGCTACAGTACCGACCCAACACACCTATAAATATCCCTTTAACCCATCATTTTTCATCATCTTTTAATTCACCACACTTCTAATGAGTTCTAGAGAGCTCTTGAGGGTTCCATAACTCTCCATAAATTTCCATAATATTCCATAATCCTCCATAACCTGCCATAATCTTACATAACCTTTCCATATTATTAAGAGAGAATACCAACATCAAAACCCCAAGGATAATCCATGGAAGGTAACTGTTCTTGTTCTCTTCAAGGTGGTGACGAACTTGGTCTTGGAAAGGGGTGAATAAAGCGAAGTTCTTCTACTATAAGGTATGTTCTTCCTATTATTTACATGATTGAGATGATGTAAAGGTTTAGTAATTCTTAGAGAGGAAAGAATCATAGGAGAAAAATCATAAAGTGTTGAATTGAAGTTAATGGCCATGAGGTGAATTTGAAAGGATATTTTGGACTAATTTGAGATTAAATTAAATATAATTCCTTGATTATGGTATTGTGGCTATGGCTATGGTTAGTTGAGAAATTTGGAAAACATCGTGTGTGATGTTTTATGGAACCTAGTGGTGCTGATAATATTGTGGTTGATGTTGTTATTGTTATTATTTTTGTTGGTTGCTGGATTATAATTTTGGGCTAGGCATATAAACAGGGGAGATGTTGCCCGAATTTCGGCAGATTCTAAAAAGATTTCATTTGGATGCTTGAGACAAGTGAATGATATTGTTATATCCCATGTTTCCACACGTTGGAAAAATTTGGAAATATTCTTGGCTTGTAAGAAATAAGGTCATAATTAATTTTTATTTGACATAGGAGTTGTGTATGAAAGAATATTAATGTGGAAGTGTCGAATAAGGCCAAGGGCAAATTTGGAATTTTGGGAATTAGTTTCAGAAATTACAAAAGGTGACTTATAAGTCATTGGGCCAAAATAATTCAATGAAAAATTAAGGCCCAATGCTAAGGGGTGGCCGGCCAACATAGTGGCCAAGCCCATGATTTTATTAATTTTCCCATGTGTTAAATTAATAAGGGGGCCATATTATATATACATCATTATCCCTTAGAAGTTGCAAGAAGGCAAAGAGAAAGAAACAAAACAAAAGAAGAGCAAAAACAAGAGTGAAGGGCATTCGGCCCTAGTCCCAAATTTTCACCCTAAAAAATCTTGCCTTAAAATTTTTTATCTTGTTGAATTCCTAATAATTCAAGGTCCCTTCTCAACTTGGTGTAGTTGTTTTGGAAGAAAGAGGCCTTGGTTCATCAATTTGATCTCTTATTCAAGTAAAGAAGACTATAGAAAAAGGTAAGAATTTATCCCTTATTATTGTGTTATGGAGTCTTGTTTGTGTTGTAGTATGTAGAAATATGTTGATTGTATGGAGAAATGGAAGTTTGCAAAGTGGGTGTGTGTTATTAGTGTATGGTCGTATGTATGTATAAGTTGTATAGCCATAATGTGTTGAATTTGTGTTATATTCTAGTTGTGATTGTGGTGAAATGCATATTGGAAATGAAAGTGGAATGAATTGAGTTGGAGTGATAAAAAGAGCACATGGCCGTGTGGTGTGTTGGAGTTGGAATGGAAATGAATTAAGTTTGCTTAGTGTGTTAGTGTGTTATTGTGATGTTTGCAATGTAAATGAAGATAGAATGATATAAGTTTGTATTGAAATGGAACGTAGAAACTTACGTCGCTTTAGTATGATTTTCTGACATTAGGAAAATGAAGTTATTAGGTTGCTAATTATGATGATCATTGATAGATTTGGAAGTTGGAAACATGTTATGAATACGTATGCCAAAGATTAGAAGTTTTGAATGAGTTATGACTTTGGCGGGAAGTTTGTATATTATGAATACCGTGTGTATAATTTAAGAAAACGATATGAAACGCTTCTAAACTATGTTGTGATGATCTAGTTTGATAATTAATGTGAGATCATTGAAATTGGTTTGGAAATTGAAGTTGAAATGAAGGTGATGGCATTATGTTGGCAAGTAGAACTAGTTGTGCCATATTGTGCTTCTAATGTTTGTTGTTGATGTTGATGTTGTTGTTTGGGTTGTTGTTGATCATTTTGAGCCGAGTTGAATTCTCGGGGGTGCTATATGTATAGGGGAAGTGCTGCCAAAATTTTGGTAGACAAATATGAGTTGAATTGAATTCGTAGCACCTATAACTTACAATTGGTAAATGTGACCATTTGCAGATTTTCGACGAAACGGAGAGTGAGCTTGGATAGGCTTAAAAAGCTCAAAAGGTATGTAAAGCTACCCCGATCCTTCTTTTGGCATGCCTAAGTGTATTAGGATCGGATTCGGGCCTCGAAAGACTTTCTGCCCCTCGGAATCCGCAAGTGAAAATATCACTTTTTCTTTCAATAAGATTAAACTCCTTTGGTACGCTTTCTTGGAAATTATGCAAACTTTCTCTAAACTACTTGGAAAGCTATAGAACGTCCGTAGAACCTTTGTAGGCGACCCCATAAGTTTAAAATATGTGATTTGAGCCCACCGCCTTGCTTGTCCCGAGGTAGGCCCACTATTTTCGGTTTTGCCCGTATTGTACTTAAGTCCTATTTTTGAGCGGTTTTTGAAAGAAACGTTTCGACTACCATTCTAACTACCTAACAAACATTATTTTAAATATTCTATTAAGTCTGATAAATTGTTTTGACACTCGGAACAGTTTCAGAAAGGTTATACTTCTGTAATTTATTATGACATCCGAAACTCGTTTATTATGATCCCTTCCGACTTCATTAGATCGGTTCGTCTTTGATATGTCTCATCGAGTCTATGGAAACATTTATGATATTTTAATTGCGTTAGTATCTCACTACTCCACTCGTGGATGCCCCAATGTTTCCCACACTGAGCCTGGGCCAGGATATGTTGTCAAGCGTGATCCTTTGCATTCTTCGCCGTGCCTCGATGTGAGGGGGCAGGTATACGCGTACATGGGTTTGTGGAGTATGATGTGCCATGTACGCTTGTTCTGATATGATTTACTATGGCCATCTTATATGACATATTATGATACGGGGTTATGCCCCTTTTCTGATTCTTCTGTGTTGTGGCACCAGCGTGGGGAGGGTGGCCACGTTCTGTCTGCCGAGTCCCTTGGCAGGGGCCGGATTTGATATGACATATGTTTCTGTACACACTCTGCATGTTTTGAAATTATATATCTGATACTTTGTATTTTCTGTTTACTTTCTGTACGTTCTGTACTAGTTATGAGTTTGTTTCTGTAATTCAGGCTTTACATATTCAGTACATATTTCGTACTGACCCCCTTTCTTCGGGGGCTGCGTTTTCATGCCGCGCAGGTACCGACGACAGGTTTGCTGATCCGCCCGCTTAGGATCTTATTCTGCTATTTTGGAGCGCTCTTTTATTCAGAGCCCTTCTTTTGGTATAGTCTGTCATTACTGTATATGTATATTCTCGTTCAGGGGTACGGCGGGGCCCTGTCCCGTCATATGATTCTGTCGGTCTGTTTAGAGTTCTGTGGACATGTTTGTGGGTTGGGGTCCTTCTGTACTGATGTGTGTATATGTTGTGTTTGGGCGACCCCATTCGCCGCGGCGGCCGGTCCGCATATGTTTAAATGTTGCTTCGTTGGCCCTGTGTGGTCTTCTTTTAGTATTTTCTGCGTGCAGGGTATATTGGGTAGTCCGTAAAACAAAGGAAACTCTGCCGAATTTTTTTTCTGGAAATTATCTAAATTCGAAGTAAAGCCTTGTCGGCTTCTGCTATATACTAGTACGCGTTTGTTAAAATTTGAGATAGCAATTGATATACGTGTTGGGTGCCCAGATCGGGCACTAGTCACGGCCTACGGGGTTGGGTCGTGACAAAAGTGGTATCAGAGCGGTTCGTCCTCGGAATGTCTACAGATCGTGCACCACACCTATAAACAAGAGGCTACAGGGCATTTAGGATACTACCCTTCTTTCTGTTTTAGATCGTGCGATAGAGCTGTGTTATCAGGATGATTCCTCCCTAACGAATTGTTACATTTGCAGTTATGCCTCCAAAAAAGGCGACAGCGGCCCAAAAGACCAAGGCAGCGGCTGCGGGAGAGACTAGCCGGGCCCAGAGGGTTACCAGGGCCCATGCACATATTGCTCCTGATATTTTGCCCCCGGCAGAGGGCTCTTCCACACCGCCACACGTAGAGGAGATTGGAGCAGCAGCAGCTGCAGGTCGAGGGGCGGCTCCACCGCCAGCTCCCGAGATTCCAGTACCTGAGCCTCCAGCTCCACAGCCAGGGACTGAGGATCAGTCTATGAGAGAGGCAGTCCAGCTATTGACCAGACTTGTGGCGGGACAGGTTCAGGGGCATGGATTGGGAGGTGACCGAGCATATAGGCGTGACAGTTCGATGGCTCGTGAGTTCTTGACTTGTGGCCCTCCAGAGTTCTTCGGGACAAAGCCCGAGGAGGATCCTGAGGAGTTTATCAGGAAGATGCGGCGCACCTTACATTTGATTAAGGCTTCTGCGACAGAGTCAGTCGAGTTGGCTTTGTACCGGTTGTATGATGTAGCAGCTAATTGGTACGAGTCTTGGGTGTTGGCCAGAGGCGACGGCGCTCCCCCAGCAGTCTGGGATGCGTTTTCTGAGGATTTTCTTAGCCATTTTCTGCCTCCGGAGTTACGGCGGGCCAGAGCTGACAGATTCTTATTGCTGAGATAGAGGGGCCGTAGCGTCTGAGAGTACAGTATGGAGTTCGACTCATTGGCCCGATATGCACCTGCTGTGGTAGCTACTATGGCTGACAGGATGCATAGGTATATTATGGGGTTGGACCGGTATTTTGACGACAGTTGTTTGGTATTGGCCGCTCAGCCCGATATGGATATTGCCCGTATTCAGGCGCACGCCCAGGGCATAGAGGACCGGCACAGGGGTCATCAGCCCGATAGGAGTCAGGATCGGAGACAGCCCAAGAGGGCCAGATCATCCGGGTATTCTGGAAAGTTTCGGGGCAGAAAGCCTCAGCAGCCGCAGCAGCCTAGCAGATATCCATCCCAGCCGGCACAGAGCACACCTCCACAGCCTACAGGTCGCAGATTTGATAGCCCAGGATATTCAAGAGCAGGTCAGAGCTCCAGGGCTTCAGGTTCGCGGACAGGTAGGGGTTCTGGTCAGACAAGGCCACCTAGGCCTCAGTGTTCTTATTGTGGCAGATATCATCCTGGGGAGTGCTACAGAGCCACCGGTGCATGTTTTTCTTGTGGCCGTCAGGGCCATTCTGTGAGAGATTGCCCGTATAAGGGTAGTTCGGGTGGTGCAGTGCAGCATACCGGCTCAGCCGCCGGGTCATCATCTTCATCAGTGGCTATGCGCCCTACAGGGCCGGGTACATCAGCACCGGCGGGTCGCGGCAGAGGTCGCGGTGGAGCTTCTGGTACTTGCGGTCCTTCGAACCGCATTTATGCTTTGACCAGCCGCCAGGACCAGGAGGCATCGCCTAATGTCGTTACAGGTACATTATTGGTTTTCTCTCGGTCTGTGTATGCATTAATTGATCCAGGTTCGACTTTGTCATATATTTCGCCTCTTGTTACTGGAAAAATTGGTATAACGTTTGAACCTATAGAGCCATTTGAGGTAGCCACACCGATTGGAGACTTTATTGTAGCGAAACAGGTATATAAAGACTGTTCTGTAACTGTATGTGGCCGTGACACTAAGGCAGCCTGGTGGAGTTAGATATGATCGAGTTCGATGTTATTATGGGCATGGACTGGCTAGCTTCCTGTTATGCTAATGTTGACTGCCAAAATAAGGTAGTTCGTTTCCAGTTTCCCGGGAAGCCAGTTATAGAATGGGCCGTTAATACAGCATCGCCGAAAGGTAAGTTTATTTCATACCTTAAGGCGAAGAAAATGATCAGAAAAGGTTATATTTATCATCTGGTTCGGGTACAAGACTTGACAGCAGAAACGCCGACTCTTCAGTCAGTTCCCGTGGTTAATGAATTTCCAGATGTGTTCCTAGAAGAGCTTCCAGGCCTTCCTCCAGAGCGGGAGATAGATTTTTCTATTGATTTGCTTCCAGATACTCAGCCTATATCTATTCCCCCGTACAGAATGGCACCAGTAGAATTGAAAGAACTGAAAGAGCAGTTGAAGGATTTGCTAGAAAAAGGCTTCATCAGACCCAGTACTTCACCTTCCCCGGTATTATTTGTGCGTAAGAAAGACGGGTCGCTGCGTATGTGTATTGATTATCGGCAGCTGAATAAGGTAACCATAAAGAATAAATACCCCCTCCCCAGAATTGATGATTTGTTTGATCAGTTGCAGGGCGCCAAATATTTCTCGAAGATAGACCTTCGGTCAGGCTATCATCAGGTACGGGTACGAGAGGCCGATATTCCTAAGACAGCGTTCCGGACCAGATATGGGCATTATGAATTCAGAGTTATGTCGTTTGGGTTAACTAATGTTCCTGCGGTATTCATGGATCTAATGAATCGGGTATTCAGGCCGTTCTTGGATATGTTCATAATTGTATTTATCGATGGTATTCTGGTTTATTCTCGGTCCGAGGCAGAGCACGCAGATCATCTGAGAGCGGTATTAGGGGTACTTCGGCATCATAAATTATATGTAAAATTTTCTAAATGTGAATTCTGGCTGGCTTCAGTGGCATTCCTGGGGCATATTATTACAGCTGATGGTGTCCGGGTGGATACACAGAAGATTGAGGCCGTGAAGAATTGGCCTAGACCCACGACGCCCACAGAGGTACGTAGTTTTCTGGGATTAGCAGGCTATTACAGAAGATTTGTGGAAACGTTTGCTTCAATTTCAGCGCCTTTGACAAGGCTAACTCAGAAGGGAGCCAAGTTCCAGTGGACTGATGCTTGTGAACGAAACTTCCAGTTGCTGAAAGAGAAGCTGACTACAGCCCCAGTTCTGACTCTTCCAGAGGGACCCGATGGATATGTTATTTATTGCGACGCTTCTGGCGTGGGAATGGGCTGTGTATTGATGCAGCACGGCAGAGTTATAGCTTATGCTTCTCGGCAGCTGAAAAAGCATGAAAGGAATTATCCTACCCACGATCTGGAGCTTGCAGCGGTGATTCATGCTCTGAAGATATGGAGACACTATTTATATGGCGTTCATGTTGATATCTATACAAATCATAAGAGTCTCCAGTGTATTTTTAAGTAGAAAGAGCTAAATTTGCGGCAGCGGAGGTGGCTGGAGCTCCTGAAAGATTATGACGTGGATATTCTGTATTATCCGGGAAAGGCTAATGTTGTTGCAGATGCGCTCAGCCGGAAATCTATGGGCAGCTTGGCAGATTTACAGCCAGACAGGAGAGAGATAGTACGTGACATTCATCAGTTGGCTAATCTTGGGGTTCGTCTGGCCGATTCTAGAGGTACACAGATTTCTGTCCGAGGGGTTTCTGAATCATCTATTAAGGAAGATATCAAGCGGCGTCAATATGAAGATCCTGTTTTAGCTCGATACAGAGACACAGCCCATGAGAAGGAGAAGACTCCGTTCGAGTTTACACCAGATGGAACCTTACTATACAAAGGCAGGTTGTGTGTACCTGATATTGCAGGGCTACGGCAGCAGGTTATGGGCGAGGCACATTATGCTCGCTATTCTGTTCATCCTGGGTCTACGAAGATGTACCATGATCTTAGATGCCTATACTGGTGGGATGGCATGAAACGGGATATCGCAGAGTTCGTCGCCCAGTGTCCCAATTGTCAGCAGGTCAAGATTGAACATCAGAAACCAGGTGGACTGTTGCAGGAAATGGAAATTCCGACGTGGAAGTGGGAGATCATTAATATGGACTTCATTACAGGTTTGCCTCGCACTCCACGGAAGTATGATTCCATCTGGGTTATTGTTGATAGGCTGACAAAATCAGCCCATTTTCTCCCCGTCAGAACTACTTATTCCGCTGAGGATTATGCCAGGCTTTATATTAAAGAAATTGTGCGACTTCATGGAGTTCCTATATCTATTATCACTGACAGAGGTGCTCAGTTCACAGCGAACTTCTGGAGATCTTTTCATGAAGGATTAGGGACTCAGCTGAGCCTGAGCACAGCTTTTCATCCTCAGAGTGACGGACAGGCCGAGCGCACCATCCAGACGCTTGAATATATATTGCGGGCCTGTGTTATTGATTTCAGAGGTAGCTGGGATGATCACTTGCCATTGATTGAATTTTCTTATAATAACAGTTACCATTCCAGCATCCAGATGGCTCCGTACGAGGCCTTGTATTGCAGGAAATGCAGGTCACCTATCGACTGGTTTGATATTGGCGAGACAGAGTTAATTGGCCCAGATATGATCCAGCAGGCCGTTGATAAGGTGAAACTTATCCGAGAGCGACTGTTAGCAGCCCAGAGTCGACAGAAGTCATACGCCGATAAACGACATCGACCGTTGGAATTCCAGGTAGGCGATTGGGTATTCCTGAAGGTATCGCCTATGAAAGGCGTGATGCGGTTCTGCAGGAAGGGTAAGCTCAGTCCGCGTTATATTGGGCCTTATCAGATTATTAGAAAAATTGGAAATGTCGCCTATGAGTTAGATCTGCCATCAGATTTGGAAGCGGTACATCCGGTATTCCATGTGTCTATGCTCCGCAAATGCATTGGTGATCCCTCCAGAATATTTCCTGCGGATGATATTCAGGTGACGGAGCAGTTATCTTATGAGGAGCAGCCCGTAGCTATCTTGGACCGCTAGGTAAGAAAGCTCCGGAACAAAGATGTAGCCTCTGTCAAGGTGCTGTGGCGGAATGACAATAGGGAGGAAATGACCTGGGAGGCCGAAGAAGAGATGAAGAAGAAATACCCTCATCTGTTCCCTATGCCCACAGGTAATGTAAAAATCCTTGCTTAATTATATTCAGTTATGAATGTGTACCTTATGTGCTGTCTATAACAGAAACTCCACCCCAAAGTATTCTCAGACCCTATAAGATTAATTTAACATTCGAGTACGAATGTTCTAAAGGGGGGGAGGATGTTATATCCCATGTTTCCACACGTTGGAAAAATTTGGAAATATTCTTGGCTTGTAAGAAATAAGGTCATAATTAATTTTTATTTGACATAGGAGTTGTGTATGAAAGAATATTAATGTGGAAGTGTCGAATAAGGCCAAGGGCAAATTTGGAATTTTGGGAATTAGTTTCGGAAATTACAAAAGGTGACTTATAAGTCATTGGGCCAAAATAATTCAATGAAAAATTAAGGCCCAATGCTAAGGGGTGGCCGGCCAACATAGTGGCCAAGCCCATGATTTTATTAATTTTCCCATGTGTTAAATTAATAAGGGGACCATATTATATATACATCATTATCCCTTAGAAGTTGCAAGAAGGCAAAGAGAAAGAAACAAAACAAAAGAAGAGCAAAAAAAAGAGTGAAGGGCATTCGGCCCTAGTCCCAAATTTTCACCCTAAAAAATCTTGCCTTAAAAATTTTTATCTTGTTGAATTCCTACTAATTCAAGGTCCCTTCTCAACTTGGTGTAGTTGTTTTGGAAGAAAGATGCCTTGGTTCATCAATTTGATCTCTTATTCAAGTAAAGAAGACTATAGAAAAAAGTAAGAATTTATCCCTTATTATTGTGTTATGGAGTCTTGTTTGTGTTGTAGTATGTAGAAATATGTTGATTGTATGGAGAAATGGAGGTTTGCAAAGTGGGTGTGTGTTATTACTGTATGGCCGTGTGTATGTATAAGTTGTATAGCCATAATGTGTTGAATTTGTGTTATATTCTAGTTGTGATTGTGGTGAAATGCATATTGGAAATGAAAGTGGAATGAATTGAGTTGGAGTGATAAAAAGAGCACATGGCCGTGTGGTGTGTTGGAGTTGGAATGGAAATGAATTAAGTTTGCTTAGTGTGTTAGTGTGTTATTGTGATGTTTGCAATGTAAATGAAGATAGAATGATATAAGTTTGTATTGAAATGGAATGTAGAAACTTACGTCGCTTTAGTATGATTTTCCGACATTAGGAAAATGAAGTTATTAGGTTGCTAATTATGATTATCATTGATAGATTTGGAAGTTGGAAACATGTTATGAATACGTATGCCAAAGATTAGAAGTTTTGAATGAGTTATGACTTTGGCGGGAAGTTTGTATATTATGAATATCGTGTGTATAATTTAAGGAAACGATATGAAACGCTTCTAAACTATGTTGTGATGATCTAGTTTGATAATTAATGTGAAATCATTGAAATTGGTTTGGAAATTGAAGTTGAAATGAAGGTGATGGCATTATGTTGGCAAGTAGAACTAGTTGTGCCATATTGTGTTTCTAATGTTTGTTGTTGATGTTGATGTTGTTGTTTGGGTTGTTGTTGATGATTTTGAGCCGAGTTGAATTCTCGGGGGTGCTATATGTAGAGGGGAAGTGCTGCCGAAATTTCGGTAGACAAATATGAGTTGAATTGAATTCGTAGCATCTATAACTTACAATTGGTAAATGTGACCATTTGCAGATTTTTGACGAAACGGAGAGTGAGCTTGGATATGCTTAAAAAGCTCAAAAGGTATGTAAAGCTACCCCGATCCTTCTTTTGTCATGCCTAAGTGTATTAGGATCGGATTCGGGCCTCGAAAGACTTTCTGCCCCTCGGAATCCGCAAGTGAAAATATCACTTTTTCTTTCAATAAGATTAAACTCCTTTGGTACGCTTTCTTGGAAATTATGCAAACTTTCTCTAAACTACTTGGAAAGCTATAGAACGTCCGTAGAACCTTTGTAGGCGACCCCATAAGTTTAAAATATGTGATTTGAGCCCACCGCCTTGCTTGTCCCGAGGTGGGCCCACTATTTCCGGTTTTGCCCGTATTGTACTTAAGTTCTATTTTTGAGCGGTTTTTGAAAGAAACGTTTCGACTACCATTCTAACTACCTAACAAACATTATTTTAAATATTCCATTAAGTCTGATAAATTTTTTTGACACTCGGAACGGTTTCAGAAAGGTTATACTTCTGTAATTTATTATGACATCCGAAACTCGTTTATTATGATCCCTTCCGACTTCATTAGATCGGTTCGTCTTTGATATGTCTCATCGAGTCTATGGAAACATTTATGATATTTTAATTGCATTAGTCTCTCACTACTCCACTCGTGGATGCCCCAATGTTTCCCACACTGAGCCCGGGCCAGGATATGTTGTCAAGCGTGATCCTTTGCATTGTTCGCCGTGCCTCGATGTGAGGGGGCAGGTATACGCGTACATGGGTTTGTGGAGTATGTTGTGCCATGTACGCTTGTTCTGATATGATTTACTATGGCCATCTGATATGACATATTATGATACGGGGTTATGCCCCTTTTCTGATTCTTCTGTGTTGAGGCACCAGTGTCGGGAGGGTGGCCACGTTCTGTCTGCCGAGTCCCTTGGCAGGGGCCGGATTTGATATGACATATGTTTCTGTACACACTCTGCATGTTTTGAAATTATATATCTGATACTTTGTATTTTCTGTTTACTTTCTGTACGTTCTGTACCAGTTATGAGTTTGTTTCTGTAATTCAGGCTTTACATATTCAGTACATATTTCGTACTGACCCCCTTTCTTCGGGGGCTGCGTTTTCATGCCGCGCAGGTACCGACGACAGGTTTGCTGATCCGCCCGCTTAGGATCTTATTCTGCTATTTTGGAGCGCTCTTTTATTCAGAGCCCATCTTTTGGTATAGTCTGTCATTATTGTATATGTATATTCTCGTTCAGGGGTACGGCGGGGCCCTGTCCCGTCATATGATTCTGTCGGTCTGTTTAGAGGTCTGTGGACATGTTTGTGGGTTGGGGTCCTTCTGTACGGATGTGTGTATATGTTGTGTTTGGGCGACCCCATTCGCCGCCGCGGCCGGTCCGCATATGTTTAAATGTTGCTTCGTTGGCCCTGTGTGGTCTTCTGTTGGTATTTTCTGCGTGCAGGGTATATTGGGTAGTCCGTAAAACAAAGGAAACTCTGCCGAAATTTTTTTCTGGATATTATCTAAATTCGAAGTAAAGCCTTGTCGACTTCTGCTATATACTAGTACGCGTTTGATAAAATTTGAGATAGCAATTGATATACGTGTTGGGTGCCCAGATCGGGCACTAGTCACGGCCTACGGGGTTGGGTCGTGACAGATATTGAGCCTAATGATAATATGGATGGTTTACGTGTAGAGTTACGAGCTTGGAAGGATAAAGGTTAAGTGGTTAAGTCTACCGAAAGGGATGTTAAGGCTTTCCCTTTCTTTCATTTTGGCATGATCCTATGACATGAGCGAACAACGAGTAATCGAGTCTCGTAGACGCTTGTACATATATACATATTGACCCGTGACCAGAAGGCATTATATAAGTGTACATTATGTATATTATATATATATATATATATATATATATATATATATATATATATGGGGTATGGGAAAAGGGAGTGGCGTTATATACGCATTACCACCTGATCAGCTTGTGCACAGTGATGATGATTATTATGCCCGAAGGAGGTACCCGAAGGGGCCACTATGTTATTATACCCGAAGGGGCCATTATGCTATTATGCCCGCAGGGGCCTATATGGGATATGGATCGGGCCGTACGTTCCTCGACACTATGACCTATGCATATCATACGCCCTCAGAGGCATCTTCAGTAAGAAAATGCATTCATACAGATATGTTTAGATAGTCAGACGTACAGATGCATTCATACAAATGTATTCAGTCAGTCAGTTTAGTTTATGATTTTCAGATTTTCTGCATGACTCCTGTGTATGTTACTCTTTTTCCTTACATACTCAGTACATTATCCATACTGACTCCCCTATTGTACGGGGGGTGGGGGGGGGGTGCGTTCATGCCCGCACGTTCAGATAGCCAGGATGACAGATTGCATCCTTAGGCTCCTTCTTCAGCTTGATAGTGGAGCACTCCTCTCTTATCGAAGTTGCCGTCTAGACCGGGTATGTGTCCTGATGTTATGGGTAGCGCGGAGGCCCTGACCCGTCCACCGCATGTCCAGTATCTCAGTAGAGGCTCATAGACGCTTGTACTCAGTCAGACAGTATGGCCCGCTCAACACATGTTTGGTTATATAGTTTTATCGGGTAGCCTTGTCGGCTTGTACCCCGGTTCAATTTAGTGGTGCATGTATATATATATATATATATATATATATATATATATATATATATATATATATATATATATATATATATTTTGAGCGCTCTGATCCTCCAGTTTATGACATCTATAAGTCAATAGATCATGTTGTTAGTGCCCTCAAGTGGCCCAGAATGAGCATGAGCAAATATGTCATGTACGTTTAGTGGCATCTAGGAGGTCGGCTTCTGGATGTCCGTCATAATCCCCCGGTTGGGCTGTGACAGTTTATTACTTGGAAGATATTATAGAAACAAAGGAAATTCTACCCAAATTTTTTTAGCTTCTAGTTATGCTAATGAGACCTAAAGCATGTTTCCGATTATCTAACCTTAGTAAGAATTCTCTTGAATGTAGAATCGGGAACGTTGGAGGGAAGCGTTTAAGCGATAAAGTTAGAAAGGCGTAAAGGTATGTGAGTCTAGTCCCCTTCTTTCAAAGGCATGACTCTTATTTTTGTGATTCCTTTTTATATACCCATGATCTTCTTACATCCTAAAGGATGAAGGTTAAAGATTTTTAAGAGCTTCTCATGAGATAAAGATGAGATATGTTCCATGATAAGGATGATGATAATGATGCTATGATAAATCTTGATATTCTTATCCTTATGATTTCATTGATGTATTTCTTGTTGTTACCACGCGTCATGATATTAGTTCCTTCAAGGTGAGATAGAGCGATGACGATTATTCCATAATGTAATCGAAGGTTACCGACCTTACGTCACTCTGATAGAGCTGTAGTTTTCACTTGGGCTCTCATGCATGCTTATGTTATTTTTATGTATGATTCACACCGAGCCTACATGGCCAGGTAGACACACCACTGCAGTAGGCAGTTTATACCCCGGACGCGGGAGGCCTGGACGCGGGCTAATGATGATCACACCGTACCTATATGGTTGGGCAGCTTATATATGTATGATATGATATTTTTTTTAAAAAACTTAGCATGCATGACTCCGCCTTAAGAGGCATTAAGTTACAGGTTTTCTCCTAGCTTTATGTCCCTTCTGTCTTTTTCATGTTGTTGTACATGTCTTACATACTCAGTACATTGTTCGTACTGATGTCCTTTTCTTTATGGACTCTGTGTTCATGCTCACAGGTATACAAGGAGATGGTGCAGACACCTAGGAGCTTTTTCAGCATATTTACAGGAGCATTCCACTACTCCAGAGTCATCACTTCTTGGTATATTCTTTTGTGTACATATTGGGGCATAGCGGGGTCCTGTCCCATCCTTATGATTCCAGTATTCCAGTTAGAGGCTAGTAGATACCTGCATGTGGGTTGTAGGCATCATGTGACCTCTTCATTGTATTTTGTACATAATGTTTTTGTGGCCTTATGGGTCCATGCTTATGTATATGTTGGAAGGTATTTGGAGATCGGTTCATGATAAGTTTGTGATGATAATGATATATGCCAAGTTGAGTATGATAGTCAGCATGATAAGTGGTGCTTGGTAGCCAGCTCCGGGTACCCGTCATGGCCCACGAGTCAGGACGTGACAATTTTTGTCCATCATAGAGCAGCATCTGTGTTATTTGATCCTAGATTCACTTATTTGTATGTATCTACATTTTATGTCATTGGTTGGGATTTTCCCTGTGATAGCATAGATATGTCTGTTCATGTGTCTACTCCGGTCGGAGATTCTATGGTTGTTGATCGAGTCTACCGGTCTTGTTTAGTTACTTTTATGGGGTATGACACCTGGGTAGATTTGATGATTCTGGGTATGGTGGACTTTGATGTTATATTAGGTATGTCTTGGCTTTCTCCTTATCATGCGATCTTGGACTGTCACGCCAAGACAGTCACTTTAGCCATGCGAGGCATCCCTAGGCTTGAGTGGAGAGGTACTCCTAGTCCCGCTCCAAAGAAGATTATTTCCTTCCTTCGGGCGAATAAATTAGTAAGTAAGGGGTGTTTAGCGCATTTGACGCATGTTCGTGAAACGACTGTTACATATCCATCCCTTGAGTCTATTCCTATTATGAGCGAGTTCGCGGAGGTATTTTCATCAGATTTGCCGGGTATGCCACCCGATCGTGACATTGATTTTTGTATCGACGTGGACTCGGGTACTCATCCTATTTTCATCCCACCATATCAGATGGCACCTGTCGAGTTGAGAGAACTTAAGGAACAATTACCGGATTTATTGAGCAAGGGGTTCATTAGACCAAGCGTCTCCCCTTGTGTTACACCTCAGAACTTTGGGTTGCTGAGTGGAGAATGGACTAACGTAAGTTAAGGTATACATGATATACCTACAAGTAAGAAGGGATGCTTAATGATTCTAATTAAGATTCCAAAGAAGTTAGAGACAAGAGAGAAAAGTTCGTCAAATGAAACTTCACTGCAGTTCTGCGAAAGGGGGGTTCGACGGTCGTTCTTTGCACCGTCGGACGGGACGACGATTCGTCCATTGTGCTGTAGAATTGAGTAAGCGTGAAGACCATTCGACAGATCAGATCGACGCTCCGTCGATCAGTTCGTCGGACCGTCCTTATCACCGTAGAATGAAAGGAAATGAAAGGTTGCTCACTGGAAATTTAACGAATTCGACGATCAGATCGACCCTCCGTCGATCCGATCGACGCTTCGTCGATCGTACCATATATCTCGGTCGGGACTAATTTCAAGATTTTATATAATGACCCTTCTCTCATTTTAATTCATTTTATTTCCACTTCTCCACACACCAAGAAGCCTCTAGAACTTTCTCCATTATTCATCCACAAGAAACAAAGGGAAAAACATGATCAACTACACCCAATCCATGAAATCAAGTGTATGAGACCTAGTAAAAGTTCATCTACACTAAGAAAACTCAAGGGAAGTGAGTTAAGGTTTTGGTGCAAGAAGAGAAGTTCCACTCAAGCGTTGTTCATCCATCATCTAAGGTGAGTTTTATGATCATTCTTGATTGTTTAAGGTGTTGAAAGTTAAAAACCCATGGATTGTAGAAAAATATAAAAAAAATGGGTCATAAATATGGGAATAGTGACATTGTTGGGAAAAGGTTTGGATTGAGTCATGATTATCGATAGGTTTTGATTGTAAATATGTTATTAATGACATTTAGACCACAGAATAAGTATTATATATGAGAAAACGCGATAGTGAGGTACAACCATAATTGTGGAGAAAACGAAGGAAAATGGTGAATTGTGGGGAAATGTAGATGAATGATGATTGTTGTTTGCGATACTGTGAATATTGTTATGAACGTTTGGGAGTTGATATAGAATGTGGGAAACGTAGTTGAAACAAAGGAAATGCTGCCCAATTTTCCCTAGAAATAGTAAAACGTTCTTATAGCCGATTAACTAATGTTAATGCGAATCCTCTTGAAGGTAGAAACGCAAGAATCGAAAGAGAACGATCAAGCGATAGATTAGTCTCTATGCATGCCTTATGATGAGTACATGTTGATGATATTACACAACGATCAAGCGATAGATTAGTCTCTATGCATGCCTTATGATGAGTACATGTTGATGATATTACACCGCGCCTATATGGCCGGGCAGACACCGCTAAGGCGGGCAGCTATATGTATACACCATGTCTAGATGGCAAGGCCAGACACCACTAGTGGGCGGCATGAGATGATCCCCCG
Source organism: Lycium barbarum (assembly GCF_019175385.1). NCBI lineage: Eukaryota > Viridiplantae > Streptophyta > Magnoliopsida > Solanales > Solanaceae > Lycium > Lycium barbarum. The sequence continues at coordinate 48,265,557 of NC_083341.1, read as the reverse complement.
GACGCAGGAGGCCTGGACGCAGGCTAATGATTATCACACCGATCCGGTATGGACGGGCGGCTTATACATTTATGCATGTATGATATGATGATGATTATGAGTAAGACAACATGTGTTATCGCTTTTATAAGTGACAGTCATATACAGTTGCTTCTTACTGATGCTTTCTTTATCTCATTGATGTATCTTCATTATTTATGCCTCTCATACTCAGTACAATGTTCGTACTGATGTTCGTTTTCTTTGGACGATGTGTTCATGCCCTCAGGTAGACAGGGAGGTGATCTTGATCCAGACTCGTAGGAGCCAGTAGCTGACTTGAGAGCACTCCATTGTTCTGGAGGTGCTACTTGGTTCATTCTTTTGTGTGTGTATATATATATATATATGTATTATGGGCACGACGGGGTCTTGTCCCGTCCATATATCTAGTACTCTAGTAGAGGCTCGTAGATACACAGTATGGGTTATATAGTCTCACGAGATTGCTACCGTATATATGTATATTATTTTGATAGCCGAAAGGCTTATGTCTATGAAAGTATTTATGTTTTCAAATGAAAAATGATTCTTTTATGATTTGAGTGTGAATTTGATAAAATAAGGCTTAATGAGCACGATGAGTAGCAGAACGAGTGGTGCTCGGTGGTTAGCCCTGGGTACCGTCACGGCCCCTAGGCGGGTCGTGAAAAAAGTGGTATCAAAGCAGTTCATTCCTTGGAAGTGTCTACAAGCCGTGTCTAGTAGAGTGTTATTTATGGTGTGTTGCGCGCAATCTAATAAACAAGAGGCTACAGGGTATTTAGGAAAAATGACCATCTTTCATCTTAAGAGATCGTGCGATAGAACTGTGTTATAAGATCTTTTCCCCCCTAATAGTGTGCTATGATTTCAGAAAGGCCGCCAAAATGATAAGCTACAGCCACCCAAAAGGGCAAGACTACGACAAAAACGCGAGTGGAAAGAGAGCTGCCAACGAATGTAGAAGAGGGAGAGTAACATAATGAGGCCCTATCTAATACTTCCTCCACCCTGCCCAATGTGGAAGAACAAGGAGGAGTTTCAGCTCCAGTTCCTCCACCGGTTGCTTCGGGTCAACAAGTGACCGAGGCCATTCATCTATTGACACAATTAGTTGCCACCCAGGCACAGCGACAGAATGTGAGTTCGAGTGATCGGGCAGCTAGTACCAGGGCCCGTGATTTTATGAGTTTGAATCCTACAGATTTTTTCGGTTCAAAGCCGAATAAAGACCCGCAAGGTTTTATTGATGAGATGCTGAGAACATTGAGAATTATTCGTGCCTCCGAGACTGAATCTGTGGAGTTGGCATCTTATAGACTTAGAGATGTGGCGGTATTGTGGTACAACAATTGTCTAGCATCAAGGAAAGAAAATGCGCCTTCTCCCGTGTGGCAAGAATTTTTGGAGGCTTTCATCCATCACTATTTTCCACCCGAGGTCCACCGAGCTAGAGCGGATAGGTTCTTAAATCTGAAGCAAGTAAATATTAACGGCCGGGAATATAGCCTTCAATTTAATTCCTTGGCTAGATATGCCCCGACTATGGTGGCCGATATGGAAGATAAGGTGCACAGGTTTGTGAGTGGCTTGGGGCCACATTTGTTCAAGGACTGTTTAATGGCCTCGTTGCAAGAAGGGATCGATATTTCCCGAATACAAGCCCACGCCCAGAACTTAGAGGGACGACAGCAACCCCAAAGAGGTGATCGCGACATTGATAGAAGGCAAAGCAAGAGGGCCAGATCTATGGGGGCAAGTAGCGATTATAGAGAGGGATCGAGGCAGACTTATTCCCGACATTCAGGCCAGTCGGTGACAAGTGCACCTCCTCGACTTACGGGTAGGAGATTTGATCGCTCCTTTCGTTCAAGACAGGGTCAGAGTTCGAAAATAGACTTGAGGTCGGGTTACTATCAAGTGAGAGTTAGAGAATAAGATATCCCCAAAATAAGACTTCAGAACGAGATATGGCCATTATGAATTCCGGGTGATGTCGTTTGGGTTGACTAATGCTCCGGCAGTGTTCATGAATTTGATGTATAATGTATTCAGGCGCTCTTAGATTTATTCGTGATAGTATTCATTGATGATATTCTGGTATACTCTCGAACAGAATCAGAACATGCGGATCATTTACGTATCGTACTTTGAATTCTTCGAGCCCGAGAATTATATGCAAAATTTTCAAAGTGCGAGTTTTGGCTGAATTCTGTAACATTTCTGGGCCATGTTATTTCAGATGATGGCATTTGAGTCGACACTCCGAAAATTGAAGTCGTGAAGACTTGGCCGAGGCCTACGACGCCTACAGAAGTTCGTAGTTTTCTGGGATTGGCAGGGTACTATAGAAGATTTGTAGAGGGATTTTCCTCTATTTCAGCTCCATTAACGAAGCTAACCCAAAAGTCAGCTAAATTTTAATGGAATGATGCTTGGGAACGCAACTTACATGAGTTGAAGGACAGATTAACCTCAGCTCCAGTCTTAACACTTCCAGAAGGGTCAGATGGTTATGTGGTATACTGTGATGCTTCCGGGGTTGGATTAGGATGTGTGTTAATGCAGCATGGTAGAGTCATTGCTTATGCTTCGAGACAGCTGCGGAAACATGAAAAGAACTACCCAACCTGTGATCTTGAACTGGCTGCAGTTATTCACGCGTTAAAAATATGGAGACATTGCTTGTAAGGTGTGCATGTTGATATCTATACGGATCACAAGAGTCTTCAGTACATTTTTAAACAAAAGGAGTTAAATCTGCGGGAGAGGCGGTGGTTAGAGTTATTAAAAGATTATGATGTGAATATTTTATACCACCCCGGAAAAGCAAATGTAGTGGCTGATGCGCTTAGCCTCCAATCAATGGGTAGCCTATGTCAAGTTTCCCCGAGAAAGAAAGAATTCATTCATGAGCTCCACCAACTAGCTAATCTTGGAGTACGTGTAATTGATTCGGGTAGTACATGGATTGGTATAAATGATCCCACAGTTTCATCCCTAAATATGGAAGTGAAAGTGTTATATCCCGTATTTTGTACGTTCGGATATTTTAAGAAAGTCGGGGTAAGTTAAGGGAATGACCATCGTCAAAAAATTTTATGAACAAGTTGGTGATGAATATTATTTATGAACATTGGTAGTATGGAAATATTGAGAAAGGTTAAGAGTAAAAAGAGGAATTCGCAAAATGATTCCTGGAAATAATGTAGAAGGCTAAGGGTAAAATGGTAATTTCACATAATGTTCAAGAATGTTCTTGAGGGACCAAAGTGTTCAAGAAAATTCTTGGAAGGGCCAAGTGGCCGTGCAAGTGTGTGTATGTGGGGCCCACTCTTTTTATGGCCATGTGATGGAAATATATGGACCAAAGTGTATATTGTAAGACAAGTAAGTCATCTTTTATTTTTAAAGAAAAATTCAAGAAAAAAAGAAGAAAACTCTAGGAAAAGAAAGAAAGGGAGGCATGTGGCCATTTCATATTTAATGGGGGGCTAATCATAAATTAAAAGAAAACATATGGACTAAAGCTCGCCCAAGAAGACAATTAGTCTTCTTTGACTAATTCAAAAAAACAAATCAAGAAAAAGGATGAATAATCTTGAAAAATATGGAGAGAAGGGCATGTGCCCCTCACATGCCTGTAGCTCTCTCTCTCTCTCTCTCTCTATATATATATATATATATGTGATAAGTCATCTTTTAATTCAAGACAATTAGAGAAAAAGAAAGAACAAAAAAAAAAAAAGAGAGAGGAACAACAAGCCATGGCATTCGGCCATGGCTAGCCAAAGTTGGCTCTATGGAAGACTTATCAAAAAAAAATATTTCTTCTAGTATTTCCACTAAATGGAAGGTCCTCTACAACATGGAGTGATTGTTGGAGGAAGTAGAGCACTTGTTGTCCAAGTTTGGAGCCTAGCCGAGTAAGGAGAAGTTAAGTAAAAAGGTATGTATTCAATCTTCTTTCATGTGTTATGGATGGTTGTGGGTATTGTAGCATGTAGAAAAGGATGTAATTCATGAAAATATGGAAGTTGTTGATGTGGCCGAATGTGTGGGGTGTTGGCCGTGTGTAATGTTGTGTGAGAGGATTGAATTAATTTTGTAGCATGTTGCTTGTTTTTGTAATGTCAAGAAATGGATGAAATATATGGAAATATGTGTGTTGAGGTATGGCCGAATACATGCCATGTTTGGCCGAAAATGTGTTGTATGGTATAGAAATGATGAATTAATTTTATGTAGTATGTTGGTTGTTGTTATAATGTATAGAAATGGATGAAAATTCATGAGAATATGTGTGTAGTTGTTCTGGCCGAGAATGATGTTGTTTGGTAAGCTATGATGAATTGACCTTATTTGATATCCTAGTTGATGTTGTTATGGAACCTATGATGAAAGTGAAGGTTTAGTGGCTTGAAAGGAAGTTGCAATTGTTATGGTATTGTGGTGGAAGTAGTAGCCGTGTAGCTGTGCATTGTGTGAAAGTGAAGAACTAATTTCATTTAGTATTTTAATTGTTGTTGCGATAGACTATATAATGAATAATGAGGACTTCATGGTTAGGGATGAAGTAGTGTGTGAATTGAATTGAATTGAATTGAAGTGAATGTTGAAGTGTTGCTAGAATAATTGTTGGTATTGTTGATAGTTTGGCCGGGTCGAATTCCCGGATTGTTGTTGATTAAAATTGGCCGAGTTAGAATCTCGGGGATGGTGTATTTACAGAGGAGGTGCTGCCGAAATTTCGGCAGACCATAAGTGAATGTACTTGAAAGGCTAAGACAAGTATGTGGATGAATCTAACGATAGTGTTAATCTATGACTCCAAGGTATAAGTCTTCTTTACTTGCAAAAGCTATAAGTCTATGACTCCAAGGTATAAGTCTTTTTCCTAATCGTTCATAATTGTTTTTTTTCAAAATGTCCATATTTTCCGAAAACCAAGTTTTAAGAGATAGGGAGCTCTTATGACTAAGATGACGAATATGATCTTATAATGACAACGATGAAGTCAAATATGAGAAAATGTCTATGATAGATATGTTGACGATATGTTTCTACCATGAATATGACAATATAAAAATGATAAACTATTTCATGATATCTCAACTCTATTATGGATAATGACTACTTTAAAGGTTCCAAGTATATGAAACGATGCCTTATGATCCTGTCTTATGTTTTCTCATGATGACACTCTTCATTGATAGTCTAACCTTATAATACTAGTTCCTTCAAGGTGGGACACGGCGCCCATGGCTATTCCATAATATAATCGGAGGTTACCGACCTTACGTCACTCCGATAGGTACATGATTTTCTTTGGGCTCTCATGCATGCTATATATGTATATGTATATGTACATGGGGGGAGGGAAGGGATATATGGGGGAGGGGAAGGGACATATGTTGCATTGCCACCTGGTCAGCTGGCGTTATCATCCCGGACCCGGGATATATGGGCGAGCCGACGTATTTCGGCGCTATGTGGGCGAGCCGACGTTGTTCGGCCCTATGACACTGTCACGACCCAACCCCGTAGGCCGTGACTAGTGCCCGATCTGGGCACCCGAACCCATCTATCAAATATTATCTCAAATTCTATCAACTCATTCTAGTATATGGCGGAAGCCGACAAGGTTTTATTTCACATTTAGGTAATTTCCAGAAAATTTCGGCAGAGTTTCCTTTGTTTTACGGACTATCCAATATACCCTGCACGCAGAAAATACCAACAAAAGCCACACAGGGCTAACCAAGCAATATATAAACATATGCGGACCGGCCGCCTCGGCGTATAGGATCGCCCAAACAACATATGCGGACCGGCCGCCTCGGCGTATGGGATCGCCCAAACGACATGTACATACATCCATACAGAAAGACCCTAACCCACAAACATGTCCACAGACCTCTAAACAGACCGACAGAATCATATGACGGGATAGGGCCCCGCCGTACCCATGAACGAATATATACAAATGCACTAATAAATATATATACCAAAAGTATAAGCTCCGGAAAGAGATGAGCACTCCGAATAGCAGAAAGGGTGTCCTAAACAGGTGGATCACCAGGCTGTGCGTCTATACCTGCGGGCATGAAACGCAGCCCCCGGAGAAGGGGGTCAGTACGAAATATGTACTGAGTATGCAAAGCAGAAGGTACAGAAATAAATCTGAATAATAATCGAATCAGATATATAGAAAATAATACATATCAAAATGTTTATTTCCAAAGTATAAATTATGCATAGGGCACTGGAAAATGTGGTCGCCCGCCTGTCGATGGCGCCACACCACAGCATAACACCAGAAAGTTTCAAATCTCCGAATCCCCGTCACACATCACAACACAGCATAACGCCAAACACAGCATAACGCCAAACATAAGTGGAACCCGGCCCTCGAGCGAGGAGCACGGTGAACCCTAAACACAGCATAACACCGGAATGTATCAAAAAGCGCACGACAACAGAACCGGCCCGGGAACCGGCGAACGATATCATAGTAGGCACGAGCGGAGTAGTGAGGAATCATATGCATAAAATCATTATTATAAATCCGAAGGATAAGTAAAATAGTCATATTCGAAATCGGAATAATAATTATCACTTTTTGATTCAAAGTTGTCGAATTTACATAAAGGGCGTCGCGGGACCCACGGACGAGTATAGACCCGAACTGAGCCCGCCTATGAAACACATACCCATTATACATCAAGCAAACTCCTATAAAAATTATTGGAGCGATCGGAGCCTCTATGCGAAAAATATGGCATTCAGAGATTACAAAATTCCTTAAAGTGAACATTTTCTATGCGAATTTCGGAAAGCGATTACTTCAAATACATCATGGTTCATATTTCATAAAAACATACATAAGAGTGCCAAAGAATATATGTATGGATCATAACATGCTCGGATCTCGAATTTGGAATTCCCTTAAAGCTCTAATCTAGCCTATGTGAAACTAAGGCATGCTAAAAGAAGGAAGGTTGCTTTACATACCTCAAACGCTCTCCAATATGATCCAACTCAAGCTAAGTCCAAACTATGATTCGGGCTGCCACGATCTAAAAATAAGCCATAAAATGCCAAACATTAGCTAAAGACTCTTTCGGCATTAAATTCCAATTTTGCCCTTAATTCTACAGAAATTTGGGCAGCATTTCCCCTGTAAACAGGCTACCCCGAGAATTTAACTCGGTCGTATCAATCAACAACAACAACAACAACCAACCTAACAACATTAATAATCAATCCGAAAGGTAATACAACAATAATAGCTCTCTTTTCCATCATTCGTCAACTTTCATAAATTCATTTCGACGACTTACCTTCAAGCCAAAATCGACGCTTATACGCTCACATACTAACAATATTTAAAGACATTCTAAGCAATTCATACAACATTCCCAACAACCCAAATTTTTCTCCAATTCAGCCGAATTCAGCCCCCAACCCGAGACACCCCTATATCATGCTCCTCATTTCCAAACCATGAGTTGTACCCAAAAATTCACATTCTAACAAAGCTATTCTCATCAATAAATAATTCACATTAAATGTACAATAGCACCCAAATCAGTCCGCAACAATCACAATATCAATTTGAGTTAATAAACGTTTATTTCCAACATAGAATTCACAACGACGACGACTAAAACATTAAGCGATATTAATTTGTCCATTGTCATATAATGTGACTCGTTTCGTCCAACACTACAAACGTACATATATGGATGATTCTCAATCGTTCTTCACCCTACAATGATCATAATAAACTAACTAGGCATTAATTCATAATTTCAACACAACACAACAAACACCCATTTACACGGCTCAAGCACCACACACCCAACTCACTTCCAACACACTATATTTCATGATATTCATCCTTTTTAACCTACTACAATAAGCATACAACCTTTGTAACATGCAAAACATAAATGATTCTTACCTTTCTCCTTCAATTTCCCAATAGCCTAGGGTTTCCAAAGATGAAAATTGGTGGGTTGATCGATCCAACGATGCTTCCACGCTACTTAGGGACCTCAAAATAGGGGGTTTGTACCAAGGAATTAATTTTTGGATGGCTTGAAATGGGAGTGGATTTTTCTCCCAGCTGGCCGTGAGCCTCAATGGAGGTTTTCAGCTTTTGCCCCTTTTGTTTTTAAGTGTGAGGATGAGTAATGAAGACTAGAGGTCACCCTTTACCATTTAAATGAAGTGTACAATTATTCCTTGGCCCACACTAATGTGTTGTCCCAATTAAAATTGAACACCATTTGTGTGGGCCAACCTTGGAAATTGTGGATGATTTTTATCTTCCAATTTTTATCACTTTTGGTCCCGAATTTTCCTAATTGTTCCATACCAATAAATTCATGCACAACTTATATCTCAAAATAAATTCGAAGGTCAAGAATCCCGACTTTGTATCCCAAAATAATTTTGTCCTTAGCTTATCATAAATAAATCCGGGTTATTCCACTGTACAAAAATACGGGTTCTAACATCCTTCCCCGCTTTAGAACATTCGTCCTCGAATGTCAGATTAACCTTACCGGTCATACAACAATTTGGGGGAGTTTCCTTACTAACTATCACAACAATACAATCATTGATCAACGATTCATTTATCAAACAACATAGTCAAATAGGGAATTGGATTACCCGTAGGCTCTGAAAATAAATGAGGATACTTCTTCTTCATATGCTCCTCAGCTTCCCAGGTCATTTCCTCTCAGTTATTGTTCCGCCACAGCACTTTAACAGAAGCCATATCCTTGTTCCGCAACCTTTTTACCTGGCGATCCAATATGGCTATAGGCTGCTCCTCATAAGATAGCTCCTCTGTGACCTGAATGTCATCTACAGGAAAGACTCTGGAAGGGTCACCAATACACTTACGAAGCATAGAAACATGAAATACCGGGTGTACCGCTCCCAAGTCAGCTGGCAAATCCAATTCGTAGGCCTCCTTGCCTATTTTGCGAATAATCAGATAGGGCCCAATATATCTCGGACTGAGCTTTCCTTTCTTGCCAAATCGCATAACACCTTTCATCGGTGACACTTTCAGGAACACCCAATCGCCAATCTGAAACTCTAACGGTCGACGTCGCTTATCGGCATAAGATTTCTGTCGGCTCTGGGCTGCCAACAATCTTTCTCGAATAAGTTTCACCATATCCACGGCCTGCTGGACCACATCTGGGCCAATCAACTCAGTCTCCCCAACATCAAACCAACCGATCGGTGATCTACACTTCCTGCCATACAAAGCCTCATATGGTGCCATCTGAATACTGGAGTGGTAGCTGTTATTATACGCAAACTCAACAAGCGGTAAATGGTCGTCCCAGCTACCCCTGAAATCAATAACACAGGCACGCAACATATCTTCCAATGTCTGAATAGTGCGCTCGGCCTGTCCGTCAGACTGGGGATGGAAGGTTGTACTCAGGCTCACCTAGGTCCCCAATCCCTCCTGAAACGATCTCCAGAACTTAGCTGTAAACTGGGCACCTCTATCGGAAATAACAGACACAGGAACTCCATGAAGTCGTACAATCTCCCTGACATAAAGCCTGGCATAATCCTCAGCTGAATAGGTGGTCCGAACCGGAAGAAAATGGGCTGATTTCATCAGCCGATCAACAATAACCCAAATAGAATCATACCTCCGTGGAGTGCGAGGTAGACTTGTAATAAAGTCCCTATTAATGATCTCCCACTTCCACGTCGGTATCTCCATCTCCTGCAATAGCCCACCGGGCTTCTGGTGCTCAATCTTAACCTGCTGGCAATTTGGACACTGAGCAACGAACTCTGCTATATCTCTTTTCATACCATCCCACTAGTATAGGCATCTGATAACATGGTACATCTTCGTCGACCCTGGGTGAACAGAATATCGGGCGTAATGTGCCTCGCCCATAACCTGTCGCCGCAACCCTGCAACGTCAGGTACACACAATCTGCCTCTATGAAATAACACTCCATTAGGTGAAATCTCAAACGGAGTCTTCTCCTGTGCCAGCGCTGCGTCTCTGTACTGTGCCAGAATAGGATCCTCATACTGATGCCGCTTAATATCTTCTGTAATAGAGGACTCAGCAATACCTCGAACAGAAACCCCAACATCTCCAGAATCAGCCAAGCGAACTCCAAGACTAGCCAACTGATGAATATCGCGAACTATTTCTTTACTCTCTGATGGCACGTCTGCTAGGCTGCCCATAGACTTGCGGCTGAGTGCATCCGCCACAACATTAGCTTTCCCAGGATGGTAGAGAATGTCAACATCATAATCTTTCAGCAACTCTAACCACCTCCGCTGCCGCAAGTTCAGCTCCTTTTGCCTAAAGATGTACTGAAGGCTCTTATGATCTGTATAAATGTCAACGTGAACCCCATATAAATAATGTCTCCACATCTTCAAAGCATGAATGACCGCGGCCAGCTCCAAATCGTGAGTAGGATAATTCTTTTCATGTTTTCTGAGCTGCCGGGAAGCATAAGCTATCACCCTGCCAAGCTGCATCAACACACATCCCAAACCAATACCAGAAGCATCACAATAAATCCCATACCCATCTGGACCCTCCGGAAGAGTCAGGACTGGAGCCGTAGTCAACTTCTCTTTCAGCAACTGGAAGCTACGCTCGCAAGCATCTGACCACTGAAACTTAGCTCCCTTCTGAGTCAGCCTTGTCAAAGGCGCTGAAATGGAAGCAAACTTCTTCACGAATCTCCGATAATAACCAGCCAATCCCAGAAAGCTACGCACCTCTGTCGGTGTCGTAGGTCTAGGCCAATTCTTTACGGCCTCGATCTTCTGGGTATCCACCCGGACGCCATCAGCCCCAATAATATGTCCCAGAAATGCCACTGAAGATAACCAGAATTCACACTTAGAAAATTTAGCATATAATTCCTGGTGCCGAAGTGTGCCAAGTACCGTCCTCAAATGGTGCGCATGCTCTGCCTCTGACCGAGAATAAACCAGAATATCATCGATAAATACGATCACAAACATATCCAAGAACGGTTTGAATACCCGATTCATCAGGTCCATAAATACTGCTGGGGCATTTGTCAGCCCAAAAGACATAACTCTGAACTCATAGTGCCCATATCGGGTCCTGAATGCTGTCTTGGGAATATCAGCCTCTCGTACCCGTACCTGATGGTAACCTGATCGCAGGTCTATCTTCGAGAAGTACCTGGCACCCTGCAGCTGATCAAACAAATCATCAATCCTGGGGAGAGGATATTTATTCTTGATGGTTACCTTATTCAACTGCCGATAATCAATGCACATCCGCAGCGAGCCGTCTTTCTTCCTCACAAATAATACCGGAGCTCCCCAGGGTGACGCACTAGGCCGAATGAAACCCTTCTCCAATAAATCTCTCAGCTGCTCTTTCAATTCTTTCAATTCTGCAGGTGCCATTCTGTACGGAGGAATAGAGATAGGCTGAGTGTCTGGCAACAGATCAATAGCAAACTCTATCTCCCGTTCGGGAGGAAGGCCTGGAAGCTCATCTGGGAATACATCTACAAATTCATTAACCACTGGGACTGACTGAAGAGTCGGTGCCTCTGCCTCTAAATCATGAACACGGACCAGATGATAAATATACCCCTTTCTGATCATTTTCTCAGCCTTGAGGTATGAAATAAACTTACCCCTCGGCGATACTGTATTACCTGCCCACTCTATAACTGGCTCCCCTGGGAATTGGAATCGGACTATCTTCTTTTGACAATCAACATTAGCATAGCAAGAAGCTAGCCAATCCATACCCATAATCACGTCAAACTCGATCATATCTAACTCCACCAAATCCGCCTTAGTGCAGCGGCCACAGATAATCACGGAACAATCTCTATAAATCTGACTGGCTATAACAGAGTCCCCTACTGGTGTAGCTACCTCAAAAGGCTCTATCGGTTCGGATTCTATCCCAATTGTATCAGCAACGAGTGGAGATATAAATGATAATGTAGAACCAGGATCAATCAATGCATACACATCACGAGAGAAAACCAGTAATATACCTGTGACGACATTAGGCGAAGCCTCCTGGTCCTGTCTGCTGGCTAAGGCATGAATGCGGTTCGAAGGACCGCTAGAACCTGAAGCACTGCCACGACCTCGACCGCGTCCCGCCGGTGCAGGCATACCTCGCCCCGCAGGGCGTGCAACTGATGGAGCAGATGATGAACCAGCGGCTGACCCCGTCGGCTGAGCCACACTACCAGAACCGCTCGCCAACGGACAATCTCGCATAAGATGGCCCTGACCACCGCATGAAAAACAGGCTCCAATAAGTCGATAACACTCTCCCGGGTGCGATTTCCCGCAATGGGAACAACGGGGCCTGGGTGGTCTGGACTGGCTGGGACCTCTAGCTATCTGTGACCCTGATGCTCTGGAGCTCTGACCGGCCCCAGACTGTCCTGCACTGTCAAATCTCCTACCGGCTGGCTGTGTACCCCGGCCTGACGGAGGAGGATGTCTGCCTGACTGATGCTGCTGAGGATGTCCGCCTCGAGAATCTCCAGAATAACCTGCGAATCTGGCCCTCTTGGGCGGCCTCCTGTCCCGATCTCTGCTAGAATAATCAGCTCTATGTCGGTCCTCCATACCCAAGGCATAAGCCTGTAGTCGGGCAATATCCATGTCTGCCTGCAATGCCACCGCAATACAGCCATCAATCAAATAGCGGTCTAACCCCATCACGTATCTGTGCATCCGATCGGCCATATCTGCTACTATGGCAGGTGCATACCGGGCCAAAGAATCAAACTCCATATTATACTCACGGACGCTCCGACCCCTCTGCTGCAGATGCAAAAATCGGTCAACCCGCGCCCGCCGTAACTCTGGGGGCAAAAAGTGGTGAGTGAAAGTAGTCACGAACTCGTCCCAAGTAGCTGGGGTAGCACCCTCACCCCTGGATAGCTCCCAGGACTCATACCAGTGAGCAGCAACATCCCGTAGTCTATGCGAAGCCAACTCAACAGACTCAGTCTCTGAAGCCCTGACCAAATCTAGTGAGCGCCGCATCTCTCGAATAAAGTCATGGGGGTCCTCGTCGGGCTTAGACCCGTAAAACTCTGGAGGGCCACTTAATAGAAACTATCGAACCCTCAGGCTGTCACGCCTATCGTCATCATCATCATCTCTCCGCCCGCGTCTGCGAGCCTGTCCCACTACCAGAGTGGTCAATAACTGCACAGCCTCTCTCAGTGTCCTGTCCTCCGCCCCTGGATGAGGAGCTGGAGGCGCGGGAGCTGGAGCCTCTGGAGCTAATGGTGAAGCTGCTCCAGACTCCTCTGACGATGAAGACGTAGCAGAGTCGGCTGGCCGGGACGTAATATCACGCATCATCTGAGCAAGGGTCCGAGTATCCTTCTGAGCCCGGCTGGTCTCTCCTACTACGCCCTTTTTCTTCTGGGCGGCCGTCGCCTTTTTCGGAGGCATCACTGAAAGAAAAACAACAACAGATCAGAACAGAATCATCCTAATAGTACAGCTCTATCGCACGATCTAAGATCAGAAGAAAATACAACATCCTAAATGTCCTGTAGCCTCCTGTTTATAGATGTGGTGCACAACACACCGATAAACAAGACTCTACTAGACACGATCTGTGGACACTCCGAGGACAAACCGCTCTGATACCACTTCTGTCACGACCCAACCCCGTAGGCCGTGACTAGTGCCCGATCTGGGCACCCGAACCCATCTATCAAATATTATCTCAAATTCTATCAACTCATTCTAGTATATGGCGGAAGCCGACAAGGTTTTATTTCAAATTTAGGTAATTTCCAGAAAATTTTGGAAGAGTTTCCTTTGTTTTCCGGACTATCCAATATACCCTGCACGCAGAAAATACCAACAAAAGCCACACAGGGCTAACCAAGCAATATATAAACATATGCGGACCGGCCGCCTCGGCGTATAGGATCGCCCAAACAACATATGCGGACCGGCCGCCTCGGCGTATAGGATCGCCCAAACGACATGTACATACATCCATACAGAAAGACCCTAACCCACAAACATGTCCACAGACCTCTAAACAGACCGACAGAATCATATGACGGGACAGGGCCCCGCCGTACCCATGAACGAATATATACAAATGCACTAATAAATATATGTACCAAAAGTATAAGCTCCGGAAAGAGAGGAGCACTCCGAATAGCAGAAAGGGTGTCCAAAACAAGTGGATCACCAGGCTGTGCGTCTGTACCTATGGGCATGAAACGCAGCCCCCGGAGAAGGGGGTCAGTACGAAATATGTACTGAGTATGCAAAGCAGAAGGTACAGAAATAAATCTGAATAATAATCGAATCAGATATATAGAAAATAATACATATCAAAATGTTTATTTCCAAAGTATAAATTATGCATAGGGCACTGGAAAATGTGGTCGCCCGCCTGTCGATGGCGCCACAGCACATCATAACACCAGAAAGTTTCAAATCTCCGAATCCCCGTCATACATCACAACACAGCATAACGCCAAACACAGCATAACGCCAAACATAAGTGGAACCCGGCCCTCGAGCGAGGAGCACGGTGAACCATAAACACAGCATAACACCGGAATGTATCAAAAAGCGCACGACAACAGAACCGGCCCGGGAACCGGCGAACGATATCATAGTAGGCACGAGCGGAGTAGTGAGGAATCATATGCATAAAATCATTATTATAAATCCGAAGGATAAGTAAAATAGTCATATTCGAAATCGGAATAATAATTATCACTTTTTGATTCAAAGTTGTCGAATTTACATAAAGGGCGTCGCGGGACCCACGGACGAGTATAGACCCTAACTGAGCCCGCCTATGAAAAACATACCCATTATACATCAAGCAAACTCCTATAAAAATTATTGGAGCGATCGGAGCCTCTATGCGAAAAATATGGCATTCAGAGATTACAAAATTCCTTAAAGTGAACATTTTCTATGCGAATTTCGGAAAGCGATTACTTCAAATACATCATGGTTCATATTTCATAAAAACATACATAATAGTGCCAAAGAATATATGTATGGATCATAACATGCTCGGATCTCGAATTTGGAATTCCCTTAAAGCTCTAATCTAGCCTATGTGAAACTAAGGCATGCCAAAAGAAGGAAGGTTGCTTTACATACCTCAAACGCTCTCCAATATGATCCAACTCAAGCTAAGTCCAAACTATGATTCGGGCTGCCACGATCTAAAAATAAGCCATAAAATGCTAAACATTAGCTAAAGACTCTTTGAGCATTAAATTCCAATTTTGCCCTTAATTCTACAGAAATTTGGGCAGCATTTCCCCTGTAAACAGGCTACCCCGAGAATTTAACTCGGTCGTATCAATCAACAACAACAACAACAACCAACCTAACAACATTAATAATCAATCCGAAAGGTAATACAACAATAATAGCTCTCTTTTCCATCATTCGTCAACTTTCATAAATTCAATTCGACGACTTACCTTCAAGCTAAAATCGACGCTTATACGCTCACATACTAACAATATTTAAAGACATTCTAAGCAATTCATACAACATTCCCAACAACCCAAATTTTTCTCCAATTCAGCCGAATTCAGCCCCCAACCCGAGACACCCCTATATCATGCTCCTCATTTCCAAACCATGAGTTGTACCCAAAAATTCACATTCTAACAAAGTTATTCTCATCAATAAATAATTCACATTAAATGTACAATAGCACCCAAATCAGTCCGCAACAATCACAATATCAATTTGAGTTAATAAACGTTTATTTCCAACATAGAATTCACAACGACGACGACTAAAACATTAAGCGATATTAATTCGTCCATTGTCATATAATGTGACCCGTTTCGTCCAACACTACAAACGTACATATATGGATGATTCTCAATCGTTCTTCACCCTACAATGATCATAATAAACTAACTAGGCATTAATTTATAATTTCAACACAACACAACAAACACCCATTTACACGGCTCAAGCACCACACACCCAACTCGCTTCCAACACACTATATTTCATGATATTCATCCTTTTTAACCTACTACAATAAGCATACAACCTTTGTAACATGCAAAACATAAATCATTCTTACCTTTCTCCTTCAATTTCCCAATAGCCTATGGTTTCCAAAGATGAAAATTGGTGGGTTGATCGATCCAACGATGCTTCCACGCTACTTAGGGACCTCAAAATAGGGGGTTTGTACCAAGGAATTAATTTTTGGATGGCTTGAAATGGGAGTGGACTTTTCTCCCAGTTGGCCGTGAGCCTCAATGGAGGTTTTCAGCTTTTGCCCCTTTTGTTTTTAAGTGTGAGGATGAGTAATGAAGACTAGAGGTCACCCTTTACCATTTAAATGAAGTGCACAATTATCCCTTGGCCCACACTAATGTGTTGTCCCAATTAAAATTGAACACCATTTGTGTGGGCCAACCATGGAAATTGTGGATGATTTTTATCTTCCAATTTTTATCACTTTTGGTCCCGAATTTTCCTAATTGTTCCATACCAATAAATTCATGCACAACTTATATCTCAAAATAAATTCGAAGGTAAAGAATCCCGACTTTGTATCCCAAAATAATTTTGTCCTTAGCTTATCATAAATAAATCCGGGTTATTTCACTGTACAAAAATACGGGTTCTAACAGACACGACATGACATGACATGATATGATATGAGATGATATGATAAGATATGATATGACATGACCAGATAAGCATGCATGGTATTCGCCCTCAGCGGCACTCATATGTACAGGTTACTCTTTTATCCTATGACATGTTCTATGTTTCCATGCAGTTATTATTCATACGCACATTTCTTACTATGTTACTATTCATGCCTTACATACTCAGCACATTGCTCGTACTGACCCCTCTTCTTTGGGGGCTGCGTTTCATGCCGCGCAGGTACACCCAGACGAGTAGAAGCTAGTATAGAAGAGGTTCCATCGAAGTTGGTAGACCCCACTTGTTCCTGGGAGTTCTGCCGAGTCAGAGCTTGTATGCTAGGATTTCTGGATTGATGTTAGAGACTTTGCAGACAGAGTCGTGGGTTTCGAGAGTCAGTTTGTATTATGATAAAAGTTTTACACAGTTACAGATTTTATTTGATTTGAAAGCAACAAAAAGAATATTTTAGTAAGCTTTATTATGTGTACTTGATTTAGAGGTTCAAAAGATTATATATGTAATAAGAGTCAGCGGGTTCGCTCGGCTCCGAGTATGGGGTCGGGTGCCCATCACACTTAGTCAGATCGGGGTGTGACAAAGTGGTATCAAAGCAGGTCGGTCTAAGGGGTTGTCTGCAAAGTCGTGTCCGGCAGAGTCCTGTTTATGGGAGTGAAGCCGGCCACATCTATAAACAGGAGGCTGCGGGGCATCTAGGGATTGTTGACCTTCTTTCTGTCTTAGATCGTGCGATAGAGCCAAGTCATAGGAAATAAGATTTCTTATACTAATCGTGAATTCCGTAAGACGCCTAGTATCGACGGAAGAAAGTGAGTGATGACATGGCAAGTCACAAAGGTAAGTCGGGATATGTGTTCTGTTACTCGGAACTGGAAGTTCAGGATGTCTGGAATATATCATAAAGCTGTGTGTTCTGTGAAGTATTGTCGATGTTTGTTACGTACAGATTTTGAAAAGTAAGAATGGTAAAGGAGGTTCTGTCAGAATAGATACACCTAACAGGAAGAAACGGGGACAGAAGATACTGTAAATAGGTAACAAGTGAGATGCGTTGTTTCGGAAAGCTTATGGATTTGGCATGGCGATGAAGGTGTGATCCTTACTATCGGGGATCTGGGAATCCAGGACGAAGGATAGTTATGCACGTGAACGAAAAGTGAAGGTTGGGAGTCAAAAAGGGTAAAACGGTAATTATAAAAGCAAGGACGTGTTACGAAAATGTCCCGGAATCTGTAAGACTTTGACTTGCTCCAGAACATGTAATAAAGGCCATGTGAGGAAACGGACGCGAAAATATCGGCATTAAGGCACCGAATTCCAGTAATGTTTTTGGGTTAAGCGTGCTCAGGTGGGAGCAATTCTATGATGGGTGACCCCCTGGGAAGTTGGCAAGAAATTCTATAGATTGAGACATAAGAAACAAATGAAAAGCTAGGGTAGTCTAAAGAAAACTAGGATATACGGGATGGCTGGAGACCATAGGAAGACGCGCAGGACGAGGCAGACTAGCTCGGTGAAGAGACAAAAAATGTATCACAGCCCTGGAATTAGGCTAGGCTTGAACAGCGTTTGGAAGTATTTTGTGGGCTAGTAGATAGTAATTATATTTATATATATATATATATATATATATGTGAAGGTGTAGCATATCCCATATATGATGGTATTGGTGGACATGTGAGTTTCAGCAACCGGCACTACGGCAAGGAAGGCATTGATCACGTAAGGGTACCGAAGTTCGAGGGATGGCAAAAATAAACGGTGCAAGTGTTGCCAGGTAAACTGCTATTATTTTTACTATAGGTAAAGATTAGAAATTCTAGTATAACAACATTTGGAAAATAGAGAGTGAGTAGATGGAAAACAAAGAGATCAAAGTGTCGAAAAGAAGGTGAGGAATAAAGTATAGACAAAGACTTTGTACAAGGACTGTTGACATATAAGGAACCCCTTAAAGGGGAGGAGACCATACTATATTAAGCCAAAAAGGGGTCACGATATTTTCAAGTACCTGAAAGGGAAACCTACGACACGGAATGAGGACTCGTGTAAGACCCAGGAGTTCGAGTATAAGGAGAATAGAGTGAGGGATAAGGAATGGACTCGAAGAAAAGGAACCCCCCCCCCCCCCCCCCCCGAAGTGCTATAAGACCTCACAAGATCAGTTGAACATTCGAGGACGAATGTTCTAAGGGGGGGGAGGATGTTATATCCCATATTTTGTACGTTCGGATATTTTAAGAAAGTCGTGGTAAGTTAAGGGAATGACCATCGTCAAAAATTTTTATGAACAAGTTGGTGATGAATATTATTTATGAACATTGGTAGTATGGAAATATTGAGAAAGGTTAAGAGTAAAAAGAGGAATTCACAAAATGGTTCCTGGAAATAATGTAGAAGGCTAAGGGTAAAATGGTAATTTCACATAATGTTCAAGAATGTTCTTGAGGGACCAAAGTGTTCAAGAAAATTCATGGAAGGGCCAAGTGGCCGTGCAAGTGTGTGTATGTGGGCCCCACTCTTTTTATGGCCATGTGATGGAAATATATGGACCAAAGTGTATATTGTAAGACAAGTAAGTCATCTTTTATTTTTAAAGAAAAATTCAAGAAAAAGAGAAGAAAACTCTAGGAAAAGAAAGAAAGGGAGGCATGTGGCCATTTCATATTTAATGGGGGGCTAATCATAAATTAAAAGAAAACATATGGACTAAAGCTCTCCCAAGAAGACAATTAGTCTTCTTTGACTAATTCAAAAACACAAATCAAGAAAAAGGATGAATAATCTTGAAAAATATGGAGAGAAGGGCATGTGCCCCTCACATGCCTGTAGCTCTCTCTCTCTCTCTATATATATATATATATGATAAGTCATCTTTTAATTCAAGACAATTAGAGAGAAAGAAAGAACAAAAAAAAAAAGAGGAACAACAAGCCATGGCATTCGGCCATGGCTAGCCAAAGTTGGCTCTATGGAAGAGTTATCAAAAAAAAAAAAATCTTCTAGTATTTCCACTAAATGGAAGGTCCTCTACAACATGGAGTGATTGTTGGAGGAAGTAGAGCACTTGTTGTGAAAGTTTGGAGCCTAGCCGAATAAGGAGAAGTTAAGTAAAAAGGTATGTATTCAATCTTCTTTCATGTGTTATGGATGGTTGTGGGTATTGTAGCATGTAGAAAAGGATGTAATTCATGAAAATATGGAAGTTGTTGATGTGGCCGAATGTGTGGGGTGTTGGTCGTGTGTAATGTTGTGTGAGCGGATTGAATTAATTTTGTAGCATGTTGCTTGTTGTTGTAATGTCAAGAAATGGATGAAATATATGGAAATATGTGTGTTGAGGTATGGCCGAATACATGCCATGTTTGGCCGAAAATGTGTTGTATGGTATAGAAATGATGAATTAATTTTATGTAGTATGTTCGTTGTTGTTATAATGTATAGAAATGGATGAAAATTCACGAGAATATGTGTGTAGTTGTTGTGGCCGAGAATGATGTTGTTTGGTAAGCTATGATGAATTGACCTTATTTGATATCCTAGTTGATGTTGTTATGGAACCTATGATGAAAGTGAAGGTTTAGTGGCTTGAAAGGAAATTGCAATTGTTATGGTATTGTTGTGGAAGTTGTAGCCGTGTAGGTGTGCATTGTGTGAAAGTGAAGAGCTAATTTCATTTAGTATTTTAATTGTTGTTGTGATAGACTATATAATGAATAATGAGGACTTCATGGTTAGGGATGAAGTAGTGTGTAAATTGAATTGAATTGAATGTTGAAGTGTTGCTAGAATAATTGTTGGTATTGTTGATAGTTTGGCCGGGTCGAATTCCCGGATTGTTGTTGATTAAAATTGGCCGAGTTAGAATCTCGGGGATGGTGTATTTATAGGAGAGGTGCTGCCGAAATTTCGGCAGACCATAAGTGAATGTACTTGAAAGGCTAAGACAAGTATGTGCATGAATCTAACGATAGTGTTAATCTTCTTGCATGTAGACTAACAAGTTGGACGAATAAGTGTAGCTAGTAAGGCGCGGCACAGGTATGTAAGGCTCGTCCCTTTTCTTCCAAAGGCATGATCCTCAAGTCGTAATGTCTCAAATGTGTTTTTACATATATCTTCTTTACTTGCAAAAGCTATAAGTCTATGACTCCAAGGTATAAGTCTTTTTCCTAATAGTTCATAATTGTTTTTTTTCAAAATGTCCATATTTTCCGAAAACCAAGTTTTAAGAGATAGGGAGCTCTTATGACTAAGATGATGAATATGATCTTATAATGACAACGATGAAGTCAAATATGAGAAAATGTCTATGATAGATATGTTGACGATATGTTGCTACCATGAATATGACAATATAAAAATGATAAACTATTTCTTGATATCTCAACTCTATTATGGATAATGACTACTTTAAAGATTCCAAGTATATGAAACGATGCCTTATGATCGTGTCTTATGTTTTCTCATGATGACACTCTTCATTGATAGTCTCACCTTATAATACTAGTTCCTTCAAGGTGGGACACGGCGCCCATGGCTATTCCATAATATAATCGGAGGTTACCGACCTTACGTCACTCCGATAGGTACATGATTTTCTTTGGGCTCTCATGCATGCTATATATGTATATGTATATGTACATGGGGGGAGGGAAGGGATATATGGGGGAGGGGAAGGGACATATGTTGCATTGCCACCTGGTCAGCTGGCGTTATCATCCCGGACGCGGGATATATGGGCGAGCCGGCGTATTTCGGCGCTATGTGGGCGAGCCGACGTTGTTCGGCGCTATGACACGACATGACATGACATGATATGATACGATATGATATGATATGAGATGATATGATAAGATATGATATGACACGACCAGATAAGCATGCATGGTATTCGCCCTCAGCGGCACTCATATGTACTGGTTACTCTTTTATCCTATGACATGTTCTATGTTTCCATGCAGTTATTATTCATACGCACATTTCTTACTATGTTACTATTCCTGCCTTACATACTCAGTACATTGCTCGTACTGACCCCTCTTCTTCGGGGGCTGCGTTTTATGCCGCGCAGGTACACCCAAACGAGCAGAAGCTAGTATAGAAGAGGTTCCAGCGAAGTTGGTAGACCCCACTTGTTCCTGGGAGTGCTGCCGAGTCAGAGCTTGTATGCTAGGATTTCTGGATTGATGTTAGAGACTTTGCAGACAGAGTCGTGGGTTTCGGGAGTCAGTTTGTATTATGATAAAAGTTTTACACAGTTACACATTTTATTTGATTTGAAAGCAACAAAAAGAATATTTTAGTAAGCTTTATTATGTGTACTTGATTTAGAGGTTCAAAAGATTATATAAGTAATAAGAGTCAGTGGGTTCGCTCGGCTCCGAGTATGGGGTCGGGTGCCCATCACACCTAGTCAGATCGGGGTGTGACAGAAATAGCGACAATATGAAAATCCTCAGTTGAGCCATTACAGAGACACATCTCGTGGAAAAAAGAATTCCCCATTTGAAGTTTCCATGGATGAAATTCTTATATACCAAGGCAGGCTATGTGTTCCGAATGTTGCAGAATTGCACAGACAAATTCTAGAGGAAGCCCATTATTCTCGGTATTCTATTCACCCAGGTGCAACAAAGATGTATCACGATCTCAAATTGATATATTGGTGGGATGGCATGAAGAGAGACACAGCAAAACTTGTAGCCCGATGTCCGATTTGCCAACATGTAAAGATCGAACATCAAAAACTAGGAGGATTATTGCAAGCAACGGAAATCCCTACTTGGAAGTGGGAAATGATCAATATGGATTTTATTGTGGGGCTACCTCGTTCTCCAGGCAAGCATGATTCTATATGGGTGATCGTGGACAGACTCACGAAAGTAGTTCATTTTCTTCCAGCCTGAACCACATACTCGGCTGAAGATTATGCAAGGTTGTATATCAAGAAAATTGTGCGCCTTCATGGTATTCCACTATCCATTATCACAGATAGAGGGGCACAGTTTACAACCAAGTTCTGGAAGTCCTTCCAAGGAGGTCTAGGTACCCAAGTGAAACTTAGCACGGCATTCCATCCACAGACTGATGGGCAGGCTGAACGCACTATTCAGACCCTGGAGGATATGCTACGAGCATGTGTACTAGATTTTGGTGGTAGCTGGGATGACCATGTACATCTGATCGAGTTGGCATACAACAATAGCTACCATTCCAGTATTCAAATGGCTCCGTATGAGGCTCTCTATGGAAGGAAGTGTAGATCCCCAATTGGATGGTTTGAAATAGGAGAAGTACAGCTAATAGGCCCTGAATTGATTCAGCAAGCGGTTGAGAAAGTCAAGGTGATTCGAGATCGATTGCTGACAGCCCAAAGTCGCCAAAAATCTTGTTACATCCGACATTTTTGTTCATTCGGAAAATTCAGGATAAATTGACTTGTGATGAATAAGGCCACAATTGGACCTTACTTGGCATGAATGTGTAAGTTAGGAATACCTTGGTATGGAATTACGAAAGGAGGCCAAGGGCAAAAATTGGAATTTTGGAAACTTGTTCCATGAATTACAAAAATTAGCCAAGTGGGCTCAAAAAAAAAAAATAATAATAAGAGAAGAGGCCCAATTGGGAATGGCCCAACCGGCCACAAGGCATAGCCCAAGCCCATGGTTGTTATATAATTACCATGTGATAAATATATGCATCCTTATCACAAGATCATTCAAGAAACAAGATCAAAACAAGAAAAAAAAAAAAAAAAAAGAGGGTTCGGGTGAGAGGAGAAAGAAAAGGAAAAGAAAGAAAAAATTTTTGGAGCTAATTCTTGGGTTTAAAAAGTTCCTCTCTTGAGAGATTATTGCTAAGCACAAGATTATCTACAAGTTGATATAAAGATTTTGGCAAGAAAACAACTTCAACCCCAAGTGAAGAACTTGAAGAAAGGTAAGGATTTCATGCTTTTGTTGTGTTAAAAAATGATGTATGTATGTTGTAGTATGTGTGAATGAATGAAAAATATGGAAATTTGGTGTGTTGGAATTTTTGGGTGGTGGCCGAATGCATATATATGTATTGCATGATTGTAATGGTTTGAATTCTTGTGTAAGTTAGTTGTAGTATGGTGGAAATTGTATTAGAAAGGAAAGTGGGATGAATTAGTGAGAGTTGGAAAATATAGTATGTTGGCCGTATGGTACTATGTGTAATATGGGATGTGAATTTGATTTTGGTTGTATGTTAATTGTGTTATGGCTTTGTGAAGTAGATTGAAGGATAATGGTTAAGCCAAAACGAAGAATTGTTTGTTAAGTCGTTGTCGGAAAGTATGTTGCGTTAGCCTAATGTCTTGAAATTGTGATTGACGATAACGAACTTGGAATATGAAAATGTGTTTATGAACTTGTATGTTGGAAGTTAGGAAAGATTGGAAAGGTAGTGATTTGATAGGAAGTTGAATGTTTGAGTAACTTATGAATGTTATGTGAATATGGTATGGATGCCTCCGATGTGTGTCGTAATGATTTTGATGGATAATGGATATGAAAATAATAAGTTTGGTTGGAAATGCAAGTTTAAAACGAAAAATAACTCGTTGTGTCGAAAGATGGCTAATAATGCCATAGTGTATGAATTAGTGTTTATTGATGTTTGTTGTTGTTTGGATGTTTTCTCTGGGCTGTTGTGTTGAGGAATTGAGCCGAGCTAAGTCTCGGGGATGTCGTATATACAGAGGAAATGCTGCCGAAATTTCGGTAGGCAATTATGTGTAAAGATAGAGTATTGAAAGAATGAAACTAACCAAATGGTAAACTTGACCATTTCCAGATTTTGGACGAAATTTGGATTGACGCCGAGCGAGCATAAGGCGCCATCGAGGTATGTGAAGCACTTCTATACGCTCCTAGGCATGTTCTGGATGTGGTAGGCTCGGCCGCGAGCCTTAAGTCCGACTCCGTTCCCCGGAATTCGAGACGGAAAACCGCTCCAATTCCTTCAATTCAATTGAACCTATTTTCTTACAAATTGTCCTTAAAGTGAGATTTTGCACAAAACTTCCCCAAACGGAGTCGGAACACTTCCGAATGAGTATGGGTGACCTCATAAGGTCAATCATCAGTAATTTACGTATGTAGCCTTGGGTTGGTCCGAGGTGGGCCCACAAGGCCCGATACTCCCGGTACGATTTTAAAATACATCTGTTTTGGTCCGATCTTCTCCAAAAACTTCTGAACTATTATTTTGTGAATATTATGGATATTTTTGTGTAATTTATACAATATTATTTCTGAACATCCGAGCATCCCATTCTGATAATCTGTCGTGCCTTCCTAACTAGGATATGAGCGCGTGCTATGCATACTATCTGGATATTCTGATTTTGGCTCGCCGTTTGGCACCCTTCTGATTGATTGAGTCTGTATGTTGAGTCTGTAGGTAGGTGGTTTCTCATTTATCGATTCGTGTCTGTCTCAATGCATTCTTTCACTGCGACCCGGGCCAGGTTCTGTTATCGTGCATAATTCTCTGCATTGTTCACCGCGTCCCTCGGCGTACGGGCCGGGATCTGTATGTCTGTATGATCTGTGTATGGGGATGGCGGCCAGGATGGCATATGATCTGATTTGATTCTGTCTGTCCACCGCGTCCCGTACTAAGAGGGCCGGGTTCTGTTACCGCGCCCCCAGACAGGGCCGGGATCTGTATGAATATATGCGTGTGCCATCTGTATTTATAAAGCACACGCCTTTGTATGATTTTGTATGACTCTGTGCTACTCTGCATGCATAATTCTGTCCGTCATACTACTGTCTGTCCGTCTGTGTTACAACTATTTCTGTATGTCCGTATGGCTTCTGCTTCTGTATGTCCGTATGGATTCAGATTCTGCTCGTCTGTCCGTATTATGATTCCGTCTGTCTGTCCGAACTATAATTCTGTTCATTTGTGTGTAACACGATTCTGTATGTCTGTCTGGATCATAACTCTGTCCGTTAGTTTGACTTATGATTTTGCCCGTTATATTTCTGTGACTCTAGTTCGGACTATGTTTATATCTGTTACGTTTCTGCTTTACATACTCGGTACATTTTCCGTACTGACCCCCGTTCTTCGGGGGCTGCGCTACATGCCCGCAGGTACAGACGCACCAGGTGATACGCCGCCCGCGTAGGTTCCCGACTCTGCTTTTTGAAGAGCTCCTTTGACCCGGAGCATATCTTTTGGTATATATTTTCTGTCTTCTGTGTACTCCGTGTGTGTGTATATTCTGGGTACGGCGGGGCCCTGTCCCGCCATATGATTTTGTATGTCTGTAGAGGCCTGTAGATGGATATGTGGGTTACGGGTTTCGTCTGTATGTTAGCCTTTTCGGCTTATCTGTAAATGTCTGTATGTTCAGGTATATGTATATATATATGTAAGTTACGCGCGTGCCGTAATTGTATCGGCCTACTTCTGTACTTCTGTTTTAAAAAAAAAAAATCCGTAAGATTCGAAATTCGGTCGGGTAGGTACGTATGGGTACCCAGTTAGGGTACCAGTCGCGGCCCACGGGGTTGGGTCGTGACAAAAGTGGTATCAGAGCGGTTAGTCCTCGGAATGTCTACAGGCCGTGTCTAGTAGAGTCTTGTTTATCGATGTGTTGTGCACCACATCTATAAACAGGAAGCTACAGGGCATTTAGGATGTTACCCTTCTTTGGATCTTTAGATCGTGCGATAGAACTGTATTAGTAGGATGAACCTCTCCTAACGATCTGCTATGTTTCAGTGATGCCTCCGAAGAAGGCAACAGCTGCCCAGAAGGGCAAGGCCAGGATTGAGGCAGGAGAGACCAGCCAGGCCCCGAGGGTTACCAGGGCCAGTGTGCACCCTGCACTTGAGGATGTGCCCCCGTCATCTGGATCTGTTACACCCCCCTTGCCGGAGGATATCAGAGCAGCAGGAGCTGCTAATCGGGAGACGGCTCCACCGCAAGCCCCTGAGGTTCCAGTGCCCGAGCCTCCAGCTCCACAGGCAGGGGCGGAGGGTAGGGCCATGCGAGATGCGGTTCAATTATTGACCACATTGATGGCGGAGCAGGTTCGCAGGCATGGATTTGGGGGTGGTCGTGCGGATAGGTACGAGAGCTCCAGGGCTCGTGAGTTTCTGACATGTAATCCTCCAGAATTCTCCGGGGAAAAACCTGAGGAGGATCCCTAGGAGTTCATTAGAAAGATGGAGAGCACACTACGACTGATTAAGGCTTCGCCGACTGAGTCTGTGGAGTTGGCTTCGTATCGATTATATGACGTGGCAGCAAATTGGTATGAGTCTTGGCAGCTCTCCAGGGGTGACGATGCTCCCCCAGCGGTATGGGCCGAATTTACTAAGGCCTTTCTTGACCATTTTCTACCACCAGAGCTACGAAGAGCTAGGGTCGATCGGTTCTTGAACTTGAGACAGAATGGTAGGAGTGTTCGCGAGTACAGCCTAGAGTTCGATTCATTGGCTAGGTATGCACCCACCATAGTAGCTGAGATGGCCGACAGGGTGCACAGGTATGTGATGGGACTGGACTCTTATCTTATTGATGGTTGTTTGGCTGTGGCTGCTCAGCCAGGGATGCATGTAGCCCGGGTACAGGCACACGCCCAGGGCATGGAGGACCGACGTAGGGAACGTCGGCCTGATAGGAGTTACGACAGGGGCCGGCCTAAGAGGGCCAGATCGGCTGGGTATTCAGAGGGGTTCCAGGGCGAGCCTTCCCAGCGGCAGGGTAACAGGTACTCGTCCCAGCCAGCCTACAGTACGCCCCCACAGTTCGCAGGACAGAGCTCCAGAGGTCCCGGACAGTCGAGGCCACCCATACCCCCGTGTTCTTACTGTGGGAGACCCCACCCGGGGGAGTGTTACCGCGCTACGGGCGCTTGTTATTTTTGTGGGAGCCCAGACCATCGAGTCAGAGAGTGCCCACTTAAGGGCAGTTCGGGTTCAGCCCGGCCTGCTGGGTCCGTTGCAGGCTCATCTTCTCCTTCAGCAGCCATGCGCCCTGCGGGGCGAGGAGCACCAGCACCAGCGCCAGCGGGTCGTGGCAGAGGACGAGGTGCAGCTTCTGGTTACAGCGGTCCTTCGAACCGCGTGTTTGCTTTAACCGGCCGACAGGATCCAGGAGCGTCTTCGAGTGCACGCCCAGGTACGCCAGCCAATCCTTTTTGAGAAATGTATGTATGGATAAGTTTGTATTTTGCTGAATTACGTGATCTTATACTTCTGGGTATTGGAAATAGTAAGATAAATGTTAATTTGGTGAATACCGAGATTCAGAAAAGCAATATGGTAATGGTATGACTTAGCTGGGGGTGGGACCCGCTACCAAAATTTTTCAGAAAATCTGCGAAGACCCCGATTTACCCTAAAATTTCGTGACAAAGGTCGTGAGGGGCAATCGACGAAATTATATTAGCCCTAACATGTCGAAATGCATGAAAGTTTTGGAGTTAAGCGTGCTCAGGCCAGAGCAATTCTGGGATGGGTGACCCCCTGGGAAGGAATGCAGAGTTTTGCACAAGTGTAGGTATGACTGATATAAATGAAAATTTGGGGTAATCTAAAGGAAAAGAGAATGTATGGAGTAATTAGCGCCTTTACAGACACCACACAGACCGACGCGGATTAAATGGGCAAAAAGAAAAGGTGCGATACCGCTCGGAAAATCGAACGAATCTGGATAACAGTCAGCAACGACCCGAATGTTATCAGGGGATAGAAATCGCCCAATTACATCATAAGTTAGTCTGGTATGGCGATGGTTGTAAAAGGAAAGAGTGTATGGATAGTAGGGAAGAAGAGAGATAAAAAGGGCAAATAAGAAGAATCTTTGAAAAAGTCAATAAGCGACACCCAAGACGATTTGTATGATTGATTCTGAATACGTTCCTGTCTGACATATCTCTGTACAATTAACTCCGATTACGACTCTGTCTGACACACCTCTGTATGTCTGACTCTGGATATAAATCCGTCTGGTGTGCCTCTGTACGTCTAATTTCGATCGCATGTCTGTCTGATACATCCCCGCATGTCTGATTCTAAGTGTGACTCTGTATGATACATTTCTGTAAGCCTGATTCCGATTTCGAAATCCGTCCGATACCTTTCTATACATCTGACTCTGATCTTAGATCTGTCTGACATACTTCCGTATCTCTTCTTTTGATTATGAATCTATCCGCCATAGTTTGGCATGTCTGCTTCTGATTACGAATCCATCCGATATGCTTCTACGCGTCCGGCCCTAATTCTGAATCTGTTGGTAAGGAGTGTCTGGTATGAAGTGGGATGTCGATAATGTGGTAGGGAATTCAGGAGTGTAATAAGAAATGAGGTGGACTATGATGTTTAGGAAGCGTTCGTCGGTTACAAGAATATAGCTTATGGTTCGACGATTGCGTGGGGTACGAGAAGATATATTATGAAGGCATCTGAATCTGTGATGTGGAAAATTACCTCATAATGTTGGTAAAGAAGCCATGTCGGAAAGTCAGCAAAGGACGACTATAAAGAGAACCCTCCCGGGGTAGTATGGCGCCCCATAAGGTCAATTTAACATTCGAGGACGAATGTTCTAAAGGGGGGGAGAATGTTACATCCGACATTTTTGTTCATTCGGAAAATTCAGGATAAATTGACTTGTGATGAATAAGGCCACAATTGGACCTTACTTGGCATGAATGTGTAAGTTAGGAATACCTTGGTGTGGAATTACGAAAGGAGGCCAAGGGCAAAAATTGGAATTTTGGAAACTTGTTCCATGAATTACAAAAATTAGCCAAGTGGGCTCAAAAAAAAAATAATAATAAGAGAAGAGGCCCAATTGGGAATGGCCCAACCGGCCACAAGGCATAGCCCAAGCCCATGGTTGTTATATAATTACCATGTGATAAATATATGCATCCTTATCACAAGATCATTCAAGAAACAAGATCAAAACAAGAAAAAAAAAAAAAAAAAAGAGGGTTCGGGTGAGAGGAGAAAGAAAAGGAAAAGAAAGAAAAATTTTTTGGAGCTAATTCTTGGGTTTAAAAAGTTCCTCTCTTGAGAGATTATTGCTAAGCACAAGATTATCTACAAGTTGATATAAAGATTTTGGCAAGAAAACAACTTCAACCCCAAGTGAAGAACTTGAAGAAAGGTAAGGATTTCATGCTTTTGTTGTGTTAAAAAATGATGTATGTATGTTGTAGTATGTGTGAATGAATGAAAAATATGGAAATTTGGTGTGTTGGAATTTTTGGGTGGTGGCCGAATGCATATATATGTATTGCATGATTGTAATGGTTTGAATTCTTGTGTAAGTTAGTTGTAGTATGGTGGAAATTGTATTAGAAAGGAAAGTGGGATGAATTAGTGAGAGTTGGAAAATATAGTATGTTGGCCGTATGGTACTATGTGTAATATGGGATGTGAATTTGATTTTGGTTGTATGTTAATTGTGTTATGGCTTTGTGAAGTAGATTGAAGGATAATGGTTAAGCCAAAACGAAGAATTGTTTGTTAAGTCGTTGTCGGAAAGTATGTTGCGTTAGCCTAATGTCTTGAAATTGTGATTGACGATAACGAACTTGGAATATGAAAATGTGTTTATGAACTTGTATGTTGGAAGTTAGGAAAGATTGGAAAGGTAGTGATTTGATAGGAAGTTGAATGTTTGAGTAACTTATGAATGTTATGTGAATATGGTATGGATGCCTCCGATGTGTGTCGTAATGATTTTGATGGATAATGGATATGAAAATAATAAGTTTGGTTGGAAATGCAAGTTTAAAACGAAAAATAACTCGTTGTGTCGAAAGATGGCTAATAATGTCATAGTGTATGAATTAGTGTTTATTGATGTTTGTTGTTGTTTGGATGTTTTCTCTGGGCTGTTGTGTTGAGGAATTGAGCCGAGCTAAGTCTCGGGGATGTCGTATATACAGAGGAAATGCTGCCGAAATTTCGGTAGGCAATTATGTGTAAAGATAGAGTATTGAAAGAATGAAACTAACCAAATGGTAAACTTGACCATTTCCAGATTTTGGACGAAATTTGGATTGACGCCGAGCGAGCATAAGGCGCCATCGAGGTATGTGAAGCACTTCTATACGCTCCTAGGCATGTTCTGGATGTGGTAGGCTCGGCCGCGAGCCTTAAGTCCGACTCCGTTCCCCGGAATTCGAGACGGAAAACCGCTCCAATTCCTTCAATTCAATTGAACCTATTTTCTTACAAATTGTCCTTAAAGTGAGATTTTGCACAAAACTTCCCCAAACGGAGTCGGAACACTTCCGAATGAGTATGGGTGACCTCATAAGGTCAATCATCAGTAATTTACGTATGTAGCCTTGGGTTGGTCCGAGGTGGGCCCACAAGGCCCGATACTCCCGGTACGATTTTAAAATACATCTGTTTTGGTCCGATCTTCTCCAAAAACTTCTGAACTATTATTTTGTGAATATTATGGATATTTTTGTGTAATTTATACAATATTATTTCTGAACATCCGAGCATCCCATTCTGATAATCTGTCGTGCCTTCCTAACTAGGATATGAGCGCGTGCTATGCATACTATCTGGATATTCTGATTTTGGCTCGCCGTTTGGCACCCTTCTGATTGATCGAGTCTGTATGTTGAGTCTGTAGGTAGGTGGTTTCTCATTTATCGATTCGTGTCTGTCTCAATGCATTCTTTCACTGCGACCCGGGCCAGGTTCTGTTATCGTGCATAATTCTCTGCATTGTTCACCGCGTCCCTCGGCGTACGGGCCGGGATCTGTATGTCTGTATGATCTGTGTATGGGGATGGCGGCCAGGATGGCATATGATCTGATTTGATTTTGTCTGTCCACCGCGTCCCGTACTAAGAGGGCCGGGTTCTGTTACCGCGCCCCCAGACAGGGCCGGGATCTGTATGAATATATGCGTGTGCCATCTGTATTTATAAAGCACACGCCTTTGTATGATTTTGTATGACTCTGTGCTACTCTGCATGCATAATTCTGTCCGTCATACTACTGTCTGTCCGTCTGTGTTACAACTATTTCTGTATGTCCGTATGGCTTCTGCTTCTGTATGTCCGTATGGATTCAGATTCTGCTCGTCTGTCCGTATTATGATTCCGTCTGTCTGTCCGAACTATAATTCTGTTCATTTGTGTGTAACACGATTCTGTATGTCTGTCTGGATCATAACTCTGTCCGTTAGTTTGACTTATGATTTTGCCCGTTATATTTCTGTGACTCTAGTTCGGACTATGTTTATATCTGTTACGTTTCTGCTTTACATACTCGGTACATTTTCCGTACTGACCCCCGTTCTTCGGGGGCTGCGCTACATGCCCGCAGGTACAGACGCACCAGGTGATACGCCGCCCGCGTAGGTTCCCGACTCTGCTTTTTGAAGAGCTCCTTTGACCCGGAGCATATCTTTTGGTATATATTTTCTGTCTTCTGTGTACTCCGTATGTGTGTATATTCTGGGTACGGCGGGGCCCTGTCCCGCCATATGATTTTGTATGTCTGTAGAGGCCTGTAGATGGATATGTGGGTTACGGGTTTCGTCTGTATGTTAGCCTTTTCGGCTTATCTGTAAATGTATGTATGTTCAGGTATATGTATATATATATGTAAGTTACGCGCGTGCCGTAATTGTATCGGCCTACTTCTGTACTTCTGTTTTAAAAAAAAAATCCGTAAGATTCGAAATTCGGTCGGGTAGGTACGTATGGGTACCCAGTTAGGGTACCAGTCGCGGCCCACGGGGTTGGGTCGTGACAAATCTTATGCGGACAACCGCCGGCGAGACTTGGAATTTCAAGTTGATGATTGGGTATTTTTGAAGGTGTCGCCAATGAAAGGGGTGATGAGATTTGGCAAGAAAGGGAAGTTAAGTCCTCCATACATTGGACCTTATAAAATTATCCGCAAGGTGGGTCACGTAGACTACGAGTTGGACTTTCCTTCAGAGCTTGAATCAGTCCACCCAGGTTTTCATATCTCAATGCTCCACAAGTGTGTTGGAGATCCTACGGGGATTGTCCCAATAGATGATGTTCAAGTGATATAAAAGCTATCATATGAATAAATGCCCATTGCCATTTTAGACAGGCAGATACGAAGACTTCGAAATAAAGAAGTAGTTTCAGTCAAAGTTTTGTGGCGAAATAACAACCGAGAAGAAATGACTTGGGAAGCGGAGGAGAAAATGAAATGCACATATCCGTACTTATTCCAACCCCCAGAAGAGATTGATGATGAAACACCAAGATTTTAAGGTATGTATGCTTACTTTTCATGCTTTTGGTCATGTGTGGCCAATTTATAGTTTTATTGTGTTGTAGCCCTGTGAGGCAGAATTATTATGGGTTGTTGTGACAGGATGGTAATTCCATATTACAAGGGAAACTCTGGTGAATATTTTGTAGAATTCCCGAGTACTTAACATTCGAGAAGGAATGTTCCAAAAAGGGGGGAAGAATGTTACACCTCGAAACTTTGGGTTGCTGAGTGGAGAATAGACTAACGTAAGTTAAGGTATACATGATATCCCTACAAGTAAGAAGGGATGCTTAATGATTCTAATTAAGATTCCAAAGAAGTTAGAGGCAAGAGAGAGAAGTTCGTCAAATGAAACTTCACTGCAGTTCTGCGAAAGGGGGGTTCGACGGTCGTTCTTTGCACCGTCGGACGGGCCGACGATTCGTCGATTGTGCTGTAGAATTGAGTAAGCGTGAAGACCATTCGACAGATCAGATCGACGCTCCGTCGATCAGTTCGTCGGACCGTCCTTATCACCGTAGAATGAAAGGAAACGAAAGGTTGCTCACTAGAAATTTAACGAATTCGACGATCAGATCGACCCTCCGTCGATCCGATCGACGCTTCGTCGATCATACCGTATATCTCGGTCGGGACCGATTTCAAGATTTTATATAAGGACCCTTCTCTCATTTTAATTCATTTTATTTCCACTTCTCCACACACCAAGAAGCCTCTAGATCTTTCTCCATTATTCATCCACAAGAAACTAAGGGAAAACCATGATCAACTACACCCAATCCATGAAATCAAGTGTATGAGACCTAGTAAAAGTTCATCTACACTAAGAAAACTAAAGGGAAGTGAGTTAGGGTTTTGGTGCAAGAAGAGAAGTTCCACTCAAGTGTTGTTCATCCATCATCTAAGGTGAGTTTTATGATCATTCTTGATTGTTTAAGGTGTTGAAAGTTAAAAACCCATGGATTGTAGAAAGATATAGAAAATGGGTCATAAATATGGGAATAGTGACATTGTTGGGAAAAGGTTTGGATTGAGTCATGATTATCGACAGGTGTGATTGTAAATATGTTATTAATGACATTTAGACCACGGAATAAGTATTATATATGAGAAAACGCGATAGTGAGGTATAACCATAATTGTGGAGAAATTGAAGGAAAATGGTGAATTGTGGGGAAATGTAGATGAATGATGATTGTTGTTTGTGATATTGTGAATATTGTTTTGAACGTTTGGGAGTTGATATAGAATGTGGGAACAGTAGTAGAAACAAAGGAAATGCTGCCTAATTTTCCCTAGAAATAGTAAAACGTTCTTGTAGCTGATTAACTAATGTTAGTGCGAATCCTCTTGAAGGTAGAAACACGAGCATCGAATGAGAACGATCAGGCGATAGATTAGATAAGCGCAAAAGGTATGTGAGGCTAGTCCTTTCTTTCTATGGCATGAATCTGATAGCATGACTTTTCCTTCCCCTTCATGAATTTCCTACATTCCGGAAAACTAATAGCCTATGTTCATGAAAAGCCATACGAGATGAGAGACATACTATGAGTTCAATAATGATGATGATGAGTTTAAGTCTAAAAATTCTAGATGTTCATGATATGATGTTCCTATAGAGTTAATGATGTCATTTATTGTATACACTCACCTTATTTACTATTTCCTTCAAGGTGAAGTAGAATGTTTATAAATGTTTCATAATGGAATCAGGGGTTCACGACCTTATGCCACCTCGATAAAGTATAGCTATCTTGAGTCTCTATGCATGCATTATGATGAGTACATGTTAATGATATTACACCGCACCTATATGGCCCGACAGACACAGCTAAGGCGGGCAGCTATATGTATACACCATGTCTAGATGGCATGGGCAGACACCACTAGTGGGCGGCATGAGATGATACCCCAGGCGCGGGAGGCCTGGACGCAGGCTAATGATTATCACACTGATCCGGTATGGACGGGCAGCTTATACATTTATGCATATATGATATGATGATGATTATGAGTAAAACAGCATGTGTCATCTCTTTTATAAGTGACAGTCATATACAGTTGCTCCTTACTGATGCTTTCTTTACCTCATTGACGTATCTTCATTATTTATGCCTCTCATACTCAGTACAATATTCGTACTGACGTCCGTTTTCTTTGGAAGTTGTGTTCATGCCCACAAGTAGACAGGGAGGTGATCTTGATCCAGACTCGTAGGAGCCAGTAGCTGACTTGAGAGCACTCTATTGTTCTGGAGGTTCTACTTGGTCCATTCTTTTGTGTGTGTGTGTATATATATATATATATATATATATATATATATATATATATATATATATATATATATATATTATGGGCACGACAGGGTCTTGTCCCGTCCAAATGTCTAGTACTCTAGTAGAGGCTCATAGATACGCAGTGTGGGTTACATGGTCTCACAAGATTACTACCGTATATATGTATATTATTTTGATATCCGAAAGGCTTATTTCTATGAAAGTATTTATGTTTTCAAATGAAAAATGATTCTCTTATGATTTGAGTGTGAATTTGATAAAATAAGGCTTAATGAGCATGATGAGTAGCAATACGAGTGGTGCTCGGTGGTTAGCCCCGGGTACCCGTCACAGCCCCTAGGCGGGTCGTGACACCTTGGGCTGCTCCAGTGTTATTTGTGAAGAAGAAAGATGGGACCATGAGGATATGCATTGATTACCGCCAGTTGAACAAGGTCACTATCCGGAACAATTGCCCTATGCCTCGTATTGATGATCTATTTCACCAGCTTCTGGGTGCTTCGGTGTTTTCTAAGCTTGATTTGCGTTCCGGCTATCATCAGATGAAGATTGGGGTGGAAGACATTCCGAGGACAACTTTTTGGACGAGATATGGCCACTATGAGTTTCTAGTGATGTCTTTCGGGCTTACCAATGCCCCAGCTGCATTTATGACCTTGATTAATGAAATCTTTAAGTCGTTCCTTGATTCTTTTGTGATTGTGTTTATTGATGACATCCTGGAATATTCCAAGAGTAGAGTGGAGCATGAGAGCCATCTTCTAAGTGTGTGTTCTGGTTAGAGTCTGTGGCATTATTAGGTCATGTGGTGTCCAAAGAGGGAATTATGGTTGACCCACAGAAGATTGAGGTTGTGAGGGGTTGGGTGAGGTCCACTACTGTTACCGAGATTCATAGTTTTGTGGGTTTGGCCAGTTATAACCATCGCTTTGTGAAGGGTTTTGCTGCCATTGCTTCGTCCTTGACTAGATTGACTCAGAAGAATGTTCCCTTCCAGTGGACGGATGATTGTGAGGAGAGCTTTCAAAAGCTCAAGCTTCTTTTGACCACAGCCCCGATCCTAGCCTTACCTGTAGTGTCACACCCTAATCTTGGTCAGGGCGTGATGGGCACCCGACCCCATATTCGGAGCCGAGCGAACCCGCTGACTCTTATTGCACACATAATCTCTTTGGACTTTTAAATCCAATAAGGATGAAATACATAGTAAAGCTTTCAGAAACTTTCTTTTCATCGTACTCAAATCAAGTAGAATCTGTAATCACAATACATAATGACACATCGGCTGGTGTAGCCGCTTACAAAACTGACATCCTATACCCACGACTCTGTCTGCAAAGTCTCTAACATTAATCAGAAATCATAACATATGTACTCTGACTCGGCAACACTCCGAAAGGAAGTGGAGCTCGCCAATCCAGCTGAAGCATCTTCTAGCAATGTCCTTTACTCATCTGGGTGTACCTGCGTGGCATGAAACGCAGCCCCCGAAGAAAGGGGGTCAGTACGGAATATATACTAAGCATGTAAGGCATGAAATGTAGTAAAGAGGATCATAGCTGAGACAGAGATTTACCAGAACAAACATGACTTTTAAAACATCAATACACTTACCCTTTTGAATGAAAATCATGCATATCCACATCATATATCATGTATACATATAACGTGTCCCGGCCCTCCAGTGAGGGACTCGGTGGATAAAATCATACATGTCCACATCGTATATCATATATGCGTAACGTGTCCCGTCCCTCAAGTGAGGGACTCGGTGGATAAAATCATGCATGTCAACATCATATATCTTATATGCATATAACATGTCCCGGCTCTCTATTGCGGGTCTCGGTGAATGAAGTCATCATATGCCATCCTGGCCGCCATCCCCGTATCATCATATCATCATATACATATACATATAACGTGTCCCGGCCCGCAAGTGAGAGGGACTCGGTGAACAATGCAGTGGAGTACGCACGAGAACGTATCCTTGCCCGGGACTCAGTGAAAGTTACATTGAGGCATGCACGAGCAGAGTAGTGAGAAACTATATGCACATAAATCAAGACTCGATAGATAAGTACACAAATCGACGCTTGAGGATCATAAACACGTTTCAAGTCAATTCGGTTTAGTATGAGAAAGTTATGGACACTTTTACTACAGAATCTCTATGAACGTTTCCAAAGCAATCCAAGACTGTATGCAAAAGTTAGAGACATTAATACTTACAGAACCCTTTTAGGGACATGAACTCTTTATACTTTACTCGTTATTCCACCATACAGTAAGCTCAACTATACCGCACGTACTCATGTCAAGAAGTGAGTGAGAATCATAGACAAACTCTGAAACATATCAAATAAAGCTTCGGAAATCATAGATACGTATCAAGACCATATGAAGTAGCTTATAGAAATCAAGAATATTAGCCATCCTAGTGGCTCTAAGAATAGGAATTTCTTTGAAATCATACATATACTTTGTCTGTTTGTTTCACAAAGTTCATGCCAAAAGAAAGAAAGGGTAAGTCTTACATACCTGCTCCACGTCCTATTGGCTACGCTTAATTGTCCAAGCTCGCTATCGCTAGTCTGCATTCAAGAAGATTTACACAATCATCAAACACATCGTCACACACTTGTCTTAGTCTTTCAAATAAATTCATTTATAATCTGCCGAAATTTCGGCAGCATTTCCCCTGTAAATACACCATCCCCGAGAATCTAACTCGGCTAAATTATCAACAACAATACCAACAATCTACACCTTAACAACTTCATCAATAAATTCAAAATGTATTCTAACGTTAGTAACTTCTTTTACATAATTCAACCTCATTTTACTTATATTCAATTCAATCACAACAACCAACTGTCATGACCCAACCCCGTAGGCCGTGACTAGTGCCCGATCTGGGCACCCAAACCCATCTATCAAACGTATTCAAATATATAGCAGAAGCTGACAAGGCTATATTCCGAATATAGATAATTTCCAGAAATATTTCGGCAGAGTTTCCTTTGTTTTTCGGACTAACCAGAATAACCCTGTACACAGCAAACACCAACAGAGGCCACACAGGGCCAATCAAAGCAATGCGCAAACATATGCGGACAGGCCGCCTCGGCGTATGAAATCGCCCAAACAACATATACACATAAGCATACAGACAGACCATAACCCACAAACATGTCCACATACCTCTAAACTGACCGACAGAATCATATGACGGGACAGGGCCCCGCCGTACCCAAATAGTCAGATATGCAGAAATATATATATGGCGCAGGATATATATACCAAAAGTGGACTTCGAATCAGGGGAGTACTCTGAAATAGCAGAAGTGAAGCCTACAGTGGTGGATCACCGGCGTCTGTACCTGCGGGCATGAAACGCAGCCCCCAAAGGAAGGGGGTCAGTACGAAAGATGTATTGAGCATGTAAAGCATGGAGTACAAAAATATCGGCCACAACTAAAAGCGAACAGAATACCAAAGAGAGAAATGCCGAACAGTATATCAAAATGTTTATCAAAATCATATATACATCATGCAAACAAAATCATGCAAAGCTCAGGAACGTGGTCACCACTCCGACGCTGGTGCCACACACAGCATAACACCAGAAGGTTCAAATCTCCGTACATCCCCGAACACACACATATGAGCGTATCACATCACAGCCATATCACAGCATAACTCCAAACGGAACCCGACCCTATGGCGAGGCCTCGGGGAACCGTAACACAGCATACGGCCGAATCATCATAGAGCGCACGAATCATAACCGGCCCGGGAACCGGTGAACGAAGTCATAATAAGGCACGAGCGGAGTCGTGAGCAAACAATGCAATTTTGTTTATCAAAATAGCCTTTCAAAACTTGATTACTTCATAAGTCAGTTCATTAACCAAAATAGTCAAATAATTAGTTAGTACGAAAGTTTATTTCGCAAAATGTTTCCAAAGTGGTACGTATGGCTCAAAACATAGTTTGTTACATCATAGTGTTCCGAACATTATTTCATAAAGGACAATTTCAAAATCGAAGATTCTTCGTCGAAGTTTATCCAAAAAGAGAGCCTAGTAGGACAAATAAGGCATCTCGGGGTTAGCGGGCCCACCCCGGGTCAAGTCGAGGTGGCGAACCTAATTTATGAACATTTCGGGTCTATAAGATCATACATAAAGATTTCAAAGTAACCCGATTGCATTTGCATAAGTTTCGGACGTTTGAGTGCTTTCTAGCCAACATAGGAACATTAGGCTTCAATTGAATTGAATGAATAGTAGCCATTTTCTAGATTGGATTTCGAGGAGCAGAATTGCTCCCGGGGTCCCGATATCAACCTAACATACTAAGACATGCCAAAAGAAGAAGTGGGAAGCTTTACATACCTTATAGACGTCTTATGATCAGCCCAAACTCAAATCCCGTTTCGTCCAGAATTTGCAAATGGTCAAAGTTACCAATTAGAGATTCTTAAGCTTAAAAATTCCATCAACTTCATATTTGTCTACCGAAATTTCGGCAGCACTTCCCCTATATATTTAACATCCCCGAGACTTAGCTCGGCTCAATAAACATCAACAACAACAACCCAAACATTACAAACAACATAAACCACAACTAATCATTTTAACTTCAATATTCTTCTTTACTATATAAGTTGGCAACTTTCATTCAAACTTGACAATACCAAACCAATGTCCACATTATTGTATTTATTCACTCACTCAAGCTTATTCAACCACATCCCAATTAGGTCCCAAACAATATACATAATTTCAAGAAGTTCCTTACTTTCCATATTTCGCCCGAAACATCAACAATTCCAACGAACATACCAACTTACATTGTTTCATTCCCAATTCATTAACAACAACCATAAGTCACATTTAAAGCCTTAATATCATAATTATACATTGATATACACAAATATACTGAAATTATACACTTTCCCATAATAATCCGCAATCATTTTCCAACGCCAATTCAATTCGTTAAACATTCATTTACGTTATAAAGGTCACAACGACGCAACTAACGAACTAAATAGAATTCGATTCGCCTTTCTTTCCAAACCATATAAGTCACGGCCTCAACATCATATATACACACACCCACAGTTTCATACACACATCAAAATTACGGGATTCTCGTCTATTCTCAATCATTAACACATTCATACCAGTTCCACAACATTAAAGTAACAAAATTCATACCTTTTCTTGAATTTCCGACTTGTCGCAAACGCGCTCCTTTCACCAAACTAATTGTACCCCGTTGAAGAGCGTCTTGAGTACTCTACAAATATGGGAAAACCAAGATTTTTGGATCAAACACAAGGGCTAGAAAATTTTCTTTCTCTCTTTCTCTAGTTCGGCCGAGAGGTGTTGTTGAGGTGCTTTCTTATTTTTTTTTTTTTTGTGTTTTGATTCAATCCTCTTGAAAGTTCTAAGGCAAATGGATATATATCTCAATTAAGGGTCATGTGATAATCACATGACCACTTAAAA
Source organism: Lycium barbarum (assembly GCF_019175385.1). Lineage (NCBI taxonomy): Eukaryota > Viridiplantae > Streptophyta > Magnoliopsida > Solanales > Solanaceae > Lycium > Lycium barbarum. The sequence continues at coordinate 48,224,663 of NC_083341.1, read as the reverse complement.
TGGGCTTGGACCTAGCCATATGGCCGGCCACCCCATAGACTTTGGGCCTAAATTTTTATTCAAGTTTTTCTTGGCCCAATTCATTAGAAATCCCATTTTGTAACTCCCGAAACTAATTTTCGAAATTCCAAATTTACCCTCGGCCTTTCCCGGTATCTTAACACCAAAGAATTCATAACCAACATAGTCATATTTACTAGAATCAAAATATTTCCTTATAACATACAAGTCTTAATTATTTCTCGATTTCCAATTATGCGAAAACACGGGACATAACACCAACTTACAATCTTCCATCCTCAATAAAATCAACACATTTCTCACCTCCAAATCCATGCATTATATCTACAACCACACGTTGACAACATTATCTTCACAAATACAAGAAACCATGCTAGTGTTATATTAATTTCTTCAATAATCCCACAATGATCACAACTTCATTTCAAATTATCAAACCTTCATTTTCATCATGGAATCCACAACAACAACAATCAAAATACTAAATGAAACCAAGTCATCACATCTTTTCATCACACCCCTATTCGGCCATAGCCTACATTTGCATATTTCATGAATTTCATTCATTTCCACATACTACAACATACACAAACCATTCACAACACATGAAAGAGGAGATTAAACCTTACCTTTCTCCACTTGTCTTCTCACTCGGCTAGAGTTTACAACTTGCACAACGAATGCTTTGCTTGCTCCAACAACTACTCCATGTTGTTAGGGACGTTCCACTTGGTTGAATTGCTAGAAGAAAATATTTTTTCTTGATCAATTTTCCATGGCTCAATTTTGGGAGCCATGGCCGAATGACTTCTCTTTCTTTTTCTTTCTTTCTCTTCTTCTCCAAGCTTCTTGACTTAAGATGAATATGTCTTATTTTTTTTTTCCACCACTTATCTATATATATAATTAAGCCCTACAATTAAAAATATGGACACACGGCCATGGGTGGGGCCCACACACACCACACGACCATGGTAGCTTATTCTTGAACTTTCTTGAATTTTTGTGAAATGCCCTTCTTGCCCCTAGCCTTCCTCAATATTACCATGAACCTTCTTGTGAATTTCCATTTTTACCCTTAGCCTTTCTCAATATTTCCATACTAATAAACAACTTGTATATTAAAATAACTTTGGAAAATAGTCTTGCCCTTAACTTACCACGACTACCTTGAAATATCCAAATGTACAAAATATGGGCTATAACATGTAGAGGGTAAGGACTTCGCAGTCTATTGTGATTCTTCCCGTATAGGTCTGGGTACGGTGTTGATGTAGGAGGGTAGAGTGATAGCTTGTGCTTCCCCTTAGTTTAAAGTTCACGAGAAGAATTACCCTACCCATGATTTGTAGTTGTTGGTCGTAGTATTCACTTTAAAGCTTTGGAGGCATTACTTGTACGGCGTCCATTGTGAGATTTTTACCAATCACCGTAGCCTTCAGCATGTGTTTACCGTGAGAGATCTTAACTCCAGGCAACGCCGATGGATGGAGCTCCTGAAGGACTATGACATATCTATTTTGTATCACCCTGGTAAAGCCAATGTGGTGGTTGATGCCTTGAGTCGCAAGGCAGTGAGTATGGGGAGTTTAGCTCAATTGGTTGTTTCCAAGTGTGCGTTGGCCATGGAGGCTCAGACTCTGGACAACAGTTTCGTCTGTCTCGACATCTCAACCCCGAGGAGGATTTTGGCTTGTATAGAGGCGAGATCATCATTTTTGGATCGGATCAAGGCTCATCAGTTTGAGGATTCTTAGTTAAGCAAGATCCGAGATAGGGTGTCGAGTGGTGAGGCCAGGGAGGTCGTGATTGATTCTGAGGGCATTATGAGGATTAGAGGATACGTATGTATTCCTCGTGTTGGTGACCTGATTCAGCTGATCTTATATGAGGCCCACAGCTTTTGCTATTCCATTCATCCGGGAGTGACTAAGATGTACTGTGACTTGAGATAGCACTATTGGTGGCGCCGTATGAAGAAGGATATAGTTTATTTTGTGGCTAAGTGTGGAAATTGTCAACAAGTAAAATATGAGCATCAGCGACCCGGTGAGGTATTTCAGAGGATGCCCATTCCCGAGTGAAAGTGGGAAAGGATTTCCATGGATTTTGTCACAGGTCTTCCGAAGACCCTTGGCAAATTTGATTCTATTTGGGTGATAGTGGGTCGATTGACTAAGTCCGCTCACTTTTTTTGGTTCAAGTTTCTTATACCGCGGAGAAGTTAGCCAAGATGTATATTAGGGATATTGTGAGATTACATGGGATCCCTATTTCTGTTGTAGCTGATCGGGGTAGTATCTTCACTTCCCGATTTTGGAGAGCATTTCATGATGAGTTGGGTACCCGATTAGACTTTAGTACAGCTTTCCATCCCAAGACCGATAGCCAGTCCGAGCGGACTATTCAGGTGCTCGAGGACATGTTGAAGGCATGTGTTATTGAATTTTGTGGCCATTGGGATCAGCACTTTCCCTTGGTGGAGTTTGCATACAACAACAATTATCATTTAAGTATTGGTATGGCGCCTTTTGAGGCCTTATATGGTAAGAGGTGTAGATCCCCAATTGGTTGGTTTGATGGGTTCGAGGGTCGACCTGGGAGCACGAATCTATTGAGAGCGTCCCTTGATAGAGTGAGAGTTATTCAGGCAAGACTCGTGGCGGCGCAGAGTTGGCAAAAGATTTATGCGAACCGGAAGGTTCGGGATTTGAAGTTTGCTATTGGTGATTAGGTTCTATTGAAGGTTTCACCCATGAAGGGTGTTATGAGGTTTGGTAAGAGGGGCAAGTTGAGCCCTATATACATTGGCTCGTTTGAGATCGTGGATTGTATAGGCGATGTAGCTTATGAGTTAGCATTACCGCCAAGCTTGACGGGAGTTCACCGATTTTCCATGTTTCGATGCTGAAGAGATACCATGCCGACAGTACCTACATTATCTGTTGGGATTCTATATTGCTTGATGAGAATTTGACTTATGAGGAGGAGCCTATCGCAATCTTGGATAGGTAGGTTCAAAAGTTGAGGTCCAAAAAGATTGCTTCTGTGAAGGTGCAATGGAAGCACCGCCCTATGGAAGAGGCTACTTGGGAGACTGAGTCTGATATGCGTAGCGGATATCCTCAGTTGTTGACTGATTCAAGTATTTCCCTACTTTCCTTCTTTACTTGCTCGAGGACGAGCAACGGTTCAATTGGTTTCTGATGTAACGACCTGTTTGGTCGTTATAACTCTTTTTGCACTTTTGCCACTTCTGAGCATTGATTGACTCACTTTTGACCCAAGGTTTACTTTTGGGCAAACAGACCTTTTTCAGAGTTTCGTCAACTCCGAGAGGTCCAGATGGTTGTTTAGAACCTGTATGTATGGTTGGTTCAGTTCCCAATGCATTTCAAGACTTTGGATGGGAAATAGAAAGTAGACACCGGTGGTTGACTCGATCAATGAGACCTCCGTTGGAAATTTTGAGACCATGAGTGCGTTCGCAGCATATTTTTATATGGGTTTAGGTGATCGGGTTGTGAGCAGATGGCCTCGGGAATAACCCGAATTTTCGATTGAAACTTAGAAATTTATAGGGATTCTGGTGCTGGTGCCAGCAACGGCGGCACCAGAGCCGCCCCAGCGGAACCGCTATGGTGATGTGATGACTGCTGGGGCGATCATGAGTGATTTAGGCATTACCTCTGTGGCGGTGTCCCAGCCGCTGAGCGGCACCACTGTAGCGGCACTTCCTCCGCCGTGGCGGTCACGGGCAGTGACATTTCATCAAATGTGTCTTAAATAAGTCTTAGACCCTCATTATTTCATATCTTGATATTAGAGCTTAGAGAAACTGTTCTTAGAGACAAATTGAGGAGATTCTTGGAGGTAAAACCTTGTCCAATCCTTTACTCTTCCATAATCACAATCATCTTAGGATTCCCCCTTCCCTTTTACAATCCCTTAGAGTCGGAATTTGAAGAAGGGTTTTGGGAGAATTTCCGTTAGGGTCATATATGATAAATTGATGATGTTGATGATAAAACTTGATGAATCTAAGCTTAGTAATCATATATCTTTCACATTTTACTTCGGATTTGGAGAATTAGGGTTCATACCCAATTTAAGGGTTTTTACTAAAAAAACAGATTTGGGGATAATTCTTGAGATAAATCAACAATTAATGATTGGGTTATGATTACCTAGGACTCAATTTGGTATTTTACCCGTGAATTTCCCGTTTCACCCTTGTATGCCCGTTTCCCCAATTTCTAGGGTTAAAATGGACCTAATTGATATCATAGCAATATTAGCATCATTATTCATGATTTCTAATTTAGAATTCGATTATGCTTAGACTACTTTGGTTCTGAGATTCAGAGGAAGGGCAAGGCGATAGAGTGACTTGTTGATGTTGTGGTTTGGCAATCCAGGTAGGTTATGGTTTACCTTTGGTGAGACTTAGTATAGTGGGTCACATATTTAGATTATGATGTCGGACACAACATGTGAACCTTCGGGTGTGAAGTTGGGATGGATATTGCCTTAGGTTGGGCCCTGATATGTGTTGGGACTAGCCACCCCGTTGTATGTATGTGATTGTTTAATTGTGTTGGCTTGCTGCCATGTGTAGTTGGTAGATAACGAATGTCGTTTGTTGTCCTGATTCGGATAGGATTGACATACGCGTTGTTGGTATTTGTATTTGATACATTATTGGTGTACCCACTGTTGGTACTTGAGTTATTGATATATGTTGGCATACCCACTGTTGGTATTGTTATGTGATACATTGTTAGCGTACCCCATTGAGGTACTTGTGATATTGAGCTTGCTTGTTGATGAATGACATATGCATTGCACGTATTCTCTCATAATTATCATGCATGGCCGATATTCAGTGATGATCCGGTATCGTTGATTGAGCGAAACTGATATTTGAGAAACTCTTTTACTTGAGTGATAGTGAAAAAGGCCGATGTTCGAAGATTCATTCCGGAATCATTGTTTATATGAAACGGATACTTGATAAACTCTTTTACTTGAGTGATTGTGAGGAGGCCGATGTCCGATGGTTATATTCGAGCATCGTTGTTGCATGGCCAATTCCGATGTTATTCCGGAATCGATTGTAGTGCATAGGCTCCACAGGTCCCGCGGAGTGCTGCCGGTGAGACTCCTCTTGTGAGCAATTAGCCAGGATCCTGTCTGTCTGTTTGTCAAAGATCCGGGATGGGTGGCACTTAGACTTCGCGAGTCACACTGAGTTGTGCTACCGAGACGTCGATATTTCTGTCTGGAGTGCATGTGTATACCTCATTTGCATAGCATGTCATGGCATCACATTCATACATTATTTCATTGCATTGCATTATGATTTGAGTGAGATGTCGTGATGACTATATTGTGACGATTGTGTTGTTGATGAATGGACTGTGATGATTCTATTGTGGTGATTGTTTCAGGACTAGATATACTCAGACTTATTATATTGGGGTTAGATACTTACATAGGTGTTGACGGACATTTAGTTACGATTATATTATTTCATGCGTGATTGGTTTACTTGTTTATCTGTGTTATTTTATGAATTTTGTTAACTATGTTTAGTCGTCCTATGATGCCTACCAGTACTGTTGTTTGTACTGACCTGCACTTGCTGCATTCTTTTATGAATCCAGAGTATCAGGCCGGATCTACTTCTCTAACTCGTGGCTGATCGACTCCTCAGCTTCGACTTGAGTTTTCCAGGGTGAGCATTGTGTCCGCTGATGTCGAAGACTCTTCTATTTCTTATGTCTTACTTTTCACTCAAGACATGATTTGAGACATTTTATGTATTATTATTCAGACCATAGTATTCGGATTTAGATGCTCTTGTATGACAAGACCAGATACTGGGTGAATTCATTTACTTCCACACTTATCTATATTATATCATATTATGAGACTTACGTCATTTTACTTATTCCGCTATTATTTACTGTGAATGTTGAGTTAAGGGTTCGCCTACCGAGGTGGGAAAGGTAAGTGCCCGCATAACCTAGGCTAAAATGGGTCGTGACAAGTTGGATGTCCTAGATCAGTGCTAATCCTTTGCAAAGATGTTTGAGGTTGTTGGAATCTTGAAATAGTTTGTGTGACCTTGAGTTTTGATAAAGATCAGCAGTGCACAATTAATATGTATATATATTGAAACAAGAGGGTTTTAGTTTAATCAGAGAATACATAGGTTGTTGTAAGGGTGTTTAGAATATTAATTTTGGTTGTATGACTGTTTGGTGAATATTGCTTAATGTTAGAAAGTCATTATGACATGTTTGTGGGATCATCATTGTATTATTTGCACCAAGATGTGATAATACCTATCTCCAAAAGGAATTCATGACTTAAGTGCCTTTTAGTTATGTTTAAGGACCTCTTGATTTGCATTATTGAACATGTCTTGAATTGTCATAAGTTGATTTGTGATATTTTCCTTTCAAAGTAAGACTACTCTACTCTTATCTTACCATGCTTAAGTGAAAACCCTTTTAAAACTGTGCCTAAAAGAGTGTGTGCGCAAATGTATTATGTCCTCCATGGTTGATGCTACATTGTTGTAAAAATGCCCTAAGTTGATTATGTGATTTGTTCTTATTCTCTGCTAGCTTGTTAAACTCTATAAATGTGCAATAATTGTTTTGACCATGGTAAATATGATGGAAAAGGATTAGAGACATAGGCAGATCAAGAATTATTATTTTTTTACTAAATAAAAAACCACCCTGCTTTTTTTCTGAGAATCAGTCTGGCTTATTGTTTCATTTTTTAAAGCAAGTTAAATTAAAACAAGGTTAACAACTTAAGACATGCACTTTTTGGGGAGGTTAATATGCTTGGAGTTTTATTTGATTATGACGCTTGATCAGACCTGACTAATGTAAACAACCAATTTGTTGTTGACAACATAACTGCAAAGTTAGAGGTTACTGAGTGAACTTAGCCTTAATAACCAATCATTACTAAGTTAGTGGTTTGAATAGGCAAATCAGGGATGAAACCATAATGAGAGTAAGTCTAGGAAGGTATTGAAACAAGATTGTTGGAGGGAAGAACAGGTTAGGCTAATAACGAACCATTAGTTTGAGAAAGTGACATTACTCTGCTAATTCAGCCTATTAAAACATGACTAGGGAAAAGGAGGGGAGGGTGAAACTGCCCAGACCAGCTTGAACCCTGTGATGTTGAGGAGAACTCTATCTAAAGACTAGGTTGACAAGGGGTTTGAATCAATCCTTAGCTGAGTGATTAGTCCCTTCATAATTGGAATAGAGATCTAAGATGTTTGCTATGTGACCTGTTTATGAAATGCCATTTGGTTCTCTGCACCTGCATGATAGTTTCAGGGATTGGTTTTATTTGCTAGTTAATGTCCATCTCCCCTCTTCCTTTTGTTTTCCCCTCCTGTGAATCTTGTTGTGATCAAAAGCTTAAAGGTTTGGTCTTGTTCTGGTAAATGGATGATTTTACTGAAAATGAATGTTGGTTCATGGCCATTTGGCAAATTGTTTATTTAAGTTCCCTTTGTCCTCTATTTAGAGGCCCTGAATGTTTTTTTTTAAGAAAGTAATTATCCCATATTCAAGATCAAATTGCCCATTTGGCCTGTGTTGTTAAAACATGAAATTTCTTACATGAGTTCTGTTGGAATATAACCAGCTTAAGATAAAAAATTGAAATTGCCTACTGTCCACTACTTGAATAATTTATGTTTGGACTTGATCTTTAATGCTCTGTCTAGATATTTTTGTTGCCCTTATCTCCTTGACTGCCTCATACACACTTTCCATGGTCTTCCCAGATGAGGTTTGTGATATCACACAACTTGTTAAATTCCTAGGCTGATCTAGGGTAGTTCTGTGAAGTGGCTTAGAGAACTTGTTGATGACATCTTGACTTGTGTTGTGACTCTGCGTGAATTTTGCTAGCTTCTAGTATTAAAATGGTCATAATCCTAGCCTAAATGATCCTATCCATTTATATATCCCTACATTTGAACTTGTTAAGACACTTGGCTGTGAGTAAAACTCCTATTAGCAAATATTCTTTGTCATTAGAAAGGATTAAAGGTAAGCTAAAACCACATGGCCAGGAAGAGTTTTTCAAAAAGGGTGCCTTGAGAGGGGATCCAAAAGGGGGGTGATCATGGCACTGTTGGATTCAACACACCTTCCCTTTGTATAAAAGGCACCACGGAACTTTCCTAAGCCCATGGTGGTGCATGCTGACTGAATACACCTTTCTAAATCATGTAGATCTTACTGCGAGGACCTAAAGGATTGGGCTAAAATCAGACATGCATTAATAAGTGTTCTAGTAAAGGCTTATTGATGAACCTAGGAACATCTGTACATGACTGAATTGGAATACAAAGGGAAGAACTTAAAGGGAAATAGAAAAGTTGAATAAACAAGGGATTGAAACTGAAACAAAGTTATTCAGATTGTTAAAGATCATGTAATTTCTTTTCTAAAAGAAATCCCACCCAAAGAGACCTAAATTATTTTATGCATACCCTTCATGTTATATGTGTAGCTTGCATACTCTTGCTTGATGTCCTCACCTTGTTGAGTCTCATCGGGACCTGGAATTCACCTACCTACCTGCCCTGTTTATGTACTTAAGCTTGGCTCAAATTAGTCCTTCTTTCATGATTGTATCTGCCTGCTCAGCCTATACTTGGCCTTTGTAAACTATGACTTGGAATATATTTCCCTATTTACTAGTGTCTGTTTGGCTTTCCATACATGTGAAGTGTTGTTTGTGACTGAATTTTATGTTGGAATCTGCTATGACTATACATTTTTATAAAGAAACTGATAAGCTTATTTGGCATAAACCACTCTTGGCCTAAAAGTAATACATAATGTGATGAATATGCTCATGTTTCCTTGGTGTGATTAAGTGGCAGTAATGATGTAGGGTGAAGTAGTATCTTTGTTTCCTAAAAGTTATGTTTGCATTTTCCTGTATCCTGGGATGAAGGCTAAAACTGTTCAATGATATTGGGTTCCAACTGTGCACTTGTGCTTGATTGTGGTAATGTTGAGGACCATTTGGGGTTGGTCAAACCTTCCCCCCAGTGCCAACCATGTCTGGGGGTTCGATGAAACCCCTTGAGTCTTGTGTGACACTAGGAACAAGGAGGGTGGCAACCACCCTAATATAACTCCAAAATACTCAGCCCACACATCACTAAAGTGCACTATGAGGAAGAAATATCATGTTAGAACAGCTTGCCTACTTCTATCTCAATATTATTATTATATGTGTATATCTTCCATGTATATTATGTGAATTTTTATAGGATTCATTCTAACCAATCTATTTTTCTTTTCTTCCCCCCCCCCCCCCCCCTCCCCCCTCTTACACTTCGCATGGCCACTTGGGCCGCGGATACAGCCTCCCTATTGGGCCTAAGGCCCAATAGAACAATTCTTTCAAATTATGTTGAGTATGAGAAAAAGGGAAGCTAATATATATATTCATGAAGGCCCAACAATGGGCGAAAATGGTTAAGGGGCTTGGTACACCCCAAGTTTGTTTCATTCCTGTTGTATGATGTGTTTATCTTCATATTTGTATTTGTAAACTCAAAACATTATTGCAAACCAAATGGTCGGAACTAGACACTTTAGGCAAACGGTACTTAAGTCGTTTAGTTGGACTTTAGGCCCCCCTTTGCGAATTTCCAAAACCCGTTTTTATTTTTCTTACTTTCAAAGAGAATTTCTAAATAAAGCAAAACAAATATTTTCCTACAAAAAATAAATTGGATTTAGAAAATCAGGTAGGTGTTAGCACATAAGCGTTTTCATCATAATTATTTGTTAGAGTCTTCACTTAGCATTAAAAGGGACACGGTTTTTTTTTCCATAATAAAACCAGTTTGTAAAGAATAATAATAAAAGGCTTTGGTATCATGGTGAACTCAAAAATCAAATCAAAATGTATACCATGCCTTGCTTTTTTAAAAAAAAAATGGCATGATTTTTGATAAATTCTAACCAACAAAAAATCAAGTTTTGACCCGCGGCTCGCTAAATTTCCATGAGACCAAATTTCAATTCGAGGCTGGTCTTGAGCCTCTTTTTTGAAGACCAATAGAGATAGTTTTGGGCCAGAGTCCATTAACACTTTCACCAAAACTCGTTATCCTTTACCCTTTAAAATAGGCATAAACTTATGAGATTTTAAAACTTCTCAATTCCAAATTATATGGTCGGTTGTTGTCCTTTACTAATTCAACTTATTTTGCGGCCCAATGCCGAATCAAAATAATCACTTTTAAACATGCTAAAACGTCCTTTAAATAGAATTAATAGGTAAGGAGTTCTTAGCGTGCGTATACGTTTAACCCGAACCAAGTGTGGATTAAGGCATGAACTAGAAACATATACTTCATCATAAAATAACTTCCCTCTTTGCAAAAAATCATTTATCCTCATATATAAGAGGAAACATATTTGTTGGTATATACCTAAAAATAGCCCAAATATAAGGGAACTACATTAAAAAAGGACATATTTTACGGGAATTTACACTAAATAAACAGTTCATGCAAATACCCACACATTGGAATTCGAAGATCAACCCTATAGTACGGATCCTTAGTACTAGGGTGCCGAACACCCTCCCTAGGGAATCACCAGAACCCTTACCTAGAACTTTGACTTAAGAAGGAATTTTTCATAGTGAATGAATAAACCCTTCAAAACTGGTTTTCCTAATTTCCTAAAAATTAGGTGGCGACTCTTTTAAAACAAAGTCCGAAAAAGCACCAATGATTTCGAAGTAGCTTTTTCGAGCGCTAACTCTACCCGCGAAAATGTGAACCTTTATAGGGACTGAGGGCTTTTAATACACAATTAATGAAATAATCAGGCCCGATACCTTTTCGGCGGTAGTGGGTGTCACACCCTAACCTTGGTAGGGCATGATGGGCACTCGGCCCCATATTCAGAGCCGAGCGAACCCCCTTAGTTCCCGCTACGTACATAACCCCATTGGACTCTCATGTTACGAAATGAAATGCATAATGAAAACTGATCAAAACCATTCTTTTCGTGGTAATCAAATCAAGTAAAATCTGTAATCATATAGAATTTGTAACATAATGCATAATGGTATGTCGGCTTACAGAGCCGCTTACGAGACTGACTTTCTATATACATGACCCTGTCTGCAAAGTCTCTAACATCAATCAGGAAAATCATAACATGTACACTCTGACTCGGCAACACTCCGGAAAGAAATGGAGCCCGCCAATCCCGCTGGAACAGCCTCTAGCAATGTCTTCTACTCATCTGTATGTACCTGCGTGGCATGAAACGCAGCCCCCGAAGAAAGGGGGTCAGTACGGAATATGTACTGAGCATGTAAAGCATGAAATACCGTAAAGAGGATCATAACCAAAATGGAGATTTACTAGAAACAAGTATGACTTTTAAAACATCAATACATATGCCTTTTAAAATGAAAATCATGCATGCCATTATCATATACCGTACCCGGCCCATTATGGGACTCGGTGGACAAAGTCATGTCATCATGTCAGCATACTATCATATCATCATGCATATATATACCGTACCCGGCCCTCTAGTGAGGGACTCGGTGGATAAAATCATGTCATCATACTATCATATCATCATGAAAGTTTTCGGTGATCTGACTTAGGAGGCGTACCATCATCCGGATCATTACCATCACTAGGCTCTGCTGAGTCACTCTCCGGATCAGTTTAGGTGACTGCCCCCCTGCTTGATGCTTCCGCGTCAGAATCCCCCTCTTCAGACTGGGAGGCTTCCGACGCAGACTTGGACGGGGTCATAGGTGAGAGCTGCCCCCCTGACCTTTGGTGGCGGTATAACCTCGGCGTACTCGGATCCTGATTGTTCCCCTTCCAAATTGGAAGGTTCATCTATCAACCTCGGTAAAAGAGTCAAAGAAATTGTATGACCGGTGGATGGCCGGGACAGAAACTAGGGGACAGCCGCCGCGGAAAATATTTGAAGAACGGCGACTGATCTTCGATGGTATCTTGGCTCATCCACAACTGGATGAGACCATCAAAGGATACAAGCTGGACGTGTTCACTCATGAGTCGGGAGAGTATGGTACGCATATTGTGCGGGAGTTCTATGCATTATATGGGGCCGTCTTGATGTCGATGAAGAAGCCGAGTCGTGCTTGGCATGAGATTCCCATGCTGGAGAATGTGACAGTCCGGAACTCACTGGTTGATATTTCCTCCAAAGCCATCAACAGGGTCCTGTTTAGTGGTGATTTTGTGGCTCCTACTGATCTGAGCCTGTTCCTAGACAAACGAGACAGGAAGGACAAGAAATCCGTGAGGGAATGGACTGCAGCAATTATCACCTCGGAGCCATATGAGCAGAAATGGGCTAATGATGGGAAAATCAAGATTACTAAAAGTTGTTTGTCCACAGAGGCTAAATTTTGGTGGACATTGCTTCGGTACAGGATCACTCCAACCCAGGCAGATAATACCCTTTCCACCAGTCAGGCAGTTACTATTGCCTCTTTGATGTCAAGGTACCCGATGGATATTGGGGAGCTAATAGCTGAGGAGCTGCATGTGCGGGCACACAAGCCTAGCCAGAACATGGTATTTCCGTGTCTTATCACGGAATTGTGTCGATGGGCAAGGATATTTCAGCTTCCAGATTAGGACGGTACCATCACAGCTGCTCATGTGGGGGATTGGAGGAAAAATAAGGTGAAAAGCAAAAAGGACCGAGAGGCAGATCATTCTGGTGATGACGACGACACTCAGCTAGAGTTGAGTCTGAGCCGTGCTTATGGGACTGATCCAGTAAGGTCTGAGATTGGTGCTGCTACTACTAGGCCTGAGGCTCCCACGACAAGTGTTCCAGACACTGTCGATACACAGGATGTTGCAGCCACACTGGGTGTTTCTGAGGTAAGACCTCACCACCACCTCCGGCCACACAGGGCCCTTCTTCGGGGTCTGCCACTGCCGCTGCAACAGCTGAGCCTGCTGATCCAGAGTTGGAGTTACTGCGTTTCGGCCATGCTAACTACAGCCATATTGCAGTCAAAGCAGTGAGGACTGAACGGCAGGTAGAAAAAATATTGCAACAATTTAAGCCGAAAGTGGTGAGAATAGTGCAGCAGCTGGTTACTGAGGCGCCCACAGAAATCCGTGCGGAGTTTGAGAAAAAGCACGAGGTGTATCAGGCTAGACTAGATAGCTTTGGGGAGTCTAGTTCATTGAGGAGTGAGTTGGAGAAGCTGAAAAAGGAGCTTGAAGCACTCAAGGTGCAAGGGATGGTAGCTGCACCAGTGCCAGCACCACGTGCCATTTTTCCTACCACGTTTAAGGTGCTGGATCTGCTAGATTCTGAGGAGGAGGTGGAAGATGCCGAACCTTTTGGTCGCGATACGGGAAAGAGGGTCCATGAGCCATCTGAGGACCCAGAGGAGTTGGACAGGAGATTGAAGAAGACAGAAAAGAAGGAAATGCAGCAGGCAATCCTTCAGTCGTTGGTTGAGCCGCAGCGCCAACCGGGAGAGTCCACGAGTCATCCGCCGGATGCAACGGGCCAGTCATGAGCTTCGCACAGCCCCAAGGGCACCAAGGTACAACTTCTTTTTCCCTCGTCCTTATAAGTGAAGCACTGGGACAGTGCTTGGTTCTTTAGTTGGGGGTGGGCCTATCTGAAAGTAGTGTAGTGTAAATATGTGTTTAGGAACCCTCTCGGCTTTTCTTTGCCAGAGTTCTTTTCCTGAGGGGAGTTTATTTTGTTGAAACTGGCATGTTTAGGATACTGCTTAGGTTGAGTAGAATAATTTTGACTTCTTTGGTGTTACTTTGTAACTGATGGCATGTGTTGTGGTTTATTGAAAATTTTGGACCCCTCAGAATTTTGAAAAATGCATACTTAGAACAGTTATTGTTTGACATGATTGATTCTTTATATGACATTGTGATTATTGGGGTATTGTGTGTGATGAATGACTACTTAGGAGGTCACCAGTGTAAAAATGATTATCCTTATGCAGATGTGTGTGTGAGTTGTTAGTTTAATTCTGTTTAAGCATGTATAATCTAGAACTTGCCTGGTTGGTCTTGTTTGAAATCCGAAAGTTAGTTTGGTTGTGAAATGATCTTAGGCTTTCTTTGTGTAAATAAGTCACTTTGCCTAAATAAGCCTCACCAAAAGCTGAAAATATCACTGGTTTCCCTTTTTTGAGCCTTTTTGACCTTTTTCTTGGCTAGCCGAATGAAACCTCACCCGTTGTGAAATTTATCCATCTTCACACCCGTTTCCTTCTTGATGCTACTAGATAGACGAGGCAAAGCGCCTAAGTTGGGGGTGAATTAAACGTGAAGTAGATGTTGAGAACAAATGTTGGGGGTGGTGGAGTTTGCTAGTAGAGAGTCGATGTGGTAGTTGCGTATAATATAAAAAAAATCAGAAAATTGAAACACAAAAAGAATTGCTAGTTGGATAGGAATAAAACCACATCGAGGTCGAAAACGTGAAAGAAAATAAAGGGGTTGGAAAGAAAAGAGGTGAATCAAGGTAAAGAGATGTTGTAGTGTCAAGGAGGGTGAGTCACTAATACCCAAAAAGTATCCTACCCGTCCCTAAGCCTACATTACAAGCCGAAATAAGTCCTAATGTGATCACAACCGAACGATCCTAGGATGAGAACATAGAAAATAAGGGCAAGCCTATGGTATTTGCATGTGTAGATATGAATTCTTTGTGAGTGTGAGTGTTTTTCTCTTATCTTTCATCTTCGTCCCATTCTTGTTGTATATATGTGTGTTGGGACATTCTTTGGTCTATGTGAGGGCATAAGGATGAGAATTGAGCAAAATAAAGTGACCGCCGAAAGTAGCGTTTGTGTGCATCCTAATATGCTCGATAATGTAATGTCATGTATTGAAGCTTCATTGTTAGTCATAACGTTCTTGAGTTGTGTATATTGCTTTGAATTATAAAATTGGGTTGGTCCTTTGAAGAAAGGCATGCATGCCGGTGGTTCAGAGTTAAAACCAATGTAGACACTGTTATTCTATGATATCTAGGTGTTAGATTGAGTCGTTGTTTTGTATGGCTTGCTTGAGGACAAGCAAAGACTTTAAGTTGGGGGTGTTGATGTGGCGTGATTTTACGCCACAAATCGATGCTTTTCTGCTATAAGTTTTTCTTGTTTTTAAGCAGGTCCATGTGATTTTATGTGGTTTTTAGTGTTTTTCAGGTGACGGAACAGATTTGGCATGACAATAGTTGAAACTGCAGAACCAGGTCGTAAACTCAGTTTACGGTTCGTATTCTACAATACGGGCCATATTCCATGGTCGTATTAAAGGATAACAGAACCAGGAAGGAAGGTTAAGAAGATGGTGATTTACGAGCTCAGTTTACGGACCGTATTTCAGTTTACGGTCCGTATTCCAACACGTATTTAACCATTCGAGCAATTGGCAGAAAGTCTAAGTTTTGGAAGTTGAAAGACGACCAGGCAGTTTACGGGGCCGTAAACCACTTTACGGTCCGTAAACCACTTTACGGTCCGTATTTAAAAAGATGGAATTTGCTCACAACTGAAGGACGACTGGGTCGTAAAGTGATTTACGGTCCGCATTTCAATTTACGGACCGTATTTCGTAACGACGGGACCAAAGTGCAAATCTGTAACTTTTATGTTTTCAAAACCTATAAATAGTCATTGTAGGGTTTTTAATGGACATCAGTTATTATATTTTTCTCTCTTTGACTTAGAACATTAAATACTCTCTAGTTTTTGAAGATTCAAACATCAATTCAAGTATTATCAATTCATCTTTTCTTCCAAAGTAAGCAATTATGAATTCTTTAATTTCTTATTTTTTGTTCTTTGTCATGAGTAGCTAAATTCCCTTACTAGGGTTGTGAACCCAATGATGGGTGTTTTGTGATTAGGTTTATGATTGATATACAAATAATGGATTATTAGGGTTTAGTTATTCTTCATTCTTCATTCATAATTAATGGTTGCAAATATTGATTAAAGCCATAAACCTTGATTTATTTGGGAAAATAATTAGGGTTGGTAAGAATAACTAACAAGAACTCAAAGCTTTAAACTTTGTTTAATAAATTCACTTAGGAATAAGCAGAATTTACTTGGCATGATTAATCGTTCTTCATAGTTACTTTCTTATATTTGGGAAAATCATAGAAAGATATAATCTTTATTTATTGGGAAATAGTAGAGATTCGCATAGAGATTAAGTGCATTCATATAATGATCCATTACAAGTATATCAAGATCAATACCCATGATCATACACTCTATCTAACGGGGGCACAACCTTAGTTTCTTTTACCATAAATTTCTACCAAAGCAATAAATAGCAATTAGTTATAGAAAAACCAACTTTTACCAAAATCATCGGATTAAGACATTAGACCTAGAACTTAGCATCCTACGACTTTAGTAACCTTTTCATGCCATATTCCCTGTGGGATTCGACCCCAACCTTGTTGGGTTACTATATTTGACACGTCCGCTTTATAGCATTTATAGGTGTAATTTGAGCGTATCAGCGCGCTGCACACCATAAACAAGACTCTGCTAGACATGGCTCGTAGACACTTCCTAGGACTGAACTGCTCTGATACCACTTTGTCACGACCCAATTAGGGGCCATGACGGGTACCCAGAGCTAACTATCGAGCACCGCTCATATCACTAGTCATCACACTCAACCTGAACACATACATATATAAATACCCCAAGGCTACGCATAGATAAACATAAGCCTGTTCGGTTACAAAAAATGAAATACAAAAATGTACACTGACATCGTCATGGGACACCAACAACCCACACATATGTATCTAAGAGCCTCTACTAGAGTACTATACATAAGGACGGGACAGGACCCCGTCGTGCCCAAAATATATACACAAAAGAATATCATCATAAGTGGCACCTCCGGAACAATGAAGTGCTCTCAAAGTCTGCTGATAGCTCCTACGACTCTGGATCACCTCCCTGTCTACCTGTGGGCATGAACACAGCGTCCAAAGAAAGGAGTCGTCAGTACGAACAGTGTACTGAGTACGTAAGGCATGAATAAAATAAGCATAATAGAACAATCATAAGACATGAGATGAATATATAACCTACTCAACTTTTAAGAGTGTGTGCGCATTTTAGTCATATCACATTTATCATTATACCACATATACCCTTGTCATTAACTCACGTCTGGGTAACCATCATACGCCGCCCACTAGTGGTGGTCATGCTCGGCCTTCCAGACACGGTGGTGTCGTAAGCAGCCCGCATTAGCAGTGACATGTCCGGCCATCTAGGCACGGTGGAATCGTAAACAGCCCGTGTTAGTGTTGACATGTTCGGCCATCTAGGCACGGTGTAACCTCATCATCGTACACATCTCATAAAATATACATTCGAACTAGAAGATAATCTAAAACTATATCGGGGTAACGTAAGGTCGAGAACCCCCGATTTCCGTATGGAGTATCCATCATCATCATACCTCACCTTGAAGGAATTACTATCATAAGGTGGGTTTAGCGACAATGAACATCAAGAAATCGTTTGATGGTCATTAGCCTCGTAAAATGGCATATCGTATTCATAGCATGAACATCGTGAGAGTATTGTATCATAGGTTTTAGAATCACAAGACTTTGGTTCATCCTTACCCTTATCATATTCATAATATATCTTATTCTTTTATCCCATAAGAGGCTCTATCTAACATGGACTCATAGTTCATGGGATGGGAGAAGGTCATGGAGAGATAGGGGAATTCGTGCCATCGGGATCATGCCTTAGAAAAGAAAGGACGAGCCTTACATACCTTGTATCTCTTCAACTCTTCTATCGTTCACTCGCGTGCCTCTCTAACTTGCGATTCTACCTTCAAGGGAATTCGTACAAAAATTAGATAATCGATAACATAAGTATATTGGAACTAAAGCTAATGAAAATTGGGCAACATCTCCTTAGTTTCTATAACTTTCCCCATACCATATAACAACTCCCAACATTTGTAAGAACATTCATAATCCCATAATCCACAATCTTCATCAACCATATATCATTCAATTCTCCTACTCCCATTTCAAGGGAATCCATAGCCATGATCATAATATAGTATTGCATTCTTCCTTCTATTATGTTTCTCTCATGTTCTTAATATCATTTATAGCAAGATTCTATTGATAATACATCAAGAGCCATGATTCATGTCAACTACTATTTGAGATTACTATTACTTTCACCTTTGAGCTCTATATTCTATTTCTTCCATAATCCAAGTCTTTCAACCCCTCAATGCTCTCAATAATCGGAAATAAACATAGAACTCACCTTAAGAATTTGGGAACAAGCCCTGAGTCACTCTACTCCATTATAATGGAATACTCCACTTGCATGCCAAAGGAATCCTCACTCCCCACAAAACCTAGTAGGCCTCCTAGTATATGAATCTCTTAATTCTTGGCTTTGATCTTGGATTTTTGGTATAGATTGTTGTGAAAATAGAAGGATGGTTTTTGGAGGGTTCTAGAGAGATATAGAATCTGCTTTTTATGGAAAATAATGAAATAAAACGTGGGTTCTTACATTTATAGACAGGGATAGAAACTTCCAGGTCCGCGGGTTGACGAGCCATGTCGACGGTCGTCGACGTGTCGACGGTCCGTCGACGTGGCCGTCGAACCGCCACCTGAAATGTCTGAGTTATGAACCCTGTCGATGGTGCCAGTCGACAGCTCGTCGACGTGTCGATAGCTCGTCGACGTTGCCGTCGATGCTGACTGGTTTCAGTAGTTTCCTGAACTGCTTCGATTTGCTCCGATTCGATTCGCTTCACTTCTAACTCCCCTGTAATGTCAAGGATGCCTACTTATATTGCTGTACACATACAACGCAAAATATCTCGTGAGTAAAGCTCTGGTGCGGACTACCGAACCGAGGGTATACACCGCCAATAAGCCAAAATCTACTTGAAATAAAATGGGAGGTGTAACACCTAATATTCGTACACAATTTATACCACCTAATATTGGCAATGGACTTTCATTTATTCACACACTTAGCACACAGAGTACCCACAGAAGGTCTTCACTGGGACATTATAATTAGAAACTAATTGGGATCGACTGAAACCAATTAGCACGTCAAGATACCAGTTGGAATCGCCTAGATACCAATTGGACTCAACTAGGAGATTGAGTATTGGAGCAGGACGATCGAATGAACGAAGGGAAATTCTAGATGTCCTATAGCCTCTTGCGGATGAGTACAGACGTCATCGTACCATTCCACAAGACTCTACTAGACATTTGCTCTTGTACTTGTAAGACCGGTAACCTAGGCTCTAATACAACCTGTCACGACCCAAATTACGAGACACGCAGGCACCTACCGTATTATTACCTAGTAGGCGAACCCTTACCAACCAACCCAATATTCAAATACATTTTTAATACTAGTAATGTAATTATTGATCATTACTAAAAATAAATATTCATAAGGACTCTTTTATCAATACAAGAAAACTGAAAGGTTCCCGGGATTTTATCTAGACAAGTACAAAAAATCCCCTATTACACAAGAATAAAACCAAAATAAATGACACAACCTCTGCCTGGAATGAGATGAGCAAGGTTGTAGGAAGATGTCTGGTAATCCACTAAGAGACGCTTCAAGTAAGAACCTGCAACACATCTACACCCAAAAGGATATAGCAAGAGTAGTATCAGTACACTACACGTACTGGTAAGCATCATAGGTCGACTAAGATTTGTTCACACAACACAACATAAAATCAACAAGACAAATAGATAAGTCAACGTACACCCTCTAGACTCTCAATATAGACAACTACACCAGTAAGAACTCGCCTCTCTAACTCCTTGTTATCCCAATTCCCTTGTTACCACAATAACACCCGCTATCCGACTAGTCAAAGTGTAGTCCTACATCGTATTTCCTTTAGGGCTAAATAATTAGTCTTTATCTCATAAATTCAACTAATGTATACCCTTTTGATTATTAGCCCTAGATTTTTCTAGTCGGTTCACCCGCTAGGGCATGATGCATCCACGGAAACGTACTCAACACATTTTCACCAAACACTGTGACTCTCTAAATCCATCAGATTTAACACAAAAACTCTTAAACTCAGTAATTCATTCTTATGCCAACACCTTCATGCATGATCAGAACCCCTCAGACAGTTCAACGCAATTATAGGATATGCATAATGCCAATATAGTAGAATGACAGCATGTAAGCATAAAGATATGAAGGTATGTAATGTAATGCAATGGCCTAATACACAAACTGTACAAACATGCTAATTGGTGTCTTTTCCTAATAGTCATGACTAGCAGGGGACCCATGGCATCCATGTACCCTCGTTCTGAAATCTTACCTCAGATCAAGAGCCTTTAACTTAGGCCACATCCTCACCCCTGTTAAATGTGCCCAAAATCTAGGTCACATGCTCACCCCCTTTCAAATGTGCCTTTATATATATATATATATATATACATACATATATATATATTGTCACATCACTATTAATGAATCGATTGTCAAGTAGCACCTCATATTGAACCCACCTCAGCCATAAAACCAGGTAGTGCACCTGATATTTACTCAAACTTTCTGCTCCAAGCAGTCTTCAATAAATACAAGAGACAATATGCAATGATGCTAATACATCAAATCAATATCATGGAATATTCCCTTAATGATCACAACACTATCATGTCTTAGGTTCAGCGGACACAATGCACCCCTTTTTATTGACAAGAATGAACAACCGTATGAATATTGCAAATAACTCAACAATTTATTGCGGAAACTAAATATACCTCGGTGTAATTATGCTAATCTATAGGGTAACCTTCCTTAATAGCGACAAGTGATCTCTCCCAATCAGTAACACATAGACATCAACAATTTATAGGACATAGTATCCATTTATAGAACATAGTATCCATTTATACACTCGTTGTTATCCTTGTTATATATATATATATATATATATATAGAGAGAGAGAGAGAGAGAGAGAGAGAGAAAAAAAGTTCCCTTAAACTATATATATATCCATCAGAATTCCACGTCTGAAGACCTATCATGCTTTCTCCCATCAATTCTATACATATATATATATATACAAGTTCCCTTAAACTATATGTATATCCATCGGAACTCCATGTCTGAAGACCTATCATGCTTTCTCCCGTCAATTCTATACATATATACGACTCACTAATCAAATCCTAACTCAAGTAAACCATAACCTACCTCGATGATGAGTAGCTATTCGAACTTTTATGAAGTATCCGCTTTCCTAGCTTGTAGCCAAAATCTGTGAGAGATTATAATTCATGGAGAAGATGTGAAGAATATTGGAGGAGCCTTTTTTTCATGGTGTCAAGGGTTTTTCTTAATATAAAACCTAATAGCAGCCTTGAAGGAATCTTTTATTGACAAGAAGGGTGAAATATAAAACTAAGTGCGGAAAAATGTGTTCACTGGTCCGCGATGCCCGCTGTGGTGGACAAGAGGCTCGCTATGGTGATACCACCTCAGTGGACAATAGGCTCTCTACAGCATGACCGTTGTTGCGGCGCCCCATCCACTGTGGCGGACGAAGCTTGCCAGGGCCCACGACTTTTAACCCTTTCCGAAATTGATTTTTCCAATTATTAATCATTTAGACACCCCATAGGGCTTATCTTTTAAGACCTTAGGCCTCAATTTTGTACGGGTTTGCAAAGAATTAAATAATGACCGAGCGGGTCGTTACATAGATTTCACTGCTTTGGGGACCAATGCTTTGCAAGCTTCCCAGTCCTTATTTCTTTCAATCATATGGACCTCGTTGTTTCCATGGTTAGTTAGCGGGTTCGTGTTCACATTCTGAATTGTGGTTTCCAAGACGATTTCCCTTTTGTCTATCAGATCCCGAATTTTGTGCTTGAGATTTATGCAATCTTCTGTGTTGTGCCCATTTTCTCCCGAATAGTAGGCACGAGTCTGATAAGTCCTATAGAATCTGTTCCCTAACTGTGCTAGTTTTGGAGGGACCTTCTAGATTAGGCCTACAACCAAGTGCCTTTCGAAGAGCCAAGCCCTATGCTCGAGAAATGTAGTGAATTCTCTCACTGGCTTTCTCTCGAAAGCAGGACGCGGAGCATTATATGTTGGGGATAGTGGTTGATTTTGGTAGTTCAGAGATGGATAAGCTTGTGGTGGGTTATTTTTTGGTGGACGGTAGTTTTATTGATTTGGTGGTTGATATGTTTGTTGTGGTGGTGTTTGGTAAGCAAGAGCGTACATGCGGACGCTAGACAGAGCCGTGTAAGCTGGTATAGTGGTGGTGAAGCTTGGTTGTGCGTAATATACAGGTGTTGGGTTGTAGGTAGGTGTGGAGTACGTTATGAGAGGCGGAAGAGGATTGTGGTTCTTTTGGAATGTGGGATATGCTCGCCACGTCCTCTTTTTTCTTCTAGAAGATTCCTGCAGTAGCTTGTCCAGATGCTTTGTTGAAGATACTGACTAATTTCCTAGATTTGAGACCATCTTCTATGGCCTCTCCCATTTTGACCAACTCAGCAAATGGCCTCCCAGCCATGGACAACATTTTGTCATAGAAATCAGGCTCTTAGGACCTAACGAATACAGAGACTAGCTCTCCTTCACACATCAGTCGCTGCACACGGGTTGTTTCCCCTTTTTGATGTAGTAGCAGTCGGGTACCGTTTCGACATTAAAGGGAAATCTCTCCATGAGGGATTCTGCCATGTTCTCTCAAGTAAGCCATTAGCATATGCTTTGGGATTCCCTGTCCCATTGAACATTTCAAATTTCAAAATGTTGAAATTTTGAACCCTTCTGGTAGGTCCAAATCCGGATGCATGCACAGGTCATCTTATCTTAGCCATGTAGCCATCCTTTGGACCTATTGGATCTTTCCAGTAACTCTTCCATCTTCTTTTCCATATCTCTCTCACGCTTATCCTATTCGGCCCTCCTAGCTTTCTATATTTCCTCGTAATGATCTAGCTCTTTATGCCCTGGGGAGGATTCATTTGGATATTGGGAGTGAAGAAAGCTACTTGGTGAGTGAGATGGTTGAGCGGGGCAGTAGTGGTTTGCCTAGTTGGTGGTGCTGGAAAACGTACTTGGTTTGTCGGGTTAATGGATACCGGCTGGAGAACCTGGTAAGAAGGGATCAAGTGAGTGGTCCCTGGGTTTTGGGTGTATGTTGGTGGTGGAGTGCAGTAAGAAGTACCAACATGATTTGAGTCAGTTGGATTTAATAGAAGTAGGATGGTTCCTGGTGGGTAGATAGGGAAGTGATCAGGCATTGGAGAGCTTAGTGACGGAAAAGGGAGGAGGGGGCCTTCTTCCTTCAGTTGAGGTGTCCTTGTCGGCATTAGCTGCCTCATTCCTAGCCACCTTTTCTTGGAGAGCCATGATGGCAGTTAGTAATGTCGCGATCACATCTTCTTGATACGATACTTCCTGTGAGTCTTGGGTATCTCTGTCGCGGAGAAGGAGCTCATTTCTACTATTATCAGGTGTACCAGTCATTTTCTCTTTTCCTTTATCCTCGCTCGATAGGGATGCTAACGCGACCTTTGATCTTTTCAAGTATTCCATCTTTCGGTAGAAAACTAATTAGCCTCGTTCTATAATATAGGAATAACTCAACAGTAGGCAAAGATTACTGATATGAATATAAAAGGAAGATATCACATATTGGTATTTAGGAGCGCACGTAGCATAGAAATTCATATATTAAAGCTTGAATATTTTTTGATTCTTTGTTCTAAAGGTTCGGACGTTTATGGGCCTTTTATGTTTGGGTGGATCTTGGTTCAATGGGCTTTATGGTTGACTTACTATGGCAACCCTCTAACCTGTTAACAAAAACTAAAACAAATTGGGGGGGAGGGAGGATTATAATTTATATTATATAGGGGTATAGTCTTACATAGACTGCCTACGTATCCCACCAGAGGAAATCAGACCCTATCGTAGTAAGTTTACAAAAGAAGGATATGCATTTCCCTAAATATCCTTTAGGCTAACCCTAACTATAGACATCCTCGGACTAGGCCCGACTAGGGCTTCCCGCGTATCCCTCCATAGGGAAGTTAGGCCGGCGTGGTGACTTACATATTTATGGGGGAGGGGGTAACTTTTTATATGCAAAAAGGGGATACCTAATATCTACCCAAAAACATAGCTTTGCGAGTCATTGTCCTTACAAACTCACTCTCTCATCTTTTTCTTCGTAGTACTGTGGCGGGAGGATGACCAAAATCTCCCCCATCTTAATGATATGCTCGAGCTCGAGCTTGAATGCATAGCATTCTTCAACGTCATGTCCCATAGCTCCAGTATGGTACAAGTAAAATTTGTTCCTGTCCTGCCATAACAGCGTGGGTTTGTGGACCGGATTTTCTGCTCACTTTCTGTACGTTCTGTACCAGTTATGATTTTGTTTCTGTAATTCAGGCTTTACATATTCAGTACATATTTCGTACTGACCCCCTTTCTTCGGGGGCTGCGTTTTCATGCCGCGCAGGTACCGACGACAGGTTTGCTGATCCGCCCGCTTAGGATCTTATTCTGCTATTTTGGAGCGCTCTTTTATTCAGAGCCATTTTTTGGTACAGTCTGTCATTTCATGGGTACGGTGGGGCCCTGTCCCGTCATATGATTCTGTCGGTCTGTTTAGAGGTCTGTAGACATGTTTGTGGGTTGGGGTCTTTTTGTAAAGATGTGTGCTTATGTTGTGTTTGGGCGATCCCATTCGCTGCGGCGGCCGGTCCGCATATATTTAAATGTTGCTTTGTTGGCCCTGTGTGGCCTTTGTTGGTATTTTCTGCGTGCAGGGTATATGGGATAGTCCGTAAAACAAAGGAAACTCTGCCGAAATTTTTCTGGAAATTATCTAAATTCGAAATAAAGCCTTGTCGGCTTCTGCCATATACTAGAATGCGTTTGAGTGCCCAGATCGGGCACTAGCCACGGCCTACGGGGTTGGGTCGTGACAAAAGTGGTATCAGAGCGGTTCGTCCTCGAAATGTCTACAGACCGTGTCTAGTAGAGTCTTGTTTATCGGTGTGTTGTGCACCACACCTATAAACAGGAGGCTACAGGGCATTTAGGATACTACCCTTTTTTCTGTCTTAGATCGTGCGATAGAGCTGTGTTATCAGGATGACTCCTCCCTAACGAATTGTTACATTTGCAGTTATGCCTCCAAAAAAGGCGACAACGGCCCAAAAGGCCAAGGCAGCAGCTGTGGGAGAGACTATTCGGGCCCAGAGGGTTACCAGGGCCCATGCACATATTGCTCCTGATATTTTGCCCCCGACAGAGGGCTCTTCCACACCGCCACATGTAGAGGAGATTGGAGCAGCAGCAGCTGCAGGTCGAGGGGCGGCTCCACCGCCAGCTCCCGAGATTCCAGTACCTGAGCCTCCAGCTCCACGGCCAGGGACTGAGGATCAGACTATGAGAGAGGCAGTCCAGCTATTGACCAGACTTGTGGCGGGACAGGTTCAGGGGCACGGATTGGGAGGTGACCGAGCATATAGGCGTGACAGTTCGAGAGCTCGTGAGTTCTTGACTTGTGGCCCTCCAGAGTTCTTCGGGACAAAGCCCGAGGAGGATCCTGAGGAGTTTATCAGGAAGATACGGCGCACCTTACATTTGATTAATGCTTCCGCGACAGAGTCAGTCACATTGGCTTCGTACCGATTGTATGATGTAG
Organism: Lycium barbarum; assembly: GCF_019175385.1. NCBI lineage: Eukaryota > Viridiplantae > Streptophyta > Magnoliopsida > Solanales > Solanaceae > Lycium > Lycium barbarum. Next base: position 48,198,783 of record NC_083341.1, on the reverse strand, counting down.
CGGCAAATTGGTACGAGTCATGGGAGTTATCCAGAGGCGACGGTGCTCCCCCAGCAGTTTGGGATGATTTTTCTCAGGCTTTTCTTAGCCATTTTCTGCCTCCGGAGTTACGGCGGGCCAAGGCTGACAGATTCTTATTGCTGAGACAGAGGGGCCGCAGTGTTCGAGAGTACAGTATGGAGTTCGACTCATTGGCCCGATATGCACCTGCTGTGGTATCTACTATGGCTGACAGGATGCACAGGTATATTATGGGGCTGGACCGGTATTTTGTCGACAGTTGCTTGGTATTGGCAGCTCAGCCCGATATGGATATTGCCCGGATTCAGGCGCACGCCCAGGGCATGGAGGACCAGCACAGGGGTCATCAGCCCGATAGGAGTCAGGATCGGAGACAGCCCAATAGGGCCAGATCATCCGGGTATTCTGGAGATTTTCGGGGCAGACAGCCTCAGCAGCCGCAGCAGCCTAGCAGATATCCATCCCAGTCGGCACAGAGCGCACCTCCACAGCCTACAGGTCGAAAATTTGATGGCCCAGGTTATTCAGGAGCAGGCCAGAGCTCCAGGGCTTCAGGTTCGCGGACGGATAGGGATCTGGTCAGACGAGGCCACCTAGGCCTCAGTGTTCTTATTGTGGCAGATATCATCCGGGAGAGTGCTACAGAGCCACCGGTGCATGTTTTTCTTGTGGCCGTCAGGGCCATTCTGTGAGAGATTGCCCGTATAAGGGTAGTTCGGGTGGTGCAGCGCATCCTACCGGATCAGCCGCCGGGTCATCATCTTCGTCAGTGGCTATGCGCCTTACAGGGCCGGGTACATCAGCACCGGCGGGTCGCGGCAGGGGCCGTGGTGGAGCTTCTGGTACTAGCGGTCCTTCGAACCGCATTTATGGTTTGGCCAGCCGCTAGGATCAGGAGGCATCGCCTAATGTCGTTACAGGTACATTATTGGTTTTCTCTCGGTCTGTGTATGCATTAATTGATCCAGGTTTGACTTTGTCATATATTTCGCCTCTTGTTGCCGGAAAAATTGGTATAACGTCTGAACCTATAGAGCCATTTGAGGTAGCCACACCGATTTGGAACTTTATTGTAGCGAAACAGGTATATAAAGACTGTTCTGTAACTGTATGTGGCCGAGACACTAAGGCAGATCTGGTGGAATTAGATATGATTGAATTTGATGTTATTATCGGAATGGACTGGCTAGCCTCCTGTTATGCTAATGTTGACTGCCAAAATAAGGTAGTTCGTTTCCAGTTTCCTGGGGAGCCAGTTATAGAGTGGGCCGGTAATACAGCATCGCCGAAAGGTAAGTTTATTTCATACCTTAAGGCGAATAAAATGATCAGAAAAGGTTATATTTATCATCTGGTTCGGGTACAAGACTTGACAGCAGAAACGCTGACTCTTCAGTCAGTTCCCGTGGTTAATGAATTTCCAGATGTATTCCTGGATGAGCTTCCAGGCTTTCCTCCAGAGCGGGAGATAGATTTTACTATTGATTTGCTTCCAGATACTCAGCCTATATCCATTCCCCCGTATAGAATGGCACCGGCAGAATTAAAAGAATTGAAAGAGCAGCTAAAAGATCTGTTAGAAAAGGGCTTCATCAGACCCAGTACTTCGCCTTGGGGAGCCCCGGTATTATTTGTGCGTAAGAAAGACGGGTCGCTGCGTATGTGTATTGATTATCGGCAGCTGAATAAGGTAACCATAAAGAATAAATACCCCCTCCCCAGAATTGACGATTTGTTTGATCAGTTGCAGGGCGCCAAATATTGTTCGAAGATAGATCTTCGGTCGGGCTATCATCAGGTACGGGTACGAGAGGCTGATATTCCTAAGACAGCGTTCCGGACCAGATATGGGCATTATGAATTCAGAGTTATATCTTTTGGGCTGACTAATGCTCCTGCGGTATTCATGGATTTAATGAACCGGGTATTCAGGCCGTTCATAGACATGTTTGTAATTGTATTTATCGATGATATTCTGGTTTATTCTCGGTCCGAGGCAGACCACGCAGATCATCTGACAGCGGTACTTGGGGTACTTCGGCATCAGAAATTATAAGCAAAAGTTTCTAAATGTGAATTCTAGCTGGCTTCAGTGGCATTCTTGGGACATATTATTGCAGCTGATGGTGTCCGGGTAGACACACAGAAGATTGAGGCCGTAAAGAATTGGCCCAGACCCACGACGCCCACGGAGGTACGGAGTTTTCTGGGGTTAGCAGTCTATTACAGGAGATTTGTGGAAAAGTTTGCTTCGATTTCAGCGCCTTTGAAAAGGCTAACTCAGAAGGGAGCTAAGTTCCAGTGGACCGATGCATGTGAACGAAGCTTCTAGTTGTTGAAAGAGAAGTTGACTTCAGCTCCAGTTCTGACTCTTCCAGAGTGACCCGATGGGTATGTTATTTATTGTGACGCTTCTGGCGTGGGATTGGGATGTGTATTGATGCAGCACGGCAGAGTTATAGCTTATGCTTCTCGGCAATTGAAAAAGCATGAAAAGAATTATCCTACTCACGATCTGGAGCTTGCAGCGGTGATCCATGCCTTGAAGATATGGAGACATTTTTTATATGGCGTTCATGTTGATATCTATACAGATCATAAGAGTCTCCAGTATATTTTCAAGCAGAAAGAGCTTAATTTGCGGCAGCGGAGGTGGATGGAGCTCCTGAAAGACTATGATGTGGATATTTTGTATCATCCGGGCAAGGCTAATGTTGTTGCAGATGTGCTTAGCCGGAAATCTATGGGCAACTTGGCAGATTTACAGCCAGATAGAAGAGAGATAGTACGTGATATTCATCAGTTGGCTAATCTTGGGGTTCGTCTGGCCGATTCTGGAGGTACACGGATTTCTGTCCGAGGGGTTTCTGAATCATCTATTAAGGAAGATATTAAGCGGCATCAATATGAAGATCCTGTTTTAGCTCGATACAGAGACACTGCCCATGAAAAGGAGAAGACTCCGTTCGAGTTTACACCAAACGGAACCTTACTATACAGAGGCAGGTTGTGTGTACCTGATATTGCAGGGCTACGGCAGCAGGTTATGGGCGAGGCACATTATGCTCTCTATTCTGTTCATCCTGGGTCTACGAAGATGTACCATGATCTTAGATGCCTATACTGGTGGGATGGCATGAAACGGGATATCGCAGAGTTCGTCGCCCAGTGTCCTAATTGTCAGCAGGTCAAGATTGAACATCAGAAACCGGGTGGACTGCTGCAAGAAATGGAAATTCCGACGTGGAAGTGGGAGATCATTAATATGGACTTTATTACAGGTTTGCCTCGCACTCCACAGAAGTATGATTCCATCTGGGTTATTGTTGATAGGCTGACGAAATCAGCCCATTTTCTCCCCGTCAGAACTACTTATTCCGCCGAGGATTATGACAGGCTTTATATTAAAGAAATAGTGAAGCTTCATGGAGTTCCTATATCTATTATCACTGACAGAGGTGCCCAGTTCACAGCGAACTTCTGGAGATCTTTTCATGAAGGATTAGGGACTCAGGTGAGCCTGAGCACAGCTTTTCATCCTCAGAGTGACGGACAGGCCGAGCGCACTATCCAGACGCTTGAAGATATGTTGCGAGCCTGTGTTATTGATTTCAGAGGTAGCTAGGAGGATCACTTGCCATTGATTGAATTTGCTTATAATAACAGCTACCATTCCAGCATCCAGATGGCTCCGTACGAGGCTCTGTATGGCAGGAAATGCAGGTCACCTATCGGCTGGTTTGATATTGGCGAGACAGAATTAATCGGCCCAGATATGATCCAGCAGGCCGTTGACAAGGTGAAACTTATTCGGGAGCGGCTATTGGCAGCCCAGAGTCGACAGAAATCATACGCTGATAAACGGCGTCATCCTTTGGAATTCCAGGTTGGTGATTGGGTATTTCTGAAGGTATCGCCTATGAAAGGCGTGATGCGGTTCGGCAGAAAGGGTAAGCTCAGTCCGCGTTATATTGGGCTTTATCAGATTGTTAGAAAAATTGGAAATGTCGCCTATGAGTTAAATCTGCCATCTGATTTGGAGGCGGTACATCCGGTATTCCATGTATCTATGCTCCGCAAATGCATTGGTGATCCCTCCAGAATATTTCCTGCGGATGATATTCAGGTGACGGAGCAGTTATCTTATGAGGAGCAGCCCGTATCTATTTTGGACCGCCTGGTAAGAAAGCTCCGGAACAAAGATGCAGCCTCTGTTAAGGTGCTGTGGCGGAACGATAATAGGGAGGAAATGACCTGGGAGGCCGAAGAGGAGATGAAGAAGAAATATCCTCATTTGTTCCCTACGGCCACAGGTAATCCTGAATCCTTACTTAATTCTGTTTCAATAATGAATGTGCGTCATATGTGCTGTCTATAAACATAAACTCCCCAAAAGTATTCTCAGACCCTATAAGATTAATTTAACATTCGAGGACGAATGTTCTAAAGGGGGGGAGGATGTTATATCCCGTGTTTTAACACGTTGGAAAAATTTGGAAACATTCTTGGCTTGTAAGAAATAAGGTCATAATTAATTTTTATTTGATATAGGAGTTGTGCATGAAAGAATATTGTTGTGAAAGTGTGGGATAAGGCTAAGGGTAAATTTGGAATTTTGGAAATTAGTTTCGGGAATTACAAAATAAGATTTGTAACAAATTGGGCTCAAAGAAATTAATGGAATTGAGGCCCAAATCAAGGGGCATGGCCGGCCAACATGTCCTTGGCCCAAGTCCAATTAATTAGTCATGTGCATGGTCATGTGACAAATTGATATAAGAGACCTAAGTCTTCATTATATGCATTAGAACATTCAAGAAAACTAAGCAAGAAAGAAGCAAAAATAAGAGCAAAAAAAGAAGAGGGGTTCGGGTTTGGCCATGAGAATTTGACCCTCAAAAATCTTGTTCAAAAAAATTGTATCTTGTGGTTTTCCTACTAAATTGAGTATCCTCTTCAACTTGGTGTAGTTGTTTTGGAAGAAGGAACACTTGGTGCCTCAATTTGACCACTTACTCAAGTGAAGAAGATTAGAGAATAAGGTAAGAATTCATCTCTTTTTATTGTGATATGATGTTTTGTTTGTGTTGTAGTATGTGGGAATGAGTTGATTGTATGGAAAAATGGAAGATTTCAAAGTGGGTTTGGAATGTGGTGTGTAGCCGTGAGGTATATGTGTGGTATACATATATGAGTTGAATTTTATGTTATATTCTAATTGTGTGGATGATGGTATTCACATTGGAAATGAAAGTTAAATGAATTTAGTTGAGGTTAGTAATGTGGTGTTTGGCCGTGTGGTATGGAATTGTGTGAATGAAAATGCATTAAGTTGTTTGGTGTGTTAGTGTGTTATTGTGATTCTTCCAATGTAAATGAAGATAAAATGATATAAGTTTGCATTGAAATGGAATGGAGAAACTTATGTCACTTTAGTGCGATTTTACGACATTATGAAAATGAAGTTGTTAGGGTATAAATTATGATGATCATTAATAGATTTGGAAGTTGGAAACATGTTATGAATATGTATGCCAAAGATCAGAAGCTTTGAATGAATTATGACTTTGGCGGAAAGTTTGTATATTATGTATATCGTGTGTATAATTTGAGGAAACGATATGAAATGCTTCTAAATTATGTTGTGATAATCTAGTTTGATAATGAATGTGAAATCATTGAAATTGGTTTGGAAATTGAAGTTGAAATGAAGGTTATGGCATTATGTCGGCAAGTAGAACTAGTTGTGCCATATTGTGTTTCTAATGTTTGTTGTTGATGATGATGTTGTTGTTTGGGTTGTTGTTGATGGTTTTGAGCCGAGTTGAATTCTCGGGGATGCTATATGTATAGGGGAAGTGCTGCCGAAATTTCGGTAGACAAATATGAGTTGAATTGAATTCGTAGCATCTATAGCTTACAATTGGTAAATGTGACCATTTGCAGATTTTCGACGAAACGGAGAGTGAGCTTGGATAGGCTTAAAAATCTCAAGAGGTATGTAAAGCTACCCCGATCCTTCTTTTGGCATGCCTAAGTGTAGTAGAATCGGATTCGGGCCTCGGAAGACTTTCTGCCCCTCGGAATCCACAATTGAAAATCTCGCTTTTTCCTTCAGTAAGATTGAGCCCATTTGGTGTGCTTTCCCTGAAATTATGCAAACTTTCTCTAAATTACTTGGAAAACTATAGAATGTCCGTAGAACCTTTTTAGGTGACCCCATAAGCTTAAAAGGGCATAATTTGAGCCCGCCGCCTTGTTTGTCCCGAGGTGGGCCCGCTATTCCCGGTTTTGCCCTTAATGTACTTAAGTCTTCTTTTCGAGCAGTTCTTAAAAGAAACGTTTTGACTACTATTCTAATGACCTAACAAACATTGTTTTAAATATTCCATTGAGTCCGATAAATTGTTTTGACACTCGGAACGATTTCAGAAAGGTTATACTTCTGTAATTCATTATGATATCTGAAACTCGTTTATTATGTTCCCGTTCGACTTCATTGGATCGGTTTGTCTTTGATATGCCTCATCGAGTCTATTAAACATTTATGATATTTTAATTGCATTAGTCTCTCACTACTCCACTCGTGGATGCCCCAATGTTTCCCACACTGATCCCGGGCCAGGATATGTTGTCAAGCGTGATCCTTTGCATTGTTCGCCGTGCCTCGATGTGAGGGGGCAGGTATACGCGTACATGGGTTTGTGCAGTATGCTGTGTCATGTACGCTTGTTCTGATATGATTTGCTATGGCCATCTGATATGATATATTATGTGACGGGGTTATGCCCCCATTCTGATTCTTCTGTGTGGTGGCACCAGCGTCGGGAGGGTGGCCACGTTCTGTCTGCCGAGTCCCTTGGCAGGGGCCGGATTTGATATGACATATGTTTCTGTACACACTCTGCATGTTTTGAAAATATGTATTTGATACTTTGGATTTTCTGCTCGCTTTCTGTACGTTCTGTACCAGTTATGATTTTGTTTCTGTAATTCAGGCTTTACATATTCAGTACATATTTCGTACTGACCCCCTTTCTTCGGGGGCTGCGTTTTCATGCCGCGCAGGTACCGACGACAGGTTTGCTGATCCGCCCGCTTAGGATCGTATTCTGCTATTTTGGAGCGCTCTTTTATTCAGAGCCATCTTTTGGTACAGTCTGTCATTTCTATATATGTATATTCCCGTTCATGGGTACGGCGGGGCCCTGTCCCGTCGTATGATTCTGTCGGTCTGTTTAGAGGTCTGTAGACATGTTTGTGGGTTGGGGTCTTTCCGTACAGATGTGTGCTTATGTTGTGTTTGGGCGATCCCATTCGCCGCGGCGGCCGGTCCGCATATATTTAAATGTTGCTTTGTTGGCCCTGTGTGGCCTTTGTTGGTATTTTCTGCGTGCAGGGTATATGGGATAGTCCGTAAAACAAAGGAAACTCTGCCGAAATTTTTCTGGAAATTATCTAAATTCAAAATAAAGCCTTGTCGGCTTCTGCCATATACTAGAATGCGTTTGAGTGCCCATATCGGGCACTAGCCACGGCCTACGGGGTTGGGTCGTGACATTCCCCATTTAGGGTATCACTTGCCTACTACCAAATTGTCTTAAAACTCGAGATGGATAATAAGGACGGATTTCTCAAACCCCGACTAATGGCAAAATGGGCAATTTTTGCCCTGAACTACTATGCTCTAAGAAATGAAGTCAGGGAACATCCACTGGATCCTATCTTTAGTCAACTCTGTGAAGAAGTGGGCCCACACCCCTTTGGACATGTGACCAAGGTTCGGACATTAATTTGTGAGGCGGTCTATCCTGTTGTTGTTGCTCAAATACTGGACTCCTTCAGCCATGCTGATGTGTTTGATAATCCATCATCATAGCAACATGTTACACCCTTCGAAGTATCAAAAATGACTCCGGCATTTATCTAAAGCCCGAAAAATGTCCGCTAGGGTGATGGGTGCCAGGTCGAAATTCTTGGTTTCCTGATCCCTCGTTATGCCATAGAAGATAGCATGGGCCAAGTAGATCACTTGGGTGTATGGCTAGTGACTCATCCTTCGGGAATACCATAGTGCCTAGTAGGGCTATGGAAAAGGCCAAAGGTCTAACAGCTTCCCATTCTTCTCTAGTCTTGAGCTCTCTCTGATATAGATTATACCTGGGGATGTCCTCGAACCTCTGGTACAGATCCCTAAAGGCTACAGTAGGTGCTTGTGCCCAGGGACTTCAGTTAAGGCAAGAAACTTCATGATTTGACCGACGGTGGGCCTTTGTGGAAATAACAGATTATGATTTGGCTTGTGTCGCCTCCTTAGATAGGTTCCATTGCTGTCTATGGCATCCCTAATTTCCTCTAGGGTCAGAGGCATCTCGGTATTACCAAAATGGAATAATATTTCCTTGTCGTCCCAATACCCGGCTAATACCTCTATTAGCTCCAGTGATCATTCATTGTCATGATAGAGGGTAGATGACCTAGAGTGCAGCTAATTGTCCTTCGATGAGCATCACCTAACTATTCCCACCAAGCTCTCAATAAGTCTGGAGCTTCAGTAACTATGTCGAAATGGATTCCTCATTCCATCTACAAAATAAAACACTGTTAAGATTTCTCCCATCCCTATGGGATCAATGGTTCAACACATAGGCACCAAATGCTTCTGCATAGCACATAAATGAAATGTGGCATTTTTCGGGTCATAGACCGTTCGAACACAAGGTAGTCTCTCTTAATGAGCCTTAGGTAGGTCTGAGATACCCAAGGCTCATCTAAGTATGAATGCTCTAGTTCTGTAGGGATTTGCCTTAGCTCTATCCCAGTTTCCACTAGAGTGGCCTTTTTACAAAAGATCGGGGACTCGAGCAAACAACTGGGGTTGAACCGTTAGGGCTTTTGGATGATCGTGTACCAACCCTGCCTCATAACAGTTCAAAAACAAATATTTTGGTTTTATACTGAAGGAACGACAACGTGCTCCGTGAAGTCGCCATTGAAACAAAGTCTAAAATAAATGCCAGGAGCGGCGGAGTTATGATATGCATGCAATGACGGTTAGTAATTGCGGTAAAGTAAACACATAAACAGTTAAAGGAAATATACTCATATTATATTGGAATCCCAATGGTTAGGATCTTTAAGTCCCCAGCGGAGTCATCATCTGTTATGGTTCGCATTTCGCGGGCGGAGTTAGCGCTTCGAAAGTTACTTCGAACTTGTTGGTGCTCTGTCGGAATTTGTTTTAAAAGAGTCGCCACCTAATTTTTAGAAAATTAAGAAAAGCAGTTTTGAAGGATTTATTCATAAAAGTGAAAAAGCCTTCGTAATCCAAACTTCTAGGTAAGGGTTCTGATGATCCCCTAGGGAAGGTGTTAGGCACCCTAGTATTAAGGATCCATACTGTACGGTTGACCTTCGAATTCCAATGTATGAGTATTTGCATGAACTGTTTATTTAGTGTTTATTCTCGCATTTATAAAATCTATCATTTGCATATCATTTTGAAAAAAGGAATTGAATATGTCCCCTTTATATATGACGGTTAGTAATTGCGGGAAAGTAAACACATAAATAGTTAAAGGAAATATACTCATATTATATTGGAATCCCAATGGTTAGGATCTTTAAGTCCCCAGCGGAGTCATCATCTGTTATGGTTCGCATTTCGCGGGCGGAGTTAGCGCTTCGAAAGTTACTTCGAACTTGTTGGTGCTCTGTCGGAATTTGTTTTAAAAGAGTCGCCACCTAATTTTTAGAAAATTAGGAAAAACAGTTTTGAAGGATTTATTCATAAAAAGTGAAAAAGCCTTCGTAATCCAAACTTCTAGGTAAGGGTTCTGATGATCCCCTAGGGAAGGTGTTAGGCACCCTAGTATTAAGGATCCATACTGTACGGTTGACCTTCGAATTCCAATGTATGAGTATTTGCATGAACTGTTTATTTAGTGTTTATTCTCGCATTTATAAAATCTGTCATTTGCATATCATTTTGAAAAAAGGAATTGAATATATCTCCTTTATATATGGCGTATTTAGGTTCAGATTTATAATATCCAGATATAAATAGTTTCCTCTTACATAATAGGATAGTATTGATTGTAAAAGATATGAAAATTGTTTATATTCAAGTGAGAAATGCAAGTTATGTTCATGCTTAACTCATACTTGGTTGGGATCAATCCGCTTAATACGTTTTAGAGCACCTTATTCTAAAACTCCTTATTTACTAATATGTCTTATGTGAGGAAGAAATAATCTTTGACATTATGAAATAATTTGTTCTTGTAAATGTATGTCCGAAACGGTTGGGGCTTTAAAATTCGCGACTCTCTTAAAAGCGATGCCCTTTTCTGTTTTGGGCTTGACCCACTTTTCTTTTGTTTTCTTTTCTAAAAAAGTGGGTTTTCAAAATGTACATTATTTTCAAGAAATGTATTAACCAAAGAGTCTTAATTTTATTGTTATTGGGCTCAGCCCAAAATGCTTATTTCTATTCCTCGTTTGGGTCCAGAATTTAGCTTGATTTTTACAAAAAATGTGCCTCTTGTTTACAAGAATTTAATCTGATCTTGATGAAAACATTATAATGTTTAAAACTATGAAATTCCTTTTCTTACTTTTTCATTCTTAAACTTACATCAAAAAACAAGTTTATTAGTTTCCCATTTTTATTCGAGAGATAATTACGCTAAGTTCGGGTTTTGAAAATCGTTTTTAGGGACTTATGGTTGAACTAAACGGCATAAGCACCATTGTCCTAAGACGGCTAGTTCAAAACACAAAGATCCTATAATAGAGTTTTTACAAGTTCATAAACACAAAGACAACAAAATTGCAAATAAAGGAAAGCATAAATAAACTAAATAAAAGGAGGGGAAGGCTAGGGGCGAACCAAACCCCTAGTTGGCCATTTTCACCCATGGCTGGGCCTTCTATGTGTATATGTTAGCTTCCATTTTTTCTTCTCGGACTCGATGATTGAGAAAGAATTTGCATGTTGGGTCAAGGCCCAACAGGTTGGCTCGACTTGGCCCGAATGGTCATGCAGTGGGGGGAGAATGATAAGAAAATAGCGGTTAGTTTCAATTTATTGAACTTATTGAGTCTATGTATATACATAGATATATTACACATATATATAAGATACAGGAGCATATACACAGTTTTAAATCATTGGGCTTAACAACCCAACCCTGTTGGTTTAATGACAAAATTTGTAAGATAATAAGGCATCTATGTAGTAAACATGTGCCTCCCATAGACTTATAGAAGTGTCGTGGTGCCTTTTATGTGGAGGAAAGGTATTATGAACCAAGATATGCCTGGTTCCCCTTAATCCTCTCCCAGGGTACTCTTTAAAAGGCTCCTTTATACAATGTGGTTTAGTCTACTCATAAATCCTATTGACCATACAAAATCATGCCATTAAAACCATTTCTTAACCAGGTACTCAAATAGGTTCAGGTACACACATTCTCAAGCAGACAGAACCATTTAGATAGAGATTTGAGCAATTTTTTATTACTAAGGCCTAATCAGGCTCATATGTAATTATGTAACAGTTACACATGCTGAACAGTTCTAGTTCTAGTTCTCATCTAATGAAATCAGGTCCTCCAGGAAGGATGCAGAGACAATTCATAGGCACAAGTGATTTAAACATACTTAGATGGACTAGTGTAGCTTTGATATTTATCCTTAAAATCTTTAATCCAAGCAGACTTTCTTAAAATTCCCAGTGTTGCCAGGTTCTCAGAGATGAGGGACTTGATCAACATTGAAACAGATTCCTTAAATGTCATGTATAGATGAAACAATTAAAACAGGACACTTGCACTTATAAACAAATCATATAGTGAACTTTACCTCTAAATATAAATCCTATAATGATAAATAGTACATACTCAAGATCCAGACAAACTTAAGCTACTCCTCTTTTCCTTTCTTTAGCATTCTAGTGTCTTAAGAACCCAATTTAAGCATAGACAAGACGAAACTAATGCATACACTCACCCTATGTGAGTCTTTGTCATGAATTAAGTCTAAACAGATATTAGAGGGTCCTTACAACTTATTACACTATCCAAATAAAACATTTGACTCATTTTCAGTAACCAGTAATCAAACACCTACTTGAAGTCTTTCTCACTTTCCAGTTTTAATCAATGCCTACAATCCTCAAGCTAATGTGTATCACCTAGCTCAGTCAACTAATCCCTAAGGTACACTTAAGTAAGTTAGTAGGTTTATTTTAATCCAAACATCAAGTATTATAACCAAGTTCAGTGATCTAAATGAATAGCCATTAATTGTCTCCATCATTAAGGATTGCATACAAACTAAACGGAACTGGATCAAGTCACAAGATGCATTGATGATTAACCATAAACACACACACATTAAAGACACCCTAAAGCTAACTTGGCAATCTTAGGAAAGAACCTTTAACCAAGCATAACTCATATTAAGGATATCCCAACTGGACAGGCCCTTATCAATAGCCAGACTAGGCATAAAACTACAGGATAACCTTTGAAAGTGAGATTATGCATTATTCATTATTAATCAACCCTCACCAGTGTTATTAAGGCTCAGGTATCACGCATCAGGCATGCTAAATATCTAAATGATTATACAATAATCAAAACACTACTTAAAGACTAATCAAGTCCACGTACTTAAATATTCTGCTAACTAATATTTTGGCACAAGACACATATTTAACAGGATCATAATATTTGTACTAATACTAAATCAGCAACTAATTCAATTCGACTAAAACCTAGACTAAGAACAAAATTAAAGATAAAGCAATAAAATGATAAAAAAAAATTACCTCTTTTTTGCACAGCTGTGAGCAACTTGAAGCCTTTGTGCTTCTAAATCTCTAACTCAAACTACACAGAAAGGGTAGAAAAAACACAAATATTTTAGAACTAAGGAAGACTCGAACCCTAGAAAAAGTCTAAGTCTTTAAAATTTTACTGTAAGCCTAAATTTTGAGTATAAATTCCCAAATTAAGGCTTTGAGGTTGTGAAAACTTCTGAAACTTTTTGAAAACCTGTTTTTGTGAGAGGGTAAGGGTTCTATTTATAGAACCCTAAAGTTCATACAAAGGAGTAAAATCAACGATGTGGGAAAAACAATTTGCCCACAATTTAATCTTTGCAAATGACATCCATGACTTAAATTGATTTAACAATGACGAATGGTCAGATCTGAGCCTTGTTGAACTCGATCCGACCCATTCACCTTCAACCAATGAGGTTTGAGTAAATAAGAACACAATACAACAAATAAGATAGCAAAGATCAACTTTTTGACTTAGTATTTTCAAAACAAAAGCAAAAGAAAAGGGCGATTACCGCGTTTGGGAGAGATTCGTGTGAAAACAAAGCTTGAATTTAATTGTTTCATGTAAATGACTCAACAAAAGTTGCGTATCTTCTATCCGCTCTGTGATTTTACCATTTTTAGATGAGAGAGAAAGAGAGAGTGTAGGTGGCAGCTTTAGGGTTTGCAAGGAAAGGGAAAGAAAGAGAAAGGGGGTGGGGATAAGGGTCGTTTGGTATGCCTGTTTGTGAAAATGAGGGAGTATACGTTGTATACCCCTCCCTTATTGTTGATTAGTTTTTTGGGCCAGGTCAATCCATTATTGACTGGGCCTGGTCCAATTTTAAAAGAAATGGACATGGCCCCTTCCCCACGTATATCATATGTGTATATTTATGTATACTAGCCGCATATGCGCTTATAGGGGTAGGACGGGTAATTAACGAAATAGACACACACTTTAAACAACCAATTATTGACCATAGTATTTAATTAGGGAATAATCAATTTAAAACACGGTTAAATAAGTTCAATTTTGCAAGCATAGCCTTAATTGGTTTTAAATCTTATTTGACCATTTCAATTATGACCCTATTTGGCTAATTGCAATAATATCCCTAATTAATCTCAATTTAATTAATTAATCCAATTATGGCCTTATTTATCCTAATTAGCCACTTAAAGCTAGATTTGCACTAATGACCTTAATTGATTTGCCAATGGATTTGGTCATTTCAATTGAGGCCACTGAAAGGCTAACTTTGCTAGAATGACTCCAATTGCCTTAAACCATGAATTGGTCAATTTAATTGTGGACATAATATAAATAATTAGTAATTAAACCAATTTTCAATAATGATCCTCTAATTGATTAATCAATCTAATTAGATACTAAATAAATTCATTAATTTAAATCAATTATGTAAGCACACAGAATTAAAGGTTGAGGGGTGGAATGGTCAATTCTTTTAATGACTTAAATTCTTTGGATTTAAAGAGAACAAATCATTTGTTAATTGGTCTTTTTGACAAATTAGAAATTAAGTGAATAATTATTCAAAAATTATTTTGCCTTTGATTAATCCCAACAAAATATTTCTTAAATGTCATAAAATGCCACTTAATTCTTAAATAATTTATAATGTCATAAAAATCACTTTATCAATTTAAAGGAGTAAAATATTTATCTAACCAATTTTATAAAAATTATTTAACCCTTTTTAAGTTGCATGGTTTGCTTTATTTATTATCCAAGGACTCTGAGTAATTAAAATAAATTATGAGAGGTGAAAAATTAGGTGTCAGCATTTAGTAGTTGCCTTTTTTATGTATTATGTATTTTCAATGGCTTTTTAATGTATTATGTAATCGACACTTTTTATGCACTAGTTTCTTTGTGCTTTATATTAAAATTTGATTATATAATTTTATGTGCACTTTGTATGTAATTTTATGTATATGATGATTGTAAATTATAACACACTTAAGTAAGTAAATAATAAATTATAAGAATAAATGCAAAACTAAACGTACTAATTTTCTTCAAATTAATGACATCATCATAAATTAAAAATATAATTCAAATTACAATATCCTTAATCAACAGAATTGAAGTTATCAATATCGTTCTCAGATAAATATCTTGGGTTTCTTAAGACAAATCATCTTTCTGTAGATGTTAGTTCCCTACCGGTTGATGATCCTTGTTCTTCGGCCAACTTGAGCATGTAAAATCTACAACGTCGTGCTAACACTCGGTTGTTCTCTTTTCTAATCCTATGTACCACAACCTTGCAAGCATCTTGATCAAGTCGAGGCATGCTCATTGAGAATCTTGGTGAGATTGGAGCGTTGAGATTTATCAAGTCACGAACAAGACGTTGTGATTCGGCGCACTGATATGCCCATTCACAATGTAAATCATAATAATATTCACGTGGATCTGAATATTTCAGCTCGCGAAAATCATCATTATGCTCTATTAAAAAGTGGAGCTTCAAATCGTCTAACATGAATTCACCATTATCGGTTGAGGTATCACCGGAATAGATGCTATGATTTGAGTTGTCATCACCACTGCTATTCGGATCCTTTGAAAAGAATAATGACTAATCTACACTTCTACTATTCGATATTGAATTTTTAGTAGTTAACTAAATAGCAAAAGGCTACTTATATAGGTATCAAACTCAATAGGTTGTGGGATCATGACTACGACCCCACCTACTTTATTTAAATTAAATATTACTAAGATCGTGGCGAATCATTGTCATCGGACATCTCACAGTCCGAGTACCACTTGGATGTGATATAACCATTTTGGCTATATCCATCCCTAATGCAACGTATTTTCATTCGGTTGTTCTCTTCGCGAAAACAATTAAGAGCAAAATTCAACTCTTGTGTTGTACCATACGGCATTGAGGTAGCACAACTTTTTTGGGTGTTTAAGTCCAAATGCCCTCAAGTTTTGTTCTAGTGTTGCAGCCTCGCTGACACGCTAATTTCATTAATCTGTCATTGTATTGTTGTAATGTTGATTGTATCTCTCGTTCTGATTATTCGAGTATTCAAAATCTTCACCCAATTCCCACGTCCTACGCATTGTTCCGAATATGTCTCCTGGACAGAATGATGTAATACGACTAATATTTTTATATTGGTTAAAAAACAATATAATAACTCGATTTTGTGTGGTTTCCAGTTATTCGTCAATTACGTTATCTAACATTCGCTAGCACTTTGTTTCTATAACGCTGATTTTACATGCGTTATGTATGGTGAATTTATGAAGTTTCTGAATGACAACTCTGATTGACAACACAATGCACGGGTTTGACCACTTTATATGACACACTTATATAACACTAATTTTATATGTGTTATGCATGGTGAATTTATGACGTTATAAACACAACAACAATTGTATTCATTACGGTTAAAAAACCCACATTTTCACAATGACTAGAAATATTACATTCAATAGTTGGTTTAGAAATAGACAAAAAGACGAAGGTAGCTCAAGAAAGCTCCATGGTAGGACAGACACAAACACAATTGAATCTTATTTTGAAAAAGATATATTAGGATGGTACACAGATTTTTCAGATGAAAAATGGTATGGTGTTGTTGGGCGCTTTGAAAATCGACCTCTTTGTATCCATGTTAATTTAAAAGTTGTTGGACACATCATTGAGGGTGATGCACACTCCTCAAAATCCCGAATTTGGGGTGAATAGCTTCAATGGGATTAATTACGAGGTATTATGTCGTTGGCATAATTTGATCGTGCCAAAAGCATTGTCGGCTACATTTCAAACCTCCAAATTCAAAGATGAAACACTAGTCACTCAACACTTGATGAAAGAAATTTAAAAAATGGAATAAGCATTAGACATGTATCATGCTTTGGACGATCTTAACTTTCATGGAGAAAATGAACAAGAGCATAGGAAACTGTTAGAAAATAAAAAACTTTCACTGAGATTCTGCTTATCCAGTTTTTCTAGTTACTCAAGAATGGATAGACCTTCCAAAATATTTACCACAACCATTATATCGTATAGAGCCATATTGTTGCGTAAACCAAGAAAGTGCTCCTAATGATGATAGTTGGGGGTCTAGACTACAATGAGGATGATGAAAATGAAGTAGGGGAAGTCAATGAAGATGAGAAAGTAAGTAAAAAGGAAGATGAAAATGACGATGATGAAGAGGTCATCCCAGAAAGTGACGAAACTAAATCATTGTATTTTACGAAATGATATCATTGTTATGTATTTATCCATTTTTTAAGATAAGTTATTTCTAAATTGCATCATTCATAACAATCTGAAAATACTTAAATTGTATCATTCATAACAATCAGAAAATACTTAAAATACACCATTCATAACAAACTGAAAATACTTAAAGTACATCATTCATAACAAATTGAAACTAATTAAAATACATCATCAAAGAAAAAACATAAAATAGATTCATCAGTTCATGCTCATGACTAGATGTTCCGCCACCACTAATGATCCACCACAACGAGATGTGCCACCACCGTGAGATGTACCGCCACCACGAGATGTTCCGCCACCACGAGATGTTCTTCCACCATGAGAGGTACTTTCAATATAACCCCATAGGCGACACATATTCTTAACATGGACAAACCCATTGCATATTGAGCATTTTCGAGTGTATCTCTCCACTGGAACATCCATTTCATTGGGAATACGGGTGGTTTATCGCTAGCAAAACTTATGGATAAATACATTGTTAGCAACGATAGAAAAAGGCTCTAGTGTCCAGTAACTATTATCACCAAGTGGGTAGAACTGACCGGCATACACTTTTGCATAATTTTCCATGGTATATTCCGAAGCCACTTATTGTGAGGCGTTCTTTCCAATTGTCTAAAAACACTTAGAGGCATGAGAACATGGCATGTGGTAAGATTTCCACTTGCCACATGTTCATGTTATTGACGTCTCACAAATCGTGTGAATGTTACCTCCACGACCTTGGTACACACTTGTTGTGACTTCAAATATACGTTGTGTCAGCTTGTACTCAGTCATTGAGTGTTGCTCACACATATTTCTATGATACTCGAATAGTTGTGTTGGTTTTGGCTTCCATTTAATATTGTCTGCCACAAATCCTTTGGCTGCTTTTGATCTAGTCACGAACCGCTCCACAACTTGCATAAAAGTCATTCTCACCATTGCAGTAACGGGTAGTGCCTGTGCAAATTTCAACAAGCCATTAAATGACTCAGAGTTGTTTATTGTTAGCGTCCCCATCTTCTACCTTTATCTTTGTATAATGTCCATTTTTATTTATCCAATTTATTCAACCAGTGGTAGGCTTTCTCATTCGCCCGCCTAATTAACTCCATCTACATCCAAAACTTCTTCTCTTGAAGCTTTGTTGTAGCTGCCCACATCCAATTGTTCAGTGGATGGCTTTGATATGCCCTTTGGAAATTTGTCTTCAAATGCCTTAAACAATAACGATGGTGGGCAAAGAGCGGCTACCACCCATGCAAGTCCCATATATTGCTCAATATGCCAGCATTTCTGTCTGATATAACGCATATACCCATTCGATCCTTAATAACGTGTTGCCTCAAGTAGGTCAAAAACATACCACATGTCTCTGTGCTCTCATCAGGTGCAATGGAAAAAGCTAGAGGGAATATCGACCCATTCACATCCATTCCTACGGTAATTAGTAGCTTGATGTCGTATACCCCGTACATATGCGTGGCATCTATTGATATTACTAGATGACAATAATCAAAACCATCAATGCATGCTTTGAACACCCAAAACACAAACTGAAAAATATCACTGGCCACACCATGTTTCGACTTGAGCTTCCATTCAACAACAGTACCAGCATTATAGTGTTGTAGAGCTGATGTATCTCGGCAACATCTTGAAAGAGACCTCTTAATTTCCAGACAATCTCGTGTGCACGCCTATGCCCAAGATATGTCTTTCGCCCACTTATGATTTTGAGATATACTTTCAGAACAACTGTAATGCAGTCTTGAATTTTGAACATGGAAAAGTTTCAATCTCAGTATTTAGCAACGAGGAACCTCATATTAACATCAAAGTTAAAATAAACTTGCGTGAAAGGGGTACCTTGGTCTTTGTACAATATTGTCAACTAGTACAGAAGCAATCGTATTGATATCTAGATTGAAATGATCTTCTCGGTATTCATCCATATCATAAGTGTGATTTGGTTAGTACTTTGAAATAGTACACATATGATCATTAGTCTTCTTACCACATAGCATCCATCAACAACCTTGATATTTTCTGCTGCAGAACAATTGTCAATAATTTCGAGTGGAATCATCCACTTTGAACACCCTGATATTCTTGATGCAGAAAATATTAACAGCCCTTTTCAATGACTTTTTTGAGGTGAATATAATGACTTTTTCAAAATAAACATTCTATTTTACAAGATCATTTGGCTCTTTCCACAATCTTTGACGAATATGATCGTCATCCTAGTAGAGACTAAGGCATCAGGGTGATCTTGAAGATGATCAGGATAGGGAATCTTATTGGAATGCGAGTGAATCAGGCTTGGTTCCGGCATCATTTATCACTGCTGAAATTGACTTTGCGGCATCGACTCTTGCTGGTCAAATTGACTTTGCGGAATCAACTCATGCTGGTGAACTAGGTGCTGCAAATTCAATTCTTCCTAGTGTGACGGACTTTGTATCATTGCTTCTAACTGTTGTACTTGACTTTGAGGATTAATATCATCCTCACTTTCACTTGCTGAAAAAGGACTTCATCCTCTGATTTCTCTGCATTAGGTGTTTCATCACTATCACTCGATGATGTTTCTATATGATTCGGATAATCAACAACATCTAGTAAAAGTTTTATCCGACAGAAAATAAGTAAAATATAGTAACTACCAAACATCAAAATATATAAATTATTTAATATAAAAATGATAGACCTACCGATGAGAATTAACATTGCATGGGCTTGAGGAACGATCCACATTTCGTGCCACGAGCTCATTTTGTGTAAAAAAAAATCCTACACAAGAAAGAAGAGTATTTAACTACTAAACATCAAATATAATCCTATTTAATCATCATAAAGTAGACGTACCGATAACAATCAACTGCACCGATACTTGAGGAAGGAGCATCGTTTGAAAAGTTTGATCGGTTGAGGACGTTCCATCATGATTCATCCATCTTGACTGAGAGGACTGCCCGCTATTATTCATATCAGGTGTATAACCCCTAAAAATTACAATCAACATCACTATTACCATACAAATAATAAACATATGTTGTTGTTGTTGTTGTTGTTGCTGCTACTACTACTACTACTACAAGAATAATAATAACCAGTCTCCATAAAATTGCTGACTTAAAGCATCTAGATACATTTGATCCCTCAAAATGTTTCCATATGAACTCATGTCAGGATAAGTGTTAACATAAGTAGACCAGACATCAGTGACTTCAGGCTGAACTTCTGGGATAAGAAAGTATGCATGAAGAACGGTTAATTATGCCAAGTAAATTCCTCTTATTCCTAAGGGAATTTATTAAAAAACGGTGTAATGCCTTGAGTTCTTGTTAATTGCTCTTACCAAATCCTAGTTATTTTCCGAAATAAACTAAAGTTTATGGTGTTAGCTAATGCTTGCAACCACTAACTATATGATGAAAACGAAGAACAAATAAACCCTAACAATCCATTACGCGTATATCAATCACAATCCCCAATCACAAAACACCCATCCTTGGGTTCACAACCTTAGTAAGGAACTTTAGCAACTCATAGAAGAAGAAGAAGAAGAAGAAGAAGAACAATAACAAATAATTGAGATCATAATGCTTACGAAAAATTGAATGGAATTGAAGAAAAATAATTGCAACTGTTTGTAATCCCAAAAAGACTTCAAAAACTATGAGTATTCAATGCTCTAAGTTGAAACTCAAACTATAACGCCTGATAATAAATAAAACCCTGCGCTAGACTATTTATAGGTTTCAAAAACATAAAAATTACAGAATGGCAACTTAGTCCCTGACAACACCAATTACGGTCCGTAATTCAAATTACGGACCGTAATTCATTTTATGACTTGGCTTTCCCATCAAGTTTTACGGTCCGTAATGTATTTTATGATCCATAATTGTTTGGTCGTAATTCTTCATCCCAAAACTTTCCTCTTTGTTTTCTGCCATATCAAATTTTACGTTTTGAATTACGGGCTGTAATAGTTGTCCGTAAAATTTGATCTTCTTTTCTGCACCTTCTGTTTCAGCTTATCATTCATTAAGGTCCAAGATTACAGACCGTAATGCAAATTACATTCGGTAATTCTTCCCCAAGGCCAATTCTGCAACTTTTCAGTTTTTGTCCTTTAAATGCCTATCTACCTGCAAAATATTAAAAACATATTAAAATGACACATACTTGCTTAAAAACAAGTAAAACTTAAGGTCAAAAAGCATTGAATGTGTCATAATTTCACGGCGCATAACCACACCCAACTTAAAGGCTTTGCTTTTTCTCAAGAAAGTAATATGACACAAACGACTCAACTAAACTTAGATACAATAGAGTAATAATGTCTACAATGGTTTTAACTCCAAACTATAGACACGTATGTTTATCATCAGTAACTACCTCATTTTTCAAAAATCAGCATATGACTCACTTTAAGTGTTACACCCCTCGCTCCCGTAGTAGTATAACCTATGGTTTCCTAGTCGGGTATGCCCTTGGAAGTGAGACTCATGTCTAAGTTTTGGAGATAGAAAGTGCTTTAACCCGTGTACAAGGGTACCGGCAAATATTCCTGGCGATTTATAGAGTTAGAAGTTGAACGAATCGAATCAACGCGATCTGAACTTAATCAGAAACATCTGCAGAACACCAGTCATCATCAACGGGTTGTCGACATGGTCGACGAACCGTCGATGTGCGGAGTCGACAGGGTCCCGCAGCATTGCATCTATAGGCGCAGGTTGACGGAGCAAGTCGACGGACCGTCGACACGTTGATGGGTCGTCGACCCGCTCGCCGAACCGCACCGCTGTAGCTTTTTGGCTTCGAAGTATAAATATAGGAGCCACGACCTTATTTCTCATTTTTCCTCTATTCCAATCAGAAAAAAAACCCTAATATATTCTCTTCTAATATTTTCCCTCATATCAGTGAAGATTTGACAAGTCCCGGACCTTGTAAACGGGAGTTTGTGAAGAAGAAGGTTGCTTCTAGGGTTTCTTCAAGGTTGTGAAGCTTAGGGAGTTGAAGTAGAAGTGATTCTTTGGATTTTTGACCCTTCAAGGTATGTAAATAATTTCTACCCTTGTATTTGAGTTTATTATCAAGAGTTTTAGTGATTTAAGTAAAGAGAAGGTATTTGTGGGAGTGGTAAGTTGATGAAGGAAAAGATAGTGACTTGGGGCTATTTTAAGAGTTGATTGGAAATGGATTTAAGTATATTTTGATATATATATATATATATATATATATATATGTGTGTGTGTTGTTATCATGTTGTGGGTATTCGTGTTTAAAATGATTAGTAAGCAAGGTAAATAGTCTAATTGAGGCCTATGTTATCTTAATTGTAGACTTTCAAATTCGAGAGGTACAAGTTGGACGATTGAGTATACTTCGAGGTATGTTAAGGCCATTCTTTCCTTCTTTTGGCATGATCCTATGATAGGATCCAACAAGCGAGTAAGTGAGCTTCCATATTACTCTACTCTTAGAAGCATTAGAAGAACTTCAGTCTTTGATGTTTATGTACCCCGTTTATGAGTGATCCTTCTGTTCATCGGTCCAGTCTTATGTAGCCAGCTCTGTGCATACAGTTTATTCATGTATTACATTCATTATATATTTATGTACATTGACCCATGACCAGAAGGTGTCATATACGCGGATATTAGATATATGTAAAGTATGAGAAGAGATATAGGCGTTATATACGCATTACCACTATGATGATGATTTGAGAATCAGGCTGCAAGTACAGCAGCGATGTATATGATGATGGCTGCAGAGAGGCTGATATGATATGAGAAAAGAGACAGGTGTTATATACAAATATATATCAGGCGTTATATACACGCACATATATAGATGTATGACCATCATTGATAGGAATGAGCATGCATATTATGTGCCCGCAGGGGCATTGTCAGTTATACAGGTTTATGCAGATACAGGCAGATACTAGTTCATACAAGTACGTGCAGTTAGTCCTTTCAGTTTATGAGTTCAGATCTTATCCATGATTCTTATGTATATATGTTGTTCTTATGCCTTACATACTCGGTACAATATCCGTACTGACTCCCCGTTGCTCGGGGGGCTGCATTCACGCTCGCAGGTACAGGTAGACAGGTAGGTGGTCCAGCTCAGTAGGACCTCCAGATCTAGCAGTGGTCAATACGCTCCATTTGATCCGGAGCTGCAGTCAGTTTTGGTATGCCACCCTTTTTAGATGCGTATGCATATGGGTATGACGGGGCCCTGTCCCGTCCTTTCTACAGGTTTCATTCCAGTAGAGGTCTGTAGATATTTGTATGTAGTAGTCAGATGAGGTAGCCTTGTCGGCTTCTATTCTTTTGTGTACAGTATATGTAGCAGCCTCGCTGGCTTGCACTGTTCTTCCGCATGTTGTGTATGTATGCAGATTGTACACAGTTTTGATGTTTCCCTTTTATAAGATCAGTTTATGCCATTATGGGCCCTTGATGATTAGTAAGATTCAGATGTGTGTATAGGGGTGTTTGGTCGCTAAAGGTCAGACGCTCGTCACGATTCATCGGTTTGGGTCGTTACAGAAGTGGTATCAGAGCAGTTCTGTCCTAGGGTTGTCTACAGACCGTGTCTAGTAGAGTCTAGTTTATGCGCGTGTTGTGTACCACACTTATAATAGGAGGCTACAGGACATTTAAGAAGATGTCATTCTTTCTCTCTTAGATTGTACAATAGAGTCTTGTGTTAAGCGTTCGCCTTCTGATGAATTGTTCTAATTTCAGCGATGCCCCGCAAGAAAGCTACAGCTGCCCAGAAGAGCAAGAGAGCGGCCGGTGAGGCCACTAGCCGTACTCGGAAAGCAACGAGGGCCTAAGATGAGATTCAAAGTGAGGGGCCGTATGAGACATCGCATACCCCGCCTCCAGCACCTGCCCCAGTTCCTCAACCAGATGCATAGGGCCAGGATGTGCGGGATTTTGTACGGTTGTTGACCAGATTAGTAGCTGCTGAGGCTCAGCGACAGAGAGTTGGTGTTGACAAGGCAGACAGGGTCGTAGTTCGAGGGTTAAGACCTTTCTTCGGTTAGGTCCTCCTGAGTTTTCGGTGGTAAAGCAAAATATGGACCCCCAGGATTTCATTGATGGCATGCAGAGGACCTTGAGGGTTATGCACGCGGATGAGATTGAGTCGGTGGAGTTGGCTTCATATAGACTCCGGGATATTGCGATACGGTGGTATCAGGCATGAGAGTTATCTAGGGGAGAAAATACCCCTCCAGGTCTGTGGTGAGAGTTCTTAGATGCTTTTCTTCGCCATTATTTACCTCTAGAGGTTTGACGGGCCCGAGCATATAGGTTCCTATGTATTGAGCAGGGCAGTATGAATGTTCAAGAGTATTGTGTACACTTCGATTCCTTGGCTAGATATGCCCCAGCCATGGTGGCTGAGATGGAGGATAGAGTTCATCGCTTCGTGGTTGATCTAGGGCCCCACTTGATAGATGAGTGTACGACTGCTGCACTACAGCCAGGCATGGATATCTCCCTTATACAGGAGTATGCACAGAATTTGGAGGATCGTAAACGCCAGCGGGATAAAGCGTGAGTGTGACCGGGGCCTTGGTAGGAGGGCTAGATCTTTTGATATGGCTAGTGAGTTCAGGGGAGGACAGGGACAGCAGTATTCCAGATATTCTTATCAGCCGGCAGGGAGTGCACCTCCGTGGTTTTCAGGTCCGAGGTTTGACCGGTCTTCTTATTCCGGAGCGAGCCAGAGTTCTAGAGCATCAGGCTCTCAGTACCGACCAAAATCAGGCCAGATGAGGCCCCTTTTGCCGCGGTGTAACCAGTGTAGCAAGTTATATGCAGGTCAGTGTCAAGTGGGCTCAAATGGTTGCTATGCTTGTGGGCAGTTAGGCCACAGGATGAGAGAGTGCCCGATGGGGGTTGGTACAGGTATGGTTCAGCCTACAGGGTCTGTGGCTGGCTCTTCTTCTGCAGTGCGCCCTTCAGGGAAAGTTTTTCAAATGGCAGCAGGGCGAGGTAGAGGGAGGAGTGGAGCATCTAGCTCGAGCGATCCTCAACACCGCGTGTATGCATTGGCTGGTAGACAGGACCGTAGGACGTCTCCTGATGTTGTTACAGGTATATTATCAATTTCCTCCCATGATGTTTATGCACTGATTGATCCAGGTTCGACTTTATCATATGTTACACCTTTGTTGCATGCAAGTTTGGGATAGAGCCCGAGCTGATTAAACCTTTTGAGGTGTCTACGCCAGTTGGTGATCTGGTTATAGCTAGGCGAGTATACTGGGACTGTGTTGCTTTAGTTTGTGATCGCCACACCGTAGCAAATTTGATTGAGTTAGATATGATTGATTTTGATGTTATTATAGGCATGGATTGGTTGGCTTCTTGTTATGATAATGTTGATTGTAGAGCAAAGATGGTTCGATTCCAGTTTCCAGGCGAGCCAGTCCTAGAGTGGAAGGGCAATGCTGCTTCGCCTAGAGGTAGGTTTATTTACTACCTTAAGGCAGAGAAGATGATTAGAAAAGGGTATATTTTTCACCTAGTGTGAGTTCAAGATGTGCATGCAGAGTCGCCAACTCTTCAGTCTGTTCCTGCGGTTAATGAGTTCCCAGAAGTATTTCCAGACGAGCGTCCAGGCATTCCCCCGGAGAGGGAGATTGATTTAACTATTAACCTGTTGCCAGACACTCAGCCAATATCTATCCCACCTTATAGGATGGCACTGGCGGAGTTGAAAGAATTGAAGGAGGAGTTGAAGGATTTGCTCGAGAAGGGCTTTATTAGGCCTAGTACATCGCTGTGGGGAGCGCCGGTGTTATTTGTAAGGAAGAAGGATGGCTCCTTGCGAATATGTACTGATTATAGGCAATTGAATAAAGTGACTGTAAAAAACAAGTATCCGCTCCCGAGGATCGATGATTTATTCGATCAGTTGGAAGACGCTAAATATTTCTCAAAGATAGACTTGAGATCAGGATATCACCAGGTCAGGGTAAAGGAAGAGGACATTCCGAAGACGGCATTCCGGACTAGATATGGCCACTATGAGTTTCGTGTTATGTCATTCGGGCTAACTAATGCCCCAGCTATATTCATGGATATAATGAATCGTGTATTCAAGCCCTTTCTATATTTGTTCGTGATTGTGTTCATAGATGATATTCTAGTTTATTTGCCGTTAGAGGTTGATCATGCAAAACACTTACGGACAGTGCATGGAATTCTTCGAGGTAAAGAGTGGTATGAAAAGTTTTCTAAGTATGGGTTCTGGTTGAACTCTATGGCTTTTCTAGGTCACATTATTTCGAAGGAAGGCATTAGAGTGGATGCCTGTGAAGAAATGGCCAAGGCCCACGGCACCAACCGAGATACATAGTTTCTTGGGTTTGGCAGGTTATTATAGAAGGTTTGTAGAATGATTTTCCTCTCTTCAGCCCCATTGACTAAGTTGACTCAGAAATCAGCTAGGTTCCAATGGAAAGATGCTTGTGAGCAGAGTTTTCAGACGTTGAAGGATAAGTTGGCTTCAGCACCAGTTTTGACTCTTCCAGAAGGAGCAGATGGTTATATGGTATATTGTGATGCTTCAGGTGTTGGATTGGGCTGTGTGTTGATGCAGCACGGCAAGGTTGTCGCTTATGCTTCTAGATAGTTGAATAAGCACGAGAAGAATTATCCAACCCATGATCTTGAGTTAGCGGTAGTGATTCATGCCTTGAAGATATGGAGGCACTACTTATACGGTGTCTATGTTGATATCTATACTGATCATAAGAGTCTCCAGTACATCTTTAAGCAGAAGGACTTGAACTTGCGTCAGAGGCGATGGTTAGAGTGATTAAAAGACTATGATGTGGATATTCTGTACCATCTCCGGAAGGCTAACGTAGTAGCCGATGCCTTCAGTCGTAAATCTATGGGTAGCTTGTCACACGTGCCGCCAGAAAGAAGAGAAATGGACTGTGAGGTTCATCGATTAGCTAGCCTTGGAGTTCGATTGATAGATTCAGGTGATGCAGGAGTTACTGTTCAAAACACAGCGGTGTCATCCTTGGTAGTAGAGACAAAGGAGCGTCAGTATGAGGATCCTGTTTTAGTTCATTACCGAGATACAGCACCTCAGAAAGAAAAGACACCCTTTGTGATTACAGGCGATGGAGTACTCAGGTATCGAGGCAGATTATGTGTCCCTAATGTTGCAGGGTTCCGACAGCAGGTTTTGGGAGAGGCACATTACTCCCGCTATTCTATTCATCCAGGCTCAACAAAGATGTACCATGATCTCAAAGAAGTTTATTGGTGGGATGGTACGAAGAGAGATATAGCAGAATTTATTGCTCAGTGTCCAAATTGTCAGCAGGTCAAAATAGAGCACCAGAAGCCCGGAGGTCTATTGCAGTCTATGGAAATTCTGACATGGAAGTGGGAGGTAATTAATATGGACTTTATTACAGGGTTGCCCCGTACTCAGCGGAAGTGTGATTCGATATGGGTCATAGTTGATAGGCTTACAGAGTCAGATCACTTTCTGCCTGTCAGAATTACTTATGCAACCGAGAATTATGCAAAGCTTTATCTTAAGGAGAATGTACGACTTCATGGTGTTCCTACAGCCGTTTTTTCAGATAGGGGAGCACAGTTCACAGCTAAATTCTGGAAGTCTTTTCAGCAGCGATTGGGGACTCAGGTGAGTCTTAGTACTTCATTTCACCCGCAGACAGATAGACAAGCAGAGCGTACTATACAGACACTTGAGGATATGCTTAGAGCTTGTGTACTTGACTTTCAAGGTAGTTAGGATGATCATTTGCCTCTTACCGAGTTTGCATATAACAACAGTGATCATTCCAGTATTCAGATGGCTCCTTATGAGGCCTTATATGGGCGGAGATGCAGATCGCCCATAGGATGGTTCGATGTCGGGGACAATCAGTTAGTTGGCCCAGACTTAATTCAGTAAGCAGTTTATATGGTGAAAGTGATTAGAGAGAGGTTTCTAACAGCTCAGAGTCGACAGAAATCCTATGCGGATAATCGACGACGTAAGCTAGAGTTCGAGATAGGTGATTGGGTGTTCCTGAAAGTTTCCCCTATGAAGGGAATGATGAGGTTCGGCAAGAAGGGTAAGTTGAGCTCTCAATATATTGGGCCATATAAGATCATTCGTACAGTGGGCACAGTGGCATATGAGCTAGAATTGCCTTTTGAGTTAGAGTCAGTACATCCAGTATTTCATGTATCTATGCTTCGTAAATGTATCAGAGATCCTTCAAGAGTTGTACCAGTAGATGATATCCAAGTGAACGAGCAGTTATCATACGAAGAGGTTCCAGTAGCTATATTGGACAGATATGTCCGTCGGCTGCGGACTAAGGATGTAGCTCCGGATAAAGTTTTATGGAGGAATAAGAATGTTGAGAAAGTGCCTTGGGAAGCTAAAGAGGCAAAGAAGACTGAGTACCCGCATTTGTTCCCAATAGTATAAGAGGTTCAGTCTGAGGCATCATCGCCCCCAGGTATTATCTCCTTTCAGTTATCGTGATTGGTCGTGTGAGGCCACGGTATTGTATGTTGTAATATGTGGCCCGGTGTAGCATTATTTTGGGTTGTTGTGTGCATGACGGATTGGTGTAACTATAAGGGAAACTCTGCCAAAATTTTTATAACCCAGGATTGTTCGAACATTCGGGGACGAATGCTCCTAAGGGGGAGAATGTTACACCCCTCGCTCGTGTAGTAGTAGAACCTATGGCTTTCTAGTCGGGTATGCCCTTGGAAGTGAGACTCGTGTCTAAGGTTTGGAGATAGAAAGTGCCTTACCCCGTGTACAAGGGTACCAGCATATATTCCTGGCGATTTATAGAGTTAGAAGTTGAACGAATCGAATCGACGCGATCTGAACTGAATTAGAAAAACTCTGCAGAACACTAGTCATCGTCGACATGGTCGACGGAGCGTCAATATGCGGAGTCAACAGGGTCCCGCAGCCTTGCATCTGCAGGCGCAGGTTGACAGAGCAAGTCGACGGGTCGTCGACCAGCTCGTCGAACTGGACCGCTGTAGCTTTTTGGCTTCCAAGTATAAATATAGGAGCCACGACATTATTTCTCATTTTTCATCCATTCCAATCAGAAAAACCCTAATATATTCTTTCCCAATATTTTCCATCATATCAGTGAAGCTTTGCCAAGGCCCGGACCCCGTAAACCGGAGCTTGTGAAGAAGAAGGTTGCTTCTAGGGTTTCTTCAAGGTTGTGAAGCTTAGAGAGTTGAAGTTGAAGTGATTCTTGGGATTTTTGACCCCTCAAGGTATGTAAATGATTTCTACCCTTGTATTTGAGTTTATTATCAAGAGTTTTAGTGATTTAAGTAAAGAGAAGGTATTTGTGGGAGTGGTAAGTTGATGAAGGACAAGATAGTGACTTGGGGTTATTTTAAGAGATGATTGGAAATGGATTTAAGTATATTTTGATATATATATATATATATATATATATATATATATATATATATATATATATATATATATATGTGTGTGTGTGTGTGTGTGTGTGTGTGTGTGTGTGTGTGTGTGTGTTGTCATCGTGTTGTGGGTATTGTGATTGATGTTGGATCGAATGAGAAGTTGAAGTGTTGTTAAGCTTATAAGAAAAATGTTGCTCATAAATTGTCAAGCTCTATTCGTGTTTAAAATGATTAGTAAGCGAGGTAAATAGTCTAATTGAGGGCTATGTTATCTTAATTGTAGACTTGCAAATTCTAAAGGTAGAAGGTGGACGATTGAGTATACTTCGAGGTATATTAAGGCCATTCTTTCCTTCTTTTGGCATGATCCAATGATATGATCCAATAAGCGAGTAAGCGAGCTTCCTTATGACTCTACTTTTAGAAGCATTAGGAGTACTTCAGTCTTTAAAGTTTATGTACCCCGTTTATGAGTGATCCTTCTGTTCATTGGTCCAGTCTTATGTAGCCAGCTCTGTGCATATAGTTTATTCATGCATTACATTCATTATATATTTATGTACATTGACCCGTGACCAGAAGGCGTTATATACACGAATATTAGATATATGTAAAGTATGAGAAGAGATATAGGCGCTATATACGCATTACCACTATGATGATGATATGAGAATCAGGCTGCAAGTACAGCAGCGATGTATATGACGATAGCCGTAGAGAGGCCGATATGATATGAGAAAAGAGACAGGCGTTATATACGCACATATATCAGGCGTTATATACGCACACATATATAGATGTATGACCATCATTGATAGGCATGAGCATGCATGTTATGTGCCCGCGGGGGCATTGTCAGTTATATAGGCTTATGCAGATACATGCAGATTCTAGTTCATACATGTCACACCCTAACCTTACTAGGGTGTGATGGGCACTCGACCCTTACTTAGAGCCGAGCGAACCCTCTGACTCTCAATACACACATAATTTCTTTGAACTTCTAAATCAATTAAACATGAAATACATAGCAAGACTTTCAGAAATGTTCTTTTCTTGGTTTTCAAATCAAACCGAATCTGTAATCATATAGAACTTATATCATAACACCAATGACACATCGGCTGATGGAGCCGCTTACAGAACTGACAACCAATACCCACGACTCTGTCTGCAAAGTCTCTAACATTAATCAGACATCATAGCACGTATACTCTGACTCGGCAGCACTCTAGGGACAAGTGGAGCTTGCCAACTTCACTGGAACATCTTCTGTAATATTTTCCACTCATCTAGGTGTACCTGCGTGGCATGAAACGCAGCCCCCGAAGAAAGGGGGTTAGTACAGAAAATGTATTGAGCATGTAAGGCAAAAATCACAGTAAAGGAGAATCATAACCGAAATAGAGATTTACCAGAATCAAGCATGAACTTTTTAAACATCAAAGCACTTGCCTTTTTGAATTGAAAATCATGTATGTCATCATAAATCGTAATGAAAATCATGTATGCCATCATCATGTGTCATATATCATATAACGTGCCCCGGCCCTCCAGTGAGGGACGCGGTGAGAAATTCCTGCATGTCATTACCATATATCATATATAACGTGCCCCGGCCCTCCATTGAGGGACGCGGTAAATGAAATCATGTACGTCGTCATCATGTATCACATATGCATGTAACGTGCCCCGGCCCTCTTTTGAGGGACGCGGTAAGTAGAATCATATATGTCCACATCATGTATCATGTGTGCAGGTAACGTGCCCCGGCCCTCTTTTGCGGGACGCGGTGAATAAATCATGTGCCATCCTGGCCACCACCCCGTCATCATATCATAATGTCATCATATCATATACATAACATGCCCCGGCCCGCAAGTGAGAGGGACGCGGTGAACAATGCAGAGAAATACGGACGAGAACATACCCTGGCCCGGGACGCAGTGGAGGACATACTGAGACTTGCACGAACAGAGTAGTGCGAAACCATATGCACACAAATCAAGACTCGATATATACGTACACATAACGACCTTTGAAGGATCATAAACATGTTTCAAGTCAATCGGAGTTAGTATGTGAAAGTTACGGACATTTTTACCACAGAACTTTTACGAACGTTTCAAAGCAAATCCAATATATTTTACGAAAGTTGGGGACATTAGAACTTACAGAACTCTTTCAGAAACAAAACTCTTTATACTCATCTCATTATTCAATCATGTAATAAGCTCGATCATATTAGACATACTTATATCAGAAGTGAATCAGAATCATAGGCAACCTCGGAAGCACATCAAACAGAGCTTCGGAATCACGGCTACATATCAAAACCATATGAAGTAGCTTATTCATTTATTAATCATACAATAGACTCAGCCATACGGGACATGCTCATGACAAAAGAGAATAAGCATCATAACCAAGCTCGGAATCAAAGAGTAGAGTTACCCCAAGGTGCGTGCCATGTCATACCTTACTTAGCTCTAGGACATGCCAAAAGAAAGAAAGGGCAAGCCTTACATACCTGTGTCACGCCTTATTAACAACGCTTATTTATCCAAACTTGCTAGTCTACATTCAAGAAAGTTGACATAATCATTAGATTCATCGACATATATTCGTCTTAGTCTCTCAAATGAATTCACTTATATTCTACCGAAATTTCGGCAGCATTTCCCCTGTAAATACAACATCCCCGAGAATCTAACTCGGCCAATTTAACAACAAACCCGAGAATGCAACTCGGCCAAATTATCAATAACAATACCAACAATCATATCTTCCAACTTCAACAATTAATTCAACATACATTCCAATATTAGTAGCTCCTTTACATAATTCAATAACACTTCCTTTATATTCAATTCATAATTGTTCACATACTCAAATACTAATCCGAAATCATTCAACAATATTCAAGAACACTTCAACAACCCGTACAACATTTCAAACGGCCCAACCAACACATACACTACCCGAATTCTTCCAAATTCAACAAGAACAATTTTCTTCCAAATTCATGGACTACATCAACAATCTATACTTTTGCAATATCATTCATTCTTATAATCATAAGAAACCATACTAATATCACATTAACTTCTTCCATAATCCACAAACGATTACAACTTCATTTCCAACCATTAAATCCTCATTTTCATCATGGAATCCACAACTATATCAATCAAAATACCAAATAAAATCAATTCACCATATCTATACAAAACACTCTATATTCGGCCATACACTACATGTACACGGCCAACACCAACATACCCATATGTCATGAATTTCATTCATTTCTACACACTACAATATTCACAACTCATCCATGACATGTGTAAAAGAAGATTGAACACATACCTTTCTTCACAAATCTCTCCACTTGGCTAGGGGTGTATGTTTGCACAAATAAATGGTTTGCTTGCTCCAACAACCATTCCATGTTGTTAAGGACATCCCAATTGGTAGAAAAGCTAGAAGAAAACAATTTTTCTTGGTTAATTTCTCCATGGAGTTGCTCGGCCAAGGCCATGGCCGAATGGCCTCTCTTGTCTCCTCTCCAAATTTCTTGAAACTTCCAAGCATAAAAGATAAATATTATGACTAGTAAGTCATCTTTTGGGCTACTTATTTTAATTCCATGTGGGCCTTGGTCCATTTCATGTTGGACGGCCAAATGGTCCAACAATTCAAGCCCACTTTTTTTTTTGTTTTGTAATTCATGAAAAT
Organism: Lycium barbarum; assembly: GCF_019175385.1. NCBI lineage: Eukaryota > Viridiplantae > Streptophyta > Magnoliopsida > Solanales > Solanaceae > Lycium > Lycium barbarum. The sequence continues at coordinate 48,165,415 of NC_083341.1, read as the reverse complement.
TTATTTCCCAATTCCAAATTTGCCCTTAGGCTTCCTCCACATTTTTATGAGCCATCTTGCGAATTTCCCTTTCTACCCCTGACCATTCTTAATATTTCCACATAAAAAAATTTCATAAATAATTTATGTATTAAACAAGGTCAAAATATAGCCTTGTCCTTAACATTGTCGCAATTACCTTAAAATATCCGAATGTGCAAAATGCGAAATATAACAATACAAGTACATGCAGTTAGTCCTTTCAGTTTATGAGTTCAGATCTTATCCATGATTCTTATGTATATATGTTGTTCTTATGCCTTCATACTCAGTACATTATCCGTATTGACTCCCCGTTGCTCGGGGGGCTGCGTTCATGCCCGCAGGTACAAGTAGACAGACAGGTAGTCCAGCTCAGTAGGACCTCTAGATCTAGCAGTGGTCAGTACGCTCCATTTGATCCGAAGCTGCAGTCAGTTTTGGTATGCCACCCTTTTTAGATGAGTATGCATATGGGTATGACGGGGCTCTGTCCCGTCCTTTCTACAGCTTTCATTCCAGTAGAGGTCTGTAGACAGTTGTATGTAGTAGTCAGATGATGTAGCCTTGTCGGCTTCTATTCTTTTTTGTATAGTATATGTAGCAGCCTAGATGGCTTGCACTGTTCTTCCGCAGTTGTGTATGTATGCAGATTGTACAGAGTTTTGATGTTTCCCTTTTATGAGATCACTTTATGCCATTATAGCCCTTAATGATTAGTAAGATTCAAATGTGAGTATAGGGGTGTTTGGTCGCTAGAGGTCAGACGCTCATCACAATTCATCGGTTTGGGTCGTGACATTAAGGACACTACAACTCACAGTGACGTTTCAATCCATGACATAACATTATCAGACGCATCAATGTTCACACCAATGTCGCTTTTTAGGGAATTCTCATGATTTAATCCTAATGCCCTCACGCAAACCAAAGAATGTCCCTCACACATATGTAAAACGAGATAGGGACCAAGGCAAAGAAGAAGAGAACCACTCTCACTCAAAAAGAACTTCAAGTATCACAAATGCACATACTGTAGGCTTGCCCTCATTTTCGATGCTATACACTTCGAACTGTTTGGTTGAGATCACTCTAGGACTTTTATCGAGTTGTAATGTAGGCTTGGGGACAGAAATGGTGCATATTTGGATATTAGTGACTCAACCTCCTTGACACCACACTATTTTTACCTTAATTCGCCTTTACTTCTCCTTCTCTTTAATCCTTTGCTTTCGGTGTGGTTTCTTTAACTTATTTCAAACGGCTATTAATATTTTTCTTTTCTGATCTTTCTCTTTTTTTTGCACTTTTTTTTTCTTTTTTTTCTATTTTTTTTATAAGTACTTACACAACTGCTTAATCAACCACACCGACTTCTTTACTAAGGAACTTACATCACCCCCAACTTATGCTTTCACAGACGTTTCACCCCCAACTCAGGCTTTTAGCTTCATTTCATCAATTCCTAGTGTCAAGGAGGGAACGGGTGCAAACAATGGAATTAATTTCAAACAAGGGTATAGGCTAATTACAGTTAGTCAAGAAAAAGGCTAAAGGCTCAAAAGAGGAGACTAGTGATAATATTCATGCACTGGGTAGGCTTTTAAGGCAAAATTGGATTCAATATTCACACAAAGAAATTCTAGGATCATTTCAAAAACCAACCTATCCTTAGTAATAAAGTACGACTAACGAGGCAAGTTCTAAATTCCAAATGCACATACATGAACAGATACGAACAACTCACTCACACAATGGCAAAAGGATTCAACTTAACACAACATCCCCAGTGACCATTTTTCTTATACGATACCCTCATAATAATCATGTCATGCAAAAAGCCAATCACATCAATTTGCAGCTATTCCCAAGCATGCACAAAAATTTTGAGGGGCTTACCATTTTTACCAAACACAACACAAACATGTTGTAAGTTACAAGAGTACTACCATATAATTCTAAACTACTTTATTATACCTAAACACTAACTAAACATGCCAAGTTCAACATAAAATAAACCCCTTGGGAAAAGAACACACGGCAAAGAAAAGTCGAGGGGATCTTAAACACATGTATACATAAACAACCCCCACCCCCAACTAAAAAAATTATGCACTGTCCCCAGTGCATCAATATAAGCATAAAAGAAGTGTAGGGGTACCTGGGCGCCCTAGTCGCTATGCTCATCCCGAGCAGGCTCTATAACAGCTGGGCCATCTACCGGGGGACGACTGGACGAACCTAAATCTTGAGATGACTCCCTCAGAGAAATGCGTGTGGCTTGTTTCACCTGCCTCTCCTCCTCTCGGCGCAATCTCTAGTCCCGCTCTAGTACACGGGACTCATCCCAATCCTCCTCCTCAAAGTCGAGAAAATTCGTAATCGGGATATCTAAATCCAAGTTAATCTGTGGGACGAGAACTGGCATGTGAACTTCCGAACTTTGACAAACTCAAGCATGGGAACTTCTAGAGAAGGGGTACTGGTTTCTTCATTATATGTGGGAGGGCCCCATAGGCCGTATAAAACTCCATCACCATCTGTGGACAATACTCCCCTGGTGGATAGCTGAACACACCGAGCTAGTGAAACTGTAAAGTCTCTGCAATGCGAGGGTCCACAGACAAACCCTTGAATACCAACATCCGTTCTTACAAAATCTTCCTTTGCGGCCTCTCCCCTTTTCTATCGGAGCTCACCCAGCCTCATACAATTTTTTGGATCCTTTCACGAAGAATCGAAGCTTCTCTTCCTCCAATTTCTTTGTATGAATAGCCAATCAGCGACCCTCGCCTTTTTCCCTTAGATCCGGAGACGCCTCGAAAAACTGATCCTGGCTGGAAGCAGGTTCAGATGACCAGCTTGTTCTGTTCCTTTTGTTTCCTCATGTCCCGATGTGCCCGAGACTGACTCCCCCTCTTTAGACTGGGAGGAGCCAGACTCGGACTGTGAAGGTGTCATTGGCTCTGGCTCTGGCTCAGCATGTGGGGCCCCTCCTCTTTTTCTATTCTGGCATGACTTCCACCTCCTCTTTAGACTAAGAGGGGAAATCATGCAATGCATACTCGATCTCAGGTTGTTTGCCTAGGCCTCCACCTCGGCCCGAAGCTCGGGGCCCCGTACCTCTTCGTGCTCCATGTTTCATTGTCATTCATGTAAAAGAGGCACTTATTAGCTATAGTTAAACAAATAAGTAATAAAAATGTTTTTTTTGTCTCTGTGACCGTGATTGAAAATTACGGACTGTAATTTAAATTACGGTTCGCAACTGAGTCCGTAATTTTCAATCACAAGTTACAGTGTACTGTCTGTGGCTGTAATTAAAAATTATGGATTGTAATTTGAATTATGGTTCGTAACTGAGTCCGTAATTTTCAATCACAGGTCACAGTGTACCTAAGTTCAACTTTGCTTCGGGTTTTGATCAAGCCATCATGCACACAAAATTTTCACATGGTTTGAATTCATATGGGGTTCGGTTACTAAGACTTCACCCTTATTCCGATTTTAGACTCATAGCAAATTCAACGAACAATTGGCGAGCATAGCAATCTCGGAATCCAAAATTGAATTCGTCAGTTGAAATGCCCTCCAACACATTGGGGTGTTGATTTCTCAACCCCATAAGGATATAACAACAAAATATAACTAATCCCATTGATAAATATCATTAAGCATGGAATCTCAAATTTAAAACCCTAATTTACTCAAGACCCACCATAAAATTTCGACCATAAGAGTAAAGCAATGATTAAAGTGTCAATATGCCTGCGCTTTTATGAACTTAGAATAGAATCTTGGAGAGAAATTAGCGAAAAACCACAAGCCACTTAAATTTTCAAGCAAAGGGATGGATTTTATGTTGTCTGGTGAAATTAGAGATGGGTGAGGGGAGATTCATAGAATTAGTAGAGGAATTTAAGTTGCGGACATAGGATTGTGGGTTGATGGTGGGGAGATGAGGTGTTAGTGTTTGAAGTGGTGGGAATGAGAAAAGGCGCGTCTTTTATGTATTAAAACCCTCCGCTCGACTTTTAAAATTCGTGCCCATAATTGTTTTTAGAAATTAATTACGGACTGTAATTGGAATTACGGTCCGTATTTCATGCTAAATTGTTACACAGTTTACTGTCTCGTGTCATGAAAAATTACGTTCTTGGTTACGGACTGTAATTTGAATTACGGTCCGTAATTCTTGGGCGTAATTTTTCATGTTACAACACAGTGCTCACTGTTTTGTGACATGGAAAATTATGTGTTGTATTACGGTCCGTAATTGAAATTACGGTTCGTAATCACTTGGCGTAATTTTTCATATATTAAAACAGTGAGTTTGATGATTTTCTTACCTGTTATCGCCCATGTTTTCTGCATTCTCATCCTGCACCAAAGCAAACGTTACCCTATATACACACACTTTTTTTTCAAAATAAACTAAACTTGGGTTGCCTCCTAAGAAGCGCTTGATTTAACGTTGTGGCACGACGGCGCTACCATTTTATTCTTGGTCAGGATTCTCTGGGTCAGCATTCGTTCCCAGATGCTTCAATCGGTACCGATCGACAATTCCATCCCCCTCAATGCAACCATGGTAGTGCTTCACCCTCTGCCCGTTCACCTTAAATGTCCGAGTTCCATCTTCGGACTTTAATTCAATCGCTCCAAGAGGTGAAACACTTACCACTTCAAAAGGACCGGACCACCTTGATTTTAATTTTTTCGGTAGCAGCTTCAATCTAGAGTTAAATGGCAGGACAGTATCACTCTTGTAAAACTCCCGCTTCAGGATTTTCTTGTCATGATACTGCTTTATCTTCTCTTTGTATTATGTTGCACTTTTATAGGCCTAGTAGCGGAACTCAACCATCTCATTGAGTTGAAATAACCTGAGTTTGGTCGCTTCTTCCCAATTCACGTTTAATTTCTTCAAGGCCCATATGGCCTTATGTTCACGTTCAACTGGCAGGTGACGTGCTTTACCAAAAACTAATTTGAAAGGCGAAGTCCTAATCGGAGTCTTGAAAGCAGTCTGGTAAGCCCATAGAGCATCATCGAGCTTGGAGGCCCAATCAGCTCTGTTTGTATTCACCATTTTAGCCAAAATACTCTTGATCTCCCGATTTGAGACTTCAACTTGCCCACTTGTCTGAGGGTGGTAAGGCGTTACCACCCTATGTTTGACGCCATACCTCTCCATCAATCCCACGAAGGCTCTATTGCAAAAGTGAGAACCACCATCACTGATTATAGCCCTTGGGGTACCAAAATCAGTAAATATGTTCTTTTTTAAGAATCCCATGACACTCTTGGTTTCGTTATTAGATAAAGTCACTGCTTCTACCCATTTAGAAACATAGTCAACACCCACCAAGATGTACTTCATGCCACAAGAGCTGACAAAGGGCCCCATAAAATCAATCCCCCAAACATCGAACACCTCTACTTCCATTACAAAGTTCATAGGCATCTCTTTCCTCCTACCAATACTCCCCTGCCATTGGCACTGATCATAAGATCACACCATCAGATTAGCATCATGAAAGAGAGTAGGCCAATAGTAATCATATTTAAGAACCTTTGCAGCAGTCCTAGTACCACTATGATGTCCCCCAACTGGAGAGTTGTGACAAGCCTTCAAAATCTCCAACACCTCACTCTCTGGAACATAATGCCGAATAATGCTATCAGCGCAATTTCTGAACAAGTATGGTTCATCCCAATAGTATTGACGAGAAACGCACAAAAACTTCTTTTTCTGGTAAGATTTGATCTCGTCAGGAATGATACCAGTCACCAAGTAATTAGCCAAATCTGCATACCAAGGTGCCACTTGCATAGTCATTGCCAAAACTTTCTCATCTGGAAAAGCATCATCTAATCGAGTTCTTCTGCTGGTACCCCAGTTTCCTCAAGCCTAGAGAGATGGTCAGCGACTTGATTTTTTGACCCCTTTTGATCTTTCACCTCAAAATCGAACCCTTGCAACAAAAGGACCCAACGAATCAATCGCGGTTTAGCTTCTTTCTTTGCCATAAGATACCTCAACGTAGCATGATCAGTGTACACCACAACCTTGGACCCCAACAAATAGGACCGAAACTTATCAAAGGCATATACTATAGCAAGCAGCTCTTACTCAGTCACCGTGTAGTTCATCTGCGCCGCATTAAGATTCCTACTAGCATAGTATATCGGGTGCATAATTTTATTGTGCCTCTGGCCAAGTACAACACCTATCACGAAAGCACTAGCATCACACACCAACTCAAAAGGCCCAGAGTAACAGCAACAGGAGCAAAACTGAGACGCTCCTTCAATTCATCAAATGCCTTTCGGCACTTGTCATCGAACACAAACTTAGCCTTTTTTCAAGAAGCCTGCATATCGAGTAAGCAATCTTGGATAAATCTTTGATGAAGCGACTGTAGAACCCAGCATGTCTTAAGAAACTCCAGACACTTTTGACTGACATGGGTGAAGGAAGTTTTGCAATCACATCTATCTTCGCTTGATCGACCTCAATTCCCTTTTCAGAGATTTTGTGACCGAGGACAATCCCTTCCTTCACTGTTAAGTGGCACTTCTCCCAATTTAGCACAAGATTTATCTTTTCACTTCTTTTCAGCATTTTACCCAGATGTTAAGACAATCATCAAACGAATCACCCACAATAGAGAAATCATCCATGAACACCTCTAAGAAGTCTTGTACCATGTCAGAAAAGATTGATATCTACACCTCTAAAAAGTTGCTGGTGCATTACACAACCCAAAGGGCATTCAGCTGAACGCAAACGTCCCATAAGGACAAGTGAAAGTCACCTTCTCTTGATCTTCGAAGGTAATATTGATCTGATTGTAGCCAGAGTACCCATCTAAGAAGCAATATTAAGACCTCCCAGCCAGCCTATCAAGCATCTAATCAACCAAAGGCCTAGGAAAATGGTCTTTACAAGTAGCTAAATTCAGCTTCCTGTAGTCCATGAAAACATGCCATCCAGTGACTGTACGAGTGGGAATCAGCTCATTTTTTGCATAAGGAACCACAATGATACCTCTTTTCTTTGGAACACATTGAATCGGACTCACCCACTTGCTGTTTGCAATCGGATTTACTACCCCAGTATCTAACCACTTTATGATCTTCTTTTTCATGACCTCTTGTATGTTTTGGTTCAATCTCCACCGATGTTCAACACTCGACTTGCTGTCCTCCTCTAGCTGAATTTTTTTCTCACAAATACCATAAGAAATACCCCGAATGTCTGCTATGGTCCAACCAATAGCTCGTCTGTGCTTGCATAAAATCTCTACTAATTGCTCAATTTGTTCCTCAGTCAGTAATGCTGAAACAATCACCAGCAATGTCTTATTCGGACCAAGGAACTCATACCTTAAGTGTGATGGGAGCTGCTTAAGCTCAAGCTTTGGTGGCTCAACAATAGAAGGCTAAGCTGGTGGAGTGGTTCTATTTGCAAGGTCAAGCTTTCTTAGGTGGTAAGTGTAAGAACCCAGACCCTCAAGCATATTCACAATCTCCACGTAGCCCTCCATATCATCAGCATCAAAGTTCACTAGAATAACAGTAAGAGCTTCTCCCAAACTTTCTTCTTCCTTTTTATATTCGACAGCATCATCAATCCCATCAAGCGAATCAATAATCAAGATATTCTCATAAGTACTTGGCAACTTCATCCCCTTACTTGCTTGGAAAGTCACCTCTTCATCATTCACTCGGAACTTGATTTCATTCTTTTCAGAGTCCATAAGCACTCTGCCCGTAGCAAGGAAGGGTCTTCCTAAGATGATGGGAATATTTTTATCAACTGCACAATCCAGAATAATGAAATCAGCAGGCAACATGAACTTACCCACTTGTACCAACATATCATCTATAACCCCAACTCGCTTCTTGATGGATTTGTCCGCCATTTGTAATCGCATAGACGTCAGTCTAGGTATTTCCAATCTAGATTGCTAAAAAAATGCAAGGGGTATTAAATTGATACTCGCCCCATCATCACACAGAGCACAAGAGATAGCATGAAGCCCAATATTACATGGAATGGTAAACGCCCTAGGATCTCCCTTCTTTTGAACCGTGGTGGAAGCAATAATGGAACTCACCCGGTGAGTTAAATTCACTGCCTCATGTTGAACAGACCTCTTCTTCGTAATCAGGTCTTTCACGAACTTAGTAAATCTGGGAATTCTCTTTCACAGCATCTAAGAATGAAAAATTCACCGTTAGCTGCTTCAACTGATCATAGAACTTCTGACACTTAGCATCATCATTCTTCTTTGCCAACCTCTGAGGAAAGGGTGGTTTTGCTTCATATATCTAATTCAAAGGGCGAAGAGCCCCTTTTATAGTCAGTTTCCTTATATCAGCAGCACCCTCTAGAATATCATATACGTTTTCTTCACCACGGACCTCATCATCCACAATAGGCACATCATACTGCACCTCTTCTTCCTCATTAATCGGATCTAGATCAACAACCTTCTTGTTAGCACCTTGAAGTATTTTACGGCATCCCGTGCTAACAGCAAAAGTACGCTCCACACCACTACCTCCATTCTTAGGGTTTGGAATAGTATCACTAGGAAGTCCTCCCTTTCTAGCAGGATGCTGCTCTCTAGAAAGATCATGCATCTGTTGTTCAAGATTTTGAATAGCCACTGAGTGAGAAACCACTGTATTTGATAGCCCAGATAATATCTTTTCAGTATTCATCTGACTCGCCAACACTTTTTCAAGCATTGACTCCAACCTCGAACTACCTTGATCATTAGACTACCCTTTTGGTGGAATGTAAGGGTTGGAACTTCTGTTTCCGAAGTTTCCATTATTGTTGTTGTATCTACCTTGGTTCGCTCCACCATAGTTATTGTTGTAGTTCCCTTGGTCGTTATTGCACCCTGCCCTTTTGAGGTCTTCAGTATCTTTGAACTGGCCCAGGAATTTCCCCTTTCGCGATGTAGTCTGCATATTGAACATTCTCAACTGGCGGAGGGGGACCCTCTTGATATGGACCCTCTTGGACTTGGTACATTCCAAGCGGCATGCCTGAGATATCTTCACAAATGTTTACCTTCTTTGACTCCCTTTCATAAATCATTTTTGTCAATAAAGAGATATTTGTGGCCAGCTATGCCAATGTCTGCTGCGTCTCCTAGTTATCCTTCACAATATTTTGGACCAATGGTGTCCTAAGTGATAAACTATCAAAATTACTCGAGTGCCATACTTGGCTGTGTGTAGTCAATCGATTAAGTATATCAGTAATAGCAGCATAGGACTTATTCATGAAACACCCACTAGCAGCATTATTGGAGATTGCTTGAGTCATGGGATCCAAACCTCTGTATAACTTCTCTTTCAGAATATGATCTGGGAAACCATGGTTTGAACTCCTATCCAAATATTATTTGTACCTCTTCCAAGCTTCAAAAAGTTGCTCCCCATGACGTTGTTTGAACTAGTAAATTTGATCACGAATCTCTGCTCTTTTACTTGGGGGATACCACTTCTTGAGAAACACTTTGACCACTCTTCCCATGTAGCAATAGAGTTTCAAGGCATCTTTGTGAACCATTTTCTTGCCTCTCCGGCTAATGAATATTAGAAGAGTTTCAGCCGAATAGCTTCTCAAGTCACGCCCCTTTGGATTTGATGGGAGCATACCTCCAGAAAGTTTATTATATATAGGTGACGATCATCATCAACTGCATTCCGAAAGTACCCTTCTTGTTTGAGCATATGATAGAGGGATTGGTCAAACTTAATAGTATCAGTAGTCACCCTCGGATGAATTATTGCAAATGCAAACTTTTCCTCTATACCTGATTCATCAGTAAAAATGTTATCGACTAGATGTTCGTTGGTGTCCATGATCACCGGGTTTACAAGGCAGCAAACAAGGTGTGTTGGAATAGGACAAAGACTTTAAGAAGAGTAAACACTATTTAGTGATTTCAAAACCGTATTCCCCGGCAACGGCGCCAAAATTTGATACGTTCAAATTACACCTTTTAATAGTGTAAAGCGGACGATGTCAAACATAGTAACCCACCAAGGTTGGGGTCGAATCCCACACAGAATATGATGTGAAAAGTTTACTAAATAAATATTATACTAATGTTGCGGTCCTAGTGTATTCCAGAAAAAGGGGTTTTATAAGAGTTTTGGTTTGTGGACTAATTTGGAGTGACTAGTAATTTAAGGTTGTAAATATATGGGTAAAAAGAACCAAGGTTGTGTCCCCGTCAGATAAAGTGTATGATCATGGGTCTTGATCTTGATATACTTCTAATGGATCATTTGTATGGATGCACTTAGCCTCTGTGTGAATCTAGATTATTCTCCAATAAGAAAAGATTATTTCTTTCTATGTTTTTCCCAAAGATAAGAAAGTATGCATGAAGAACGGTTAATTATGCCAAGTAAATTCCTCTTATTCCTAAGTGAAATTATTAAACAAAGTTTAAAGCCTTGAGTTCTTGTTAATTGCTCTTACCAAACCCTAGTTATTTTCCCAAATAAACCAAAGTTTCTGGCGTTAGCGTATGTTTGCAACCACTAACTATATGATGAAAACGAAGAACAAATAAACCCTAATAATCCATTACACGTATATCAATCACAATCCCTAATCACAAAAAACTCATCCTTGGGTTTACAACCTTATTAAGGAAATTTAGCTACTCATAATAGAAGAAGAAGAAGAAGAAGAAGAAGAAGAAGAAGAAGAAGAAGAAGAAGAAGAAGAAGAAGAAGAAGAAGAAGAAGAAGAAGAAGAAGCTCAAACTATAACAGCTGATAATAAATAAAACCCTGCATTGGCCTATTTATAAGTTTCAAAAACATAAAAATTACAGAATTGCAACTTAGTCCCTGACAGCACCAATTACGGTCTGTAATTCAAATTACGGACCGTAATTCATTTTATGACTTGGCTTTCCTGCTGAAACTCGGACAAAGTCTTTATCAAGTCTTACGGTCCGTAATATGTTTTACGATCCATAATTGTCTGGCCATAATTCTTCATCCCAAAACTTTCCTCTCTATTTTCTGCCATATCAAATTTTACGTTTTGAATTACGGTCCGTAATTTGATTTACGGACCGTAATAGTTGTCTGTAAAATTTGATCTTCTTTTCTACACCTTCTGTTTCAACTTATCATTCATTATGATCCAAGATTACGGACTGTAAACCAAATTACGGTCAATAATTCTTCACCAAGGCCAATTCTGCAACTTTCCAGTTTTTGTCCTTTAAAACGACACAGACGTGCTTAAAAACAAGTAAAACTTAAGGTCAAAAAGCATTTGTGTCATAATTCCACGGCACATCAATACTCCCAACTTAAAGTCTTTGGTTTTCCTCAAGTAAGTAATACGACACAAACGACTTAACTAAACTTAGATACAAACAGAGTACTAATGTCTACAATGGTTTTAACTCCGTACTATAGGCACGTATGTTTATCATTAGTAACCAACTCATTTTTCAAAAATCAGCACATGACTCAATTTAAGGACACTACAACTCAAAATGACATTTCAATCCATGACATAACATTATCTGTCGCATCAATGTACATGCAAACGTCGCTTATTGGGGAATGCTCATAATTTAATCCTAATGCCCTCACACAAACCAAAGAACATCCCTCACACATACGTACAACGAGATAGGGACCAAGGAAAAGAAGAAGAGAAGCACTCTCACTCACAAAGAAGTTCAAGTATCACAAATGCACATACCATAGGCTTGCCCTTATTTTCGATGCTATACACTTGGACTGTTTAGTTGAGATCACTCTAGGACTTTTATCGGGTAGTAATATAGGCTTCGGGATGAGAATGGTACATATTTGAATATTAGTGACTCACCCTCTTTGACACTACACTGTTTTTACCTTAATTCGCCTTTACTTCTCCCTCACTTTATTCCTTTGCTTTCTGTGTGGTTTCTTCAACTTATTTCAAACTGCTATTATTATTTTTCTTTTCTGATCTTTCTCTTTTTTTGCACTTTTTTTTCTATTTTGTTTTCTTTTTTGTAAGTACTTACACAATTGTTACACAATTGCTTAATCAACCACACCGATTTCTTTACTAAGGAACTTGCAGCACCCCCAACTTATGCTTTCACACACGTTTCACCCCCAACTCAGGCTTTTAGCCTCATTTAAACAATTCCTAGTGTCAAGGAGGGAACAGATGCAAACAATGGAATTCATTTCAAACAAGGGTACGGGCTAATTATAGTTAGTCAAGAAAACGGCTAAAGGCTCAAAAGCGGAGACTAGTGATAATATTCATGGACTGGGTAGGCTTTTAAGGCAAAATTGACTTCAATATTCACACAAAGATAGCCTAGGATCATTTCAACCACCAACCTATCCTTAGTAATTAAGCACGACTAATGGGGCAAGTTCTAGATTGCAAATGCACATACTTGAACACATACGAACAACTCACTCACACAATGGCGTAAGGATTTTGACTTAACACAATATCCCAAGCGATCGTTTGTCTTATACGATACCCTCATAATCATCATGTCATGAAAAGAACCAATCACATGAATTCGCAGCTATTCCTAAGCATGCACAAAAATTTTAAGGGGCTCACAATTTTTAACAAACATAACACAAACATGCCGTAAGTTACAAGAATACTACCATATAAGTCAAAACTACTCTATTATACCTAAACACTAACTAAACTTGCCAGGTTCAACATAAAATAAACCCCTCGGGAAAATAACACATGGAAAAGAAAAGCCGAGGGGGTCCTAAACACATGTATACAGAAACACAACCCCCACCCCCAACTAAACAAAACTGTGCACTGTCTCCAGTGCATCAATATAAGCATAAAAGAAGGGTAGGGGTACCCGGGTTCCCTAGGCTCTATTCTCATCTCGAGCAAGCTCTGTAATAGCCGGGCCATCCGCCGAGGGATGATTGGACGAACCTAAATCCTGAGACGACTCCCTCAGAGAAATGCGCATGGCTTGTTTCACCTTTCGCTCCTCCTCTCGGCGCAATCTCTGGTCCCACTATAGTGGGTCTTTCTCTGATGGGTCCATCTCATACCGTTTTCTCTTGCCTTTCATTAATACACGGGACTCGTCCCCATCCTCTTCCTCAGAGTCGAGAAAATTTGTAATCGAGATATCCAAATCCAAGTTAATTTGTGGGACAGGAACCGGCTCTTCTACTCTCTCTTGCGCCTTTAGCGCCCCAAAGTCGGCCTTTAACTTGGCCAATTCATTTCTCAATGTTGCCGAACCACCTTCGGGTGCGTCCTTCTCTAACTCAACAAGTCTCGTCTTGAACCCATCAAATCTGGACCGGATGACCTTGTGAGACTGTTGATATTCTTATCTGATCTCTGCCTTGGCTTCTCTGATTTGTTTTGCCACCTGAGGCTTAATCTGAGCCATAATCACACCAACCTGCTTCTCCACCTTTAATGTCCTGAAGGCTATCTCGCGATAATTGGCTCTGGAGAAATTTAGCAACTATGCATCTGAAGCTACTGCTCGTGTGGAATAGACGAAGTAGTGGCACCCACAAAAGTCACAAGCGTGGCAGCAGGTGGGTGTGACGGCATAGCAGTAGCTGTAGCGGTAGCATCAACAGGCACCGAACTCAAGTCAGCGGCAGTGGCATCAGTAGCAGTGGTAGTAGCATCAACAGGAACCGGAACCGAGTCAGCAGTAGTGGCCGGGACATCAATAGCAATAGCTGTAGCATCAGTACTAGCAGTTACGGGGTTAGTCTGATCAGGGGCAGCACCCTGCTCAGTAGGGCTCGAACCCAGCATCATCCTCCTCTCATTGCTTAATCAACCTCCAATCTCCCACGTGAGCTGCTCTGGTAGTATGGTCTCTCTCGGGAAGAGGTTGTACCAACGCTCTCCGACATAATTCTATGATGAGACACGAAAATACCATGGAGGACTTAGGCTCATGCGCTCTGCCTCGAATCTTCTCACTGATCAGACGCCCCAGGTTCACAGGATAGCGGGCCATCAATGCAGCAACCGTCACTGCCTGATTAGTGGAGGGAACATTATCAGCCTTAGTTGGGAGCACTTTGTATCTATCACACCCTAATCTCCCTAGGGTGTGATGGGCACCCAACCCCATATCCGGAGCCGAGCGAACCCACAGACTCTTATTACATACATAATCTCTTCGGACTCTGAAATCAAATAAAAGTGAAATACATAGTAGGCTTTCAAAATCTTTCTTTTATCGCCTGATTATGTTAATCAGTGAAAATGACAAACATGATAAATGCTTTTGGAAACTTTCAGAAACAAGTCAAATCTGTAATCACACGGAATTTGTAACATAATGTAAAATGACACATCGACTGATGGAGCCGCTTACAAAACTGACATCCTATACCCACGACTCTGTCTGCAAAGTCTCTAACTGCGAACCAAACACCATAGCCCATATACTCTGACTCGGCAACACTCCAGGAGCAAATGGAGTTGCCAATCCAGCTGAAGCATCTTCTAGCAATGTCATTTACTCATCTGGGTGTACCTGCGCGGCATGAAACGCAACCCCCGAAGAAAGAGGGGGTCAGTATGGAATATGTACTGAGTATGTAAAGCATGGAATACAGAAAACAGAATCATAATTGAAACAAACAGTACAAAAGTAAGTACATTTTCAGAATACCAAAATACGTTTTTTTTTTTTCAGAATGCAAACCGTGTATACCGATGTCATGTGTAGAAGAAGTACCGAAAATAAGTAGATCATCCAGAGTGCCAAAAATGTGTACTTTCCAAACACAGATTGTGCGTGCCACATCGTAGGTCATCATATACATACACACATAACTGGTTCATATGTAACATATTAGTGCCGAAGAACATTCGGCCCGATCCACAAATGTATTTGCTGCGGAACGTGCAGCCCGATCCATATACACATATTATATCGCTGTGGTACGTACAGAAGATTAGTACGGACAATAAGCACGATATGCAGAATAACAAAAACAACTTACTGGAAACACAAATCATGCATTCCAAGAACGGTATCCGGCCCCTTACGGGACCCGGGGAACGTGGCGCCACCCTGCCTTTGGTGCCACACACATCATACTCCAGAAGATTTGCTCTGTAATCTCCGTCACACATCATAATATCACATCATAAGATCAGAATATACATATACGCATATATGGTTCGGCGAACCATGAACACATCATAACACCATAACACATCATACTCCGGAATACATATATGGCACCCGGCCCTCAAGCAAGGGACCCGGCGAACCATGCGCACGATACATACCGGCCCGGGACTCGGCGAAAGAGATCACAACACATGCACGAGCAGAGTAGTGAGAAACTGTATGCACGAAAATAAATAAATTTCAAGACTCTATGGACAAATATATTTACCGACATCTGAAGGCCCAGAAACAAGTTTCGGGTCAATCGGAACTAGTAAACGAAAGTTATGAGCTTTTGAAGTACAGAACCTTCTAAAAGCGTTTCAGGAGTTATTTATGGGAAATCAAAGCAATAACCATATCAAGTATCTTTCGGATATCGTTATGGATCAAATCAAATATACCTTTGGAACCATATGTACATATCGGAATATATCAGAGACTCAATGGAACAATCGAACATGCTAGCATTTAGGGATCAAACTTTAGTCATATCACTCATCTTTCGATGCCATCCGGAAACATATCAAACGGGACTTGGACATCACAGATACGCATCGGAACCATATGAAACAGTTTATGGAAGTCAAGAATGTTAGCCATCCTAGTGGCTCTAAGAATAGAAGTTTCTTTGGAATCATATACATACCGTATGCTCGTTTCACAAGATCATGCCAAAAGAAAGAAAAGGGTAAGCCTTACATACCTGCTCCACGTCCTATTAGCTACGCTTATTTATCCAAGCTTGCTAGTCTACATACAAAAGAATTCACATAGTCATTAGATTCATTGAGATATACTTATCTTAATTTTTCAAGTAAACTCGCTTATAATCTGCCGAAATTTCGGCAGCACTTCCCCGGTAAATACACCATCCCCGAGAATCTAACTCGGCCAATTTTTAACAACAAACCCGAGAATGCAACTCGGCCAAATTATCAACAACAATGCCAACAATCATATCTCTAACTTCAACAATTATTTCAAAATACATTCTAACATTAACAATTCTTTCTACACGATCCGACGACATTCCATTTATATTCAATTCAATCACATGTAATCAAGTCAATACCAATGATCTCACATTCAAGTACTAATCCGAAATCTTTCTATCATGATTCAAGAATACTCCAAACAATTCACATAACATTCTACTTCACCCGAAATCTCTACAAATGCAACAAAACTACAACGTCGCATTTTCTTCTTTCAAATTCATAACTATCACAACAATGCACACTTTAGCAACTCCATTTCCACAATTACATAAAACCATATTAAAATCACATTAATTCCTACAACAAATTCCAATGCCGACTTGAACCATTAAACCTCCATTTACATCATAAAGGCCACAACAACACAACTAACATGCTAAATAAAATTAACTCATCTTCCCTTCACCATACAACATCACACGGCCACAAACACACACACACCCACACGGCCCACACACAACACATAATATTTCCATGATTTTCATTCAATTCTACTTACTACAACATACATAAACCTTCCATAACATATAAAAGAAGAGAAATTCTTACCTTTTCTTCAATTTCCCACTTGCCACCAAGAGTGGTTTTCTTGCTTAAATAATTATACCACGTTAAAGAGGGTCTTTGAATTAGTAAGAATACTAGAAGAATCAATTTTTTTTAATCAAAGATTGAAGGCTTCAATTTTTTTCTTCTTTCCTTTTCTTGGCCGAATGGCCTATTTTTTTGGCTCTCAAGTTCTCTTTCTCTTGAATGTTCTTGAAGATGAATAATAGTGGCCCCTTTTCTCTTTTTATTTACTAGGATTTAAATTCCACATGGGCCTTGGCCCATCCCCCTATGGCCGGCCCCCTTTGGGCCTTTTCTCTTCTTTTTTTTTTTTGATTTTTTTTCCAAGCCCAATTACTTATAACTAATATTTTGTAATTCATGAAACTGTTTTCCAAATTTCCAATTTTTGCCCTTAGCCTTCCCCAATATTTTCGCATCAATATTTTTCATGAACAACTTATATATTAAGTAAGATCAAAATATTTCCTTATCTCTTACTAGTCACAATTATTTTGATTTATCCAAACGTGCAAAAATACGGGATATAACAGTATCTGACAAAGCTCCACCAGAATTTGCCTTCAGTAGTGAGAAAACTTTTGAAAATCCGGGCTTTAGCATTTTTTACCCATTCTTAATCACCCTTAGCTATCAAGAATGCGGCCCACCTCTTCACGGACCTCTCATCCTTTCTTTCTCTCTTATCAAGGAACTCATGTTCATCAGTTGGCTCTACGAAATCATCACCAAAGTACAGCCAGTTGATTGCTTTGGAGGAGATGTCCACCTTGACATTCCGAACTATGACAAACTCAAGCATAGGAACTTCTGGCGAAGGGGTACTGGGTTTCTTCATTATATGTAGGAGGGCCCCATAGGCCGCATAAAACTCCCGCACCATCTGTGGACAATACTCCCCTGGCGGATGGCTGAACATACCGAGCCGGTGAAACTGTAAAGTCTTCGCAATGCGAGGGTGTGCAGACAAACCCTCGAATACCAACATTCGTTCTTCCAAAATATTCCTTTACGGCTTCCTCCCTTTTTTTGTCGAAGCTAACCTAGCCTCATACAATTCTTAAGATCCTTTCATGGAAAATCGAAGCTTCTCTTCCTCCAATTTCTTTGTACGAATGTCCAATCGGCTACCCTCGCCTTGTTCCCCTAGATCCGGAGATGCCTCGAAAAACTGATCCCGGCTGAAAGCAGGTTCAGATGAGCCTGCTTGTTCTGTTTATTTCCTCATGTCCCGTAATTGTCAGGCCGTAACTCTTAATCTCAAAACTTGACTCTTTGTTTTCTGCCATATCAAATTTTACGTTTTGAATTACGATTCATAATTTGAATTGCGGACCGTATTAGTTATCCGTAAAATTTGATCTTCTTTTATGCACCTTTTTTTTCAGCTTATCATTCATTACGATCCAAGATTACGGACCGTAATGCAAATTATGGTCAGTAATTCTTCACCAAGGCCAATTCTACAACTTTCCAAGTTTTGTCCTTTAAATGCCTATCTACTTGCAAAACATTAAAAACATATTAAAATGACACAGACTTGCTTAAAAATAAGTAAAACTTAAGGTCAAAAAGCATTGAATGTGCCATAATTTCACGACACATCATGGACCAATAAAGTATGTGGTCCCCACAGAGTTCTGATTGTTTTGTCATCTATCAGGCTAATGATTCTCCTTCGCAACCCCAAGCACTCGTTCAATGTATGTCCAGGCTGATTTCGGTAAAACGGATACCATTTGTAGGCATACACTAGTTCAGGAGCTGGGAGCCTAGCTCGAGTGGCACATGGTATTCCGGCAGCTTGCATCTTGTCGAACACGTCTTTGCAGCTGACGGGTCGAGGAGCCACTCAGAAAGGACACGAATGGGCTTTAAGAGCTATGCCCAACCAAATGAGTGACTGTGGGTGTTCTCCTCTGAAGTTCTCTGATACTATAATAAATATGGCTGGCACCGGCTCTGGTGTAGGCTCATAATGGTCGGATCCTTCACCCTGCACAGATTCTATTTCATCGACATTGAACCCCTCTTCCTGAAATTTAGAAATCATCTCTAGAGGCTTCATGTCCTCTTCAGCCTCTATGTCGGCATGCTCTGACTCTTTTGGTTCCATCTCCAAAGGTTCAGATTTCTCTGGTTGTTCATTCTCTGCTTCTTGTGGTTCGGGAACCATCTCTTGAGGCTCCCACTCTTCCTGAGGATCCGACACCATTACCCATGGGTCGGTTTCTATTTTTGGTTCTCAAATTCTTCTTCTCGAGTTCCTCCCTCCATCGTTGGCATCTTTGGTCTCCTTTGGAGCGGTATGTAGTTTTGGACCAACTCCCTTACCTCTTCGGAGATATTTTCCTCATAATACTGTTCCTTGGGTATTCCTTCTGGCGGACTTCCCACTAACTCCAGCAACCTATCGACCTCCTCGATCTTTTGACCTATTAGCTCAAGGTGTTCCTCCATCTGCCAGACCTTGACTCGCAGCATCTCACAGTCTCTTCTAGAGTGAACATATCCTAATCTCCTTGGGTCTCCATTGCAAGTCAACCTTTTTAGTGGAAATAAATTAGGGTAAGCTTTTTAATCAACTAGTCTTTATTTTAAGTACGTGGTTTAGAACGCTGGATCAATCGCATTCGGGCTTTAAATACATGATAGCATACAGAGCAAGTAGGCATGTGAAGCACGTAACAAGCAATCACATATTTAGTAAACAGTTATACTACTCGTGTTCCTAAAGCCTTTTGAACCGAGACTGACTTAATCATTTGAAACATGCAAGTGTCATTTGTAAAGACAAACCATTGCCCCAAAAAATTCATAATATCATTAATAAACATATTTTTCCCCGAAGGGATTACAAAAGATGATAATAAAGCTGACGTGGGGATATAACAGAAAAAGTAAAATAGGATCAGCAGGACTCTCCTCCGGTGGCTGATGTCGAGGCTCGGTCTGTCTTGGCCTTCTTGGCCTTCCGAAGGGTGGTGTGAATATATAGACGTGCCTGGAACAGCTCCATCCTGGCTACTAGAGGATCTAACTCCTCCATAATTGTAGCCAGACGCTCTTCCATCCCCTCTAAACACTCTCTCAAGTTATCTCCCTCTCGAATCAACTGGCTATGACAGCCTGGCCATGCTCGATCTTCTTTAAATACTTAGCATCTCCATCATTCACCCTTCTTTCAATCAAGAGGACTCTGACCTCGGCCTGTGCAGATTTTTCAAGGACAGTGTGATGAAGTATCGGTCCTAGAATGGTTGTGCCAGCTAAGTGACCCTGTAGCTAAATGTGATATCTCAGGTCACACCCTGCTCTGAACCTATCGGGGGCTAAGGTGTCTGGTTCTAAAGTCAGGCGACCATTCCATTCTCGAAGTATTTCTCCGGCATTTCGAATTTTCTGGTCTGTATGCTTAAGTGTGAACTTCTCGGTAGTCCCTACATGTGGTATCACCTGCTTTCTCCCAAACTGTCTCAAAACTCGGGAAAGGTAGTAAAGGCGAATCCCTTGAATGCCAACCAGCGGTACAAATGGCATTTCCTCCCTCGAACCACTACTCTTTCGGAGATGAAATCAAGGAACATCCATTGGATTCAATGTTCGCGCAATTCAGAGAAAAAGAGGGCCCAACCCTGCTTGGACATGTTACCGAAGTTTGGATAGTAATTTCAGTCCTATCCGTTGTAAAATGCAAAAACAAATGAAGAAATGAGTGGGATTATACCGTGTTTGGGTTATCACTTGGTGGAAATAGTTGAGGAATGGCAGAGAAATTAATGTTCTTGCCATTCTCGGCTATATTACAACTAACAAACCACGCGGGCCTTTTCCGTTTTGCCATTTTCGACGTTCGTGACGTCATGCAAGAGAGAAGAGACGGTTAGGTAGCTAGGGTTTGTAACCCTTTGAGAGAAAAAGAGAGTCAGATGTGTGTTTGGTCGATGAAAAATGAGGAACTGGGGGGGGGGGGGTATTATTACCCCTTTAAGGCTGAGTTGGGCCTGGTCAGGTCCTTACTGGATAGGCCCGGCTGAATTTAAAGGGAATAAAGAGGGGGTGGTTATATACATGCATATACCAGATATACATGCATAGACATGTATATTCGGGTATATGTGTGTATATATAGGGAGACTTTAAATACTCAATTTAACAGATAGCCACAACTAAAACAATTAATGAATTAAATTCTTTAATTAATGGCAAAATACAACTTAATTAATTAATTATCCAAACTAAAGGACGTGAATAATTATGCAAATGGAGTTAAGTTGCAAATATAACCTTAATTGACTTTGAACCATGAAATTGGTCATTTCAATTATGGCCATAATTAGCCTAATAAAGACTAGTTTCTTGCAATAATGACCTCAATTGACTTAAGCCATGAATTTGGTTAACTAACAATTGACTATTTCAATTGTAGCCACATAATGAACAATTTATGGAATTAATCACAATCAAACACTTGATTAATTATGATTAACTCTAATAAATTGTACAAATGCACATTGAATATGTAAAATTAAGAATTGAAGGGTAAAATGATAAATTCATTTAATTAATCAAATTTCTTGAATTAAACAGAGTAAAAAAGCCTGCTAATCGATCTTCTGACAACTTTAACAATTGGATAAATAATTGTTTTAAAAATATCTTCCCGATTAAACTTAAAAAATGCTCCACATTAATTACAAAAATATTTAAATTGATTTCTAAATTATTTATAATATTATTGAAGTTATTTTGCCAAATGAAATGGCAAAATATTATCGAAATAATTTTATAAAAATCATTTTGACTTGTAACAACATATTTCACTTTGTTTGATATCCAAGGACTCTGGGTAATTAAAATAAATTATGAGAGGTCAAAAATTAGGGTTCAACAATAATATTTTTAACAATTAAAATAATAATATGTTAGACCGAAAAATTAAAATAATAATATGACAAATTATTCATAAAGGTTCTATAGCATGAAAAATATCCCCTCCACATAGTGAATGAGAATGATAACCCCCTTTGACTCAAAAGTTTGAATAACTATCGCCTAAAAAAAAAAGAGAGAGAGAGAGAGAGAGTAAAACTTCAGAATATTTTTTTTAGAAGAAATATTTTTCGCGCTATTTATTTTTCCCTATTTATTTTTTCTTCAAAATCAACATATCAAAGTTGGTCTAACATATTATTATTTTAAATATTATGATTTACCTTTATGAATCGTTTGTCAAAAGAATTTACTGCTTCCTCCTTTAAAAGTATAGAACCCACTTATTAAAATTTTGAGACTGCCTCTATTTTTTATGATCTTTGAACTTAACATGGCATTTTATTAAAAGGGGTAGTAAAATATGTTCATCCAAAACAATATTTTGGTTTCGTCTTTCTTACTTTCTTCAATAATTTAAGAGTTTTTTTAATTATTTTGAGATCATTGCTAAAATTTATGCAATAGAGAAAAAAATTATTATATACAAAATTCAAGAAAATATGAAAATTAGTCAATCTATGCGAAATTTTAGAAATTCTGATTAAATATATTTAGATGAAGTAATGTTTTTTGGTAGCAAGATGAAGGATTTGTTGTTATGTAAAGTATTAATTTATTTATGGGCGCTCTTTGTGTTCTAAAATTATATTCTAAAAGAAGTACATTATCTTCAACGAAATAGGTGAATGGGATAATCATAAGAGTTATATATTTTTGTATTTTAATTCCAAAAAGTAAAGAAAAAATATTTTTATTCAAAAAGGAAAACTCTTACCGGAAAATATTGCATGTAAGCGAGTTATCATTCCCATTTAATATGTGAAAGGAGGGTATTGTTTCCCAGCCCTTAAATGTTAGGGGCTAAAGTGAGATTGACTATTAAATAATAGTGAAGTCCTTATCAGTTTAAAAACTTTCCGATTATTTGTCCTTTTGTCAGATTTCTTAAATTCCACATTTTCATCTCCTCTCCTCATCGTGCAAAAATAACATTTTCTGTTAAAAAAAAAAAAAGGCAACACCAATAATCATGGCTGCAAAGTAAATTTCTTTTGATGATATGAATCTATGATTCTAGCAAATTGTTATAATAACACATAACACAATTGAGCATCATCGATATTGTTATAAAAATAATCAATTAGCACAATTAAAAGGAACATAAGAGATTACAAAATATTCTAACCTAAAATAGGAGATTACAAAATATTCTAACTAATATTTACATAATCTATCACACCCCGCAGTCGAAACGGGAGGTTTACGAACGCTTAGATTGTCTCAAAAATCATCAAAAAGGACCCATGGAAGACCTTTAGTGAAAATATCTGCAATCTGATATCGGGTCGGGACATGAAGAACACGAACCTATCCCCACGCAACCTTCTCACGCACAAAATGAATGTCCATCTCAATATGTTTGGTACGTTGATGTTGCACCGGATTTCCTGAAAGATATATGGCACTCACATTGTCACAATATACCAACGTAGCCTTGCGAACCGGACAATGTAGTTCCAATAAAAGATTGCGAATCCAGCAAGACTCAAAAACAACATTAGCAACACCTCTATATTCCGCTTCAACTCTAGACCGAGAAAGAGTAGGTTGCCGCTTTGACAACCAAGAAATCAAGTTGTCTCCCAAAAATACACAATACCTCGACGTAGAACGACGAGTATCCGGACATCCATCCCAATCTGCATTTGTGTATGAGACAAGGTCGGTGACTGAGGAGGGGTAGAGATGCAATCCATGGTCAAGAGTGCCCTGAATGTAGCGCACAATTCTCTTAAGAGCATGCATATGATCGTCCCTCGGATCATGCATATGTAAGCACACCTGTTGTACAGCATAAGAAATATCTGGTCTCGTGAAAGTGAGATACTGAAGAGCACCTGCGAGACTACGATAATGAGTGGGATCCTCATAAGGAGCACCTGAAGTAGCACTGACTTTCGGTTTTGTGTCAACCGGAGTGAGAGAGGGCTTGCAAGAAGACATACCAGCACGATCAGTGATTTCCTCGGCATACTTCCGTTGAGAGAGGAACATCCCACCCTTGTGACGGGTCACAACAATGCCAAGAAAATAATTCAAACGACCTAAATCCTTCATAGCAAATTCGGAACCAAGACGATCCATAATGGAACGACGGAGAGTGTCTGAGGATGCAGTGAGAATAATATCATCAACATATAGTAAAAGGTATGCCATGTCAGTCCCCGTATGGTACATGAACAAAGAATTATCGGACCTGCTATTTGAGAAACCAATGGAATACACAAAATCTGCAAATCGTTTATACCAAGCACGTGGATCCTGCTTAAGTCCATAGAGAGACTTACGCAATAGACAAACATAATCAGGATGTGTGCGATCCTGAAAACCCATAGGTTGATGCATATACACAGTTTCCTTGAGCTCACCGTGAAGAAAATCATTCTTTACATCCAGTTGATGTATAGGCCAATGCTTGGACAAAGATAGACTAAGAATAGTGCAGATAGTCGCCGGTTTCACCACCGGACTGAACGTCTCACCACAATCTATGCCAACTTGCTGAGTTTTTCCATCACCTACAAGTCGGGCTTTATGCCTCTCAAAGTCACCATTAGACTTTTCTTTATGAGTAAAAATCCACATAGAACGAATAACATTAACATTAGGTGGACGGGGGACCAACTCCCATGTCTTATTCCTAATAAGAGCATCAAATTCATCAGCCATAGCCATTTTCCAATTCGGGTCACGAAGGGCGGTCACAGGGTTACGAGGGAGAGGGGATTTCATAACCATGGTATTCAAGTTAAACGTATGATTTGGCTTTAAAATACCATTTTGACTCCGGGTCACCATTCGGGGCGGATTGGTAGAGTGGGGTGGCTGGGGTGATGTTTGTGCGGGTGGAGGAGATAGATTCAAGGGTTGTTGGCCCAAGGCAGAGGGGAGAGGGGTAGGCGCTGTAGGGGAGGCGGCTGCCAACGGAGGGAACTGGGCAATACGTGCCACGGTGGGAGGGGGCAGTCGACTGGGTGACGGGTGCCACGGTGAGAGGGGTGGCAGTCGGCTGTGTCACGGGTGCACCGGGGGGTGGGCTGGGCAGATTAACGAGATCATTAGCCAAATGATGCAACCAAAATGGCGAAATCCCATCGTCCAAAAAATCATAAGTAGTTGAAGTGGGAGAATGTAAATTGGAAAATGGGAAAACATTCTCATCAAAAATCACGTGACGAGAAATAATTATTTTGTTGGACGATAAATCATAACACTTATACCCCCTATGATTCATAGGATACCCCAAAAAGACACACGGTGTAGACCGGGCTTGCAATTTGTGGATAGTCGGAGAAGGAAAGAGGGGATAGCATAAACACCCAAAAACCCGAAGATGAGAGTAAGATGACTTTCTTTGATATAGCACTTGAAGAGGAGAAACATGACCCAATAATTTGCTTGGTAAAATATTAAGAAGATATGTTGTCATTTGTAAGGCGTGATGCCAAAACGAAGGGGGGAGAGAGGCATGAGCAAGGAGAGTCCGAGTGATATTATTGATAGATCGGATTTTTCTTTCGGCTTTCCCATTTTGTGATGACGTATATGGACAAGAAAGACGAAAGGACATCCCATTAGACTCACAAACTCTCCCGAATTGTCCATTATCATATTCCCTCCCATTATCACATTGGACATTTTTAATATGACGTTCAAATTGGATATGAATGTGGACTTTTAAAACCAAGAAATTCGCATAAACATCGGATTTCTTAGCTAAAGGAAAAGTCCATAAAAACTTCGCAAAATCATCCAAAAAAAGAACATAATACCGATGACCCAATGAACTTAACACGGGAGAGGTCCACAAATCACTATGAATAATATCAAATGGCATCAAAGTTTCAGAAATAGAAGAATCAAACGGCAACTTAACATGTTTACCAAGAACGCAAGAACGACAAATACTAGAATGACTAGATTTATTACATTCAATGCTTTTATTATGCCTAAGACAAGCTAAAATAGAATTTCCCGGATGACCTAAACGAGCATGCCAAAAAGAAGAGGACAACGCCGCAAAGGTTGATGGAGTGGTGGTTGGATATTTGATGGTGGTGATTGGATAAAGATCTCCCCGACTATCACACCGCATTAGTGCCATCCCTGTCTGGAAGTCCTTCACAGAAAACCCATATGGATCAAATTCAACAGACGCAGAATTATCAGTAGTAAACTTCCGGACTGAAACTAAATTCTTAATGAGTTTAGGAGCATGTAAGACATTTCGTAAGGATAAAGAGGGGTTTGGGGGAGGAAAACTAGTATGACCACAACCACGAATTTGAATCGAATGACCATTTCCCACAACAATACCATTATTTTGATTGCTCAAATTAAAATAAGACGAGAGATTACCGTCCGAGGATGTCATATGAGAAGTGGCCCCGGTATCCATGTACCAATTTTGATCGGGCGAGTTCAAGGTCATGGTGTGCATTGCGGACTCGACGTCGGTTGGAACATACGACCCATGAGGCGCCACTGCTGCCGTGTAGAGATGCTGGGCTGAAGGACGGCCCAATATACCCTGCTGCCGTGGCGGGCCAGGCGGTGGACGAGCCCACGAAGCAGTCAGGTACGGGCAGGGGGGAGGAGCAGCCACCTAGCGAGGTTGCGGAACCCACTGCCAGTGACCAAACTGGTCGGCATTCCACGGCGGGGAAGAGGAACCCGCTACCTGTGGACCGCCGCTGCTGCGGCCAGTACCACCGCGCCCGCTGGCGGTGAATTTTTCACCGCCTGAGCCGCGGCAAGAACCACTGTGACGGGCAATCCCAGAATTTTGGCAGTGAGAATTTTTTCCTTTCCCTCGGCGTGAGCGTGTGCTTTCAGAGGGCGGAGCCGCGTCGTCGATCGCGGCTACCATAGCCGAACCATACCCGTGAGACACCATTGCCGCAAGTTCACGTTCCTCCAAAACAAGGGAAGACCGAGCCTCGGAGAATGGGGGGAGAGGCTTAGCATGGCGAATTTGTGTCCCAACCCCTTTGTACGCTTCAGTGAGACCTGAAACCAATTGAAGGACAAGGCGGCTATTCGTCACGGGAGCCCCGACGTTTTTCAGTTGATCCGCAAGGCTTTTGAGACGTTGGCAATAGGCGGAGGCATTGGGAAAATCCTCCATACGAGTCGTCGTGAATTCTTGTTCGAGAGTCACCGCACGAGAGGTTTGATGATCTTGGAATATATCACGCAAGCGAACCCAAGCGTCCATGGCAGTAGCATCTGTTTCGATGATGGTGTTTAATATATCATTCGAAATTGTCGAATATATCCATTAAAGCACGGTGGCGTCAATGGTCGTCCATAATTCGACTTCCTCATTAGTTTTGGGAGCCGGCTTCTTCTTACCTTTGGGTGGAGGAATGATATGATGAAGGACCTTGTGAGAACGAGCATGAATCTTGAAAAGCTCGGCCCATGTTCCGTATTGGGAGTTCTCCATTTCAAGAGTAACAGAGATGTGATTCTTGATATTCGAGACCGCGAGGGTTGGGTGGAACGAGGACTTAGCCGGAGTGGGTGTTGCCTCGGCCATGGCGGCTGTAGTGGAGAGAGTAGGTGACGGAAAAAAAAAGGAAGAAGAAAGAGGGACTAGGGCGTAGCGGAAGGAGAAAGAAGAAAGAAACCCTAATCTGATACCATGTAGGAAATATTTTCTGTGTCTCCTTTCATTCCTTGAATTGGTTAATATACAAAATATTCTGACCTAAAATAACAGATTACAAAATATACAAATTCTAACCTAAAATAGGAGATTACAAAATATTCTAACTAATATTTACATAATCTATCAAAAAGTTGTACTGTTGGTTGGAAAAGAAGAACATTACGTTGCTTCTTGATACTGGGCTTCTTTTTCTTTTACCTTTTACTTTTGTGCTAGGCTAGCATTTTCTTTTCTTGTTTTTTATGTTCTCTTTGCAAATGTGCTTGGTATGTATGATGGATAACTTTGATTTTCTTTGAAAAATAGCTTATTTAAAAAATAAAAATAAAAAATAAAAGAATTCTGTGTGCAATAGAAAAGTGAGTTATTTTTCCAAAAATAAAAAGCATTACTCCGTCCATTTCCTAACGAGTGGTGTTTTTACCTTTTTATTTTGTTTTAAAATAAGTGGTATTTCACAAAATCAATAAGACACTAATTTTTTTCTACCATTTTTATCCTTATTTAAATAAATCGAGTTTTACATAACCGAAAAACCATTAACGAGTACATCGTTTTCAATACATTTGATTAAGGAATAAGTTAGTAAAAATACTTCTACTTTCTAGGATTGAGTAATTTTTGTAAGGGAAAAACACCCTTTATAATGAAACGGAGGGAGTACTAAAGATTGCTAATAATATCAACAAATTATTAGATAGTGATCTATTAACTTTTTAGTACTAAAGATTGATGATAATTTTTAAATGTTGGTTGGAAATGTGATAAAGCTTTACAAATTCATTTCTTTATTTGATGAAAATTATGTTCTAGCAACCAAACATTAAAAATGACTTGTATATAATTTCTGTAAAACATTTCTTTATTATTGTTGTTGTGATTTGCTCCTCTTGTACGCGTTGCATTCAGAAAGATCCATAATGAAACCATTTACTATAAGTTTGCCTTTGTTCTTTCCTTCTCACTTTTCTTTTCATGCAAAGCGTAATGGAAATTATGGAATGTACCTAAAATAAAGCAACAACGGAAATGAAAAATACTTCAATAAAAAAAATAAAAAAGAGACAGAATTAAAATATCTGGTGACTAGTTGGAAAATAACTTTTCCCAATAGATAAGCTCTTATCTGTTTACTTTTTTTCTTCCTTTTGTTTCTTATCATAAATTTAAATTGGTACGGACTTAGGTCATTTACCCTTGTTAAAAATTGTAGACTATTTTGTTTTCAGCTCTTGATTACTGAATAATTTGACTTTACATGGTAATGAATTAACTTACAAATATATTTGAGGGCAACTTTAATTGAGAAAATTTGATTATATTGTGTAAAAATCATGTCTAGGCCTTCATCTTTTTTGATAGATTATGTAAACATTATGTAATATTTTGTAATCTCTTATTTAGGTTAGAATATTTTGTAATATTTTATACTCTCCTATTTTGAGTAGGATATTTTTGTATATTAACCAATTCAATGAATGAAAGGAGACTACGGAAAATATTCTTTCATGGTATCAGAAGTCTAGGGTTTTCTTCTTCTTTTTTCCTCTCCTCTCTCCTCTCCGCTGCCCTAGCTCCGTCGGCTTCCACCTCTCTCCTTCTTTTTTTTTCCCGCCACCATGTCCACCTCTAAATCATCCTTCCACCCCGCTTTCGCCGTCTCCAACATCCGTAATCACATTCCTGTGGTTCTTGAAATGGAGAATGCACAATACGGCACATGGGCAGAATTGTTTAGGATCCACGCCATATCCCATAGGGTCATACGCCATATCATCGCACCAGAGAAAGGGAACCAGGCAGCCCCTCCCTCCGATGACGACAAAGAACTTTGGTCGACCCTTGATGCGACTGTGCTCCAGTGGATTTATTCCCCGATTTCGAATGACCTCCTTATTACTATTATTGAACCTGGAGCAACGGCCATGGAAGCCTGGGATCGCTTGCGTGATATCTTCCAGGACCATCAAAACTCCCGTGCCGTTATGCTCGAACAAGAGTTTTCTACAACTAGGATGGAAGACTTCCCGAACGCGTCTGCATATTGTCAGAGGCTCAAGAGCATCTCCGATCAGTTAAAAAATGTGGGGGCTCCGGTTTCCAATTCCCGCCTTGTTCTTCAGCTTGTTTCGGGTCTCACCGACGCATTCAAGGGTGTGGGAACACAGATTCGTCACAGCAAACCATTGCCTCATTTCACCGAGGCGCGCTCCTCACTCGTTCTGGAGGAATGAGAACAGGCGATGCAGGCGGCCCATTCTACTCCTTCGGCGATGGTGGCTGCCACAGGTGGTGAGGGTTCGACTAATTTTTTTGATAATACTCATTCGTCTGGTCATGCTGTGAATAACAGGGGCAAAAATAACAACAACATAGGCCGCACTTCTGGCCGTCGGAACGGCGCTGGCCGTGGTAACGCTGGCGGCAAAGCTGGCCGTGGCGGCAGCCGTGGTCACAACGGCGGAAATCACCAACCACCGCCAGGCAGCTGGCCGCGTCAGCCGTCTCCTCAGCCGTGGCAGCTTCCCAATTATGCTTGGGGATGGATGCCACAATGGGCCGTGCCACCTTGCCCGTATCCGTCCACTTGGCCGACGTCTTCGCAAGGGCCCTAGGCCAAACAGCCGGGCATTCTCGGCCCTGCTCCCTACCCTCCGCAGCAGGCGTATGTTGCTGCCCCATTTCAGCAGATGTATGCCCCGTCTTATGCTCCCACGGACATTGAATCGGCAATGCATACGATGACTTTGAATCCTCCGGACCAGAAGTGGTACATGGAAACCGGTGCCACATCTCACATGACATCCACGAATGGTAATCTCTCGTCTTATTCTAATTTGAGCAATCATCATCATGGTATTGTTGTTGGTAATGGTCATTCAATTCCAATTCACGGTTGTGGTCATACTCATTTGCCTCCCCCAAACCCTCCTTTATCGTTGAAAAATGTCCTTCACGCCCCAAAACTCATTAAAAACTTAATCTCTGTTAGAAAGTTCACTACTGATAACTCTGTGTCTGTTAATTTTGATCCATATGGGTTTTCTGTGAAGGACTTTCAGACGGGGATGCCACTAATGAGATGTGAGAGCAGGGATGATCTATATCCCATCACCACCACCATCACAAACACAGTCAATTCTCCATCAACCTTTGCTGCTTTGTCTTCTTCTCTTTGGCATGATCGTTTGGGTCACCCGGGAGCGTCAGTTTTGAATTCTCTTAGGATAAATAAAAGCATTGAATGTAATAATTCTAGTTGCTATAGTATTTGTCGTTCTTGCGTGCTTGGAAAACATATTAAGTTGCCTTTTGTTCCATCTAATTCGAACACTTGTATGCCTTTTGATATTATTCATAGTGATTTATGGACTTCTCCTGTCTTAAGTTCCATGGGTCATCGATATTATGTTCTTTTCTTGGATGATTTCTCGAAATATTTGTGGACTTTTCCCTTATCTAGGAAATCTGATGTCTTTGCTAAGTTTTTAGAATTTCAGGCCCATGTCCGAACGCATTTTGAACGAGAAATAAAAAATGTCCAATGTGATAATGGGAAAGAATATGAAAATAATGATTTTTGGCGTCTTTGTGAGTCGAATGGGATGTCTTTCCGTCTTTCTTATCCTCATACGTCCTCACAAAATGGGAAGGCCGAAAGGAAAATTCGGTCTATCAATAATGTCGTGCGCACTCTTCTTGCCCACGCTTCTCTCCCGCCTTCTTTTTGGCATCATGCATTGCAAATAGCAACTTACCTACTTAATATTTTACCAAGCAAGTTATTGAACCATAAATCTCCCCTTCATGCTCTATATCATAAGGAACCGACGTACTCACACCTTCGGGTCTTTGGGTGTTTGTACTACCCTCTTTTCCCGTCAACTACGATTCATAAGTTGCAGGCCCGGTCTACACCTTGTGTATTTTTGGGGTACCCATCGAACCATAGAGGCTACAAATGCTATGACTTATCATCACATAAGATCATCCTTAGTCGTCATGTTGTTTTCGATGAAACTCGGTTTCCCTTTGCTAACTTGTCTACTCCTCCACCCCATATATACAATTTTTTGGATGAAGGGATCTCCCTTTATATTTTTCATCACCTCCAAAAATCGGCACCTGCCCCCTCCACTGCCTCCCCGCCCGCTGCCCAGCAGCCCACTGCTCCTCCGCTGCCTCCCGTCACCGCTGCTGGTCCCACGGTGAGGCAGCCCCAGCTGGACCGACTGCCAACCCCAGCTAGCCCGACTGCCAGCCCCCGTCCACTTGCTCCTGTCCAGCTGCCTATCCCCACTCCCCGTCCCACCATGGTCACCCACAACCAACGGGGTATTGTCAAGCCTAAACGTCTGTTTAACTTACATACCACGGTTACGAAATCTCCTCTACCTCGTAACCCATTGGCCGCTCTTTGTGACCCGAATTGGAAAATGGCTATGAATGATGAATTTATGCTCTTGTTAGGAATAAGACGTGGGATTTGGTCCCCCGTCCACCTAATGTTAATGTTATTCGTTCTATGTGGATTTTTACTCATAAAGAAAGGTCTAATGGTGATTTTGAGAGGCATAAAGCCCGACTTATGGGTGATGGCAAAACTCAGCAGGTTGGCATTGACTGTGGAGAGACGTTCAGTCCAGTGGTCAAACCGGTAACTATCCGCACTATTCTTAGTCTTTCGTTGTCAAAGCATTGGTCTATACACCAACTGGATGTGAAGAATGCTTTTCTTCATGGTGAGCTCAAGGAAACTGTGTATATGCATCAGCCTATGGGTTTTCGGGATCGCACACATCCTGATTATGTTTGTCTATTGCGTAAGTCTCTCTATGGGCTTAAGCAGGCTCCACGTGCTTGGTATAGACGTTTTGCAGATTTTGTGTTTTCCCTTGGCTTCTCTAATAGCAGGTCTGATAATTCAATGTTCATCTACCATGCGGGGACTGAAATGGCATACATATTACTCTATGTTGATGATATTATACTCAATGCATCCTCAGATGCTCTCCGTCGTTCCATCATGGATAGGCTTGGTTCCGAATTTACTATGAAGGATTTAAGTCCTTTAAATTATTTTCTTGGCATTACTGTGACCCGTCACAAAGGGGGGATGTTCCTCTCTCAACGTAAGTATGCCGAGGAAATCATTGATCGCGCGGGTATGTCATCTTGCAAGCCCTCTCTCACTCCGGTTGACACAAAACCGAAAGTCAGTGCTACTTCGGGTGCTTTTTATGAAGATCCCACTCATTATCGTAGTCTCGCAGGTGCTCTTCAGTATCTCACTTTCAAGAGACCAGATATTTCATATGTTGTCCAACAGGTGTGCTTACATATGCATGACCCGCGGGACGATCATATGCATGCTTTTAAGCGGATTGTGCGGTATGTTCAGGGCACTCTTGATCACGGGTTGCATCTCTACCCATCATCGATCACCGACCTTGTCTCCTACACCGATGCAGATTGAGGTGGCTGTCCGGACACTCGTCGTTCTACGTCGGGGTATTGTGTATTTTTGGGTGACAACTTGATTTCTTGGTCGTCAAAGCGACAACCAACTCTTTCTCGGTCTAGCGCTGAAGCAGAGTATCGTGGTGTGGCTAATGTTGTCTCTGAGTCTTGCTAGATTCACAACCTTTTATTGGAACTACATTGTCCGGTTCGCAAAGCTACGTTGGTATATTGTGACAATGTGAGTGCCATATATCTGTCTGGTAATCCGGTGTAACATCAACGCACCAAACATATTGAGATGGACATTCATTTTGTGCGTGAGAAGGTTGCGCGGGGACAAGTTCGAGTCCTTCATGTCCCGTCCCGATATCAGATTGCAGATATTTTCACTAAAGGTCTTCCTCAGGTCCTTTTTGAAGATTTTCGTGACAGTCTCAGCATTCGTAAACCTCCCGTTTCGACTGCGGGGGTGTGATAGATTATGTAAATATTTTGTAATATTTTGTAATCTCTTATTTAGGTTAGAATATTTTCTAATATTTTATACTCTCCTATTTTGAGTAGGATATTTTTGTATATTAACCAATTCAATGAATGAAAGGAGACTATGGAAAATATTCTTTCATTTTTCTTTTTTCCTTAAACTATTAGCATGATATTTTGTCCTAACTAATTAAAAGTAACTTGTTGTTCCCTTGGCCCAGGTTTACTCGTTCATGTTTGACTTGATATACCCCGTAAAAATCAATAAATATAATTTTAAAAAATTACTATATCACTCTAATTATTATATATAAGTCATCTCAATCATTGGGAAATGAATATATAGAAAATAATTAGTGCTTAATAATAAGGATAAAACAGATATACAATGGTAAATTATCTTTTGATTTTCCAAATTAGACAAGTAAAAATGGACATCTATTTTTAGTATAGTGAACAAGTAAAAGTAGAGGAAATGAGTATAAGTTACAACAAGAAAACTATGATTAATCTTTAGACTAAATGCAAATTATTTCATATATGTGGGCTTCATTTTAGGCAAATCCTTGTTTTTTATTAAGAGCACTTCATTCTAGGCAAATCCTTGTTTTTTATCAAGCTCGAAACTATACCACATGGGTTGAAGAGGCTTACTAGCCTCTTGAACGGTTCCTACACGTCCCAAGGCGTTGCTAGACTAATTTGGCAATCTTTAATTGTAAGTAACCTTTTAATTTTTTTTATTTCAAAGTAACTTTTTAAAATTAAGGGTCTAATTCATATACACTAATCAAAGTATTTCTTGTTTACACCATTCAATATATTTTAACTTGTCAGGTTATTTACTCTATTTTCTTGGTTATAAAATGCTTTGTCTATGAACAATTACCACTACTAAAAACAAAGGTTTTCCCCGCTGTATTCAGTGGGAAATTTGTGATATAAAACACGATTTTCCCATCTCATTTCCATCGAACCAGCTCAGTAAGA
This sequence comes from Lycium barbarum, assembly GCF_019175385.1. Lineage (NCBI taxonomy): Eukaryota > Viridiplantae > Streptophyta > Magnoliopsida > Solanales > Solanaceae > Lycium > Lycium barbarum. Next base: position 48,130,940 of record NC_083341.1, on the reverse strand, counting down.
AAATGCATGGTGAGAAATAGGTTCTCATTGAAACGTTGGAAAACTTCTTAATTTTTCCGTGTGAAAACACTACTAATTAGGTTTTCTCACCAGCATTCAATGAAAATAGCCAATGAACATTTTTCGATGAAAAATTTCAGTGAAAAAATATTGATTTTTAGTAGTGTACTTTTTACTATGGCCAACTTAATCTAATAGTGTAAAAAATTATACACTCTCACGGGACTATATACCTCTTGTTGGTAGAACAATATATGATGCCTCAATTTCAATATCAAAACTTACTAGTAATATTTTCCCTTCTTATATTTATTACTACTTCTGTTGGTGAGAAAAATATAGCCGCATCAAGATCACCAATGCATGCTATGAGAGGTAGAGTTAGAATTTTGAGTTTATAAATTCTAGGTTTTAAAAAAAAATCGCTAAGTTTTGATAAATTAACTACACATATTAAGTGAATTTTTAACGCAAATACAAAATATACGGTAAACCTGCTTGATTCTACCGAACCCGCGAGGAGAATGCTAGCTCGCCTCTACATGCTATACATATCTTACTAGGAGTATTATATATCACTATTATTTTTATTTTAAGAGGAAGTTTCTATTTTAAATAGTGTATTAAACATACTGCAGCCTCGTCTTCGGAAGTGGGGCCCATTTTCATTACCTTTGTAATTTATAAAGCAGTTTGAAGCTTCCGTTCCTTGCTTCCCTCCTAACCCAAACACCTTCAAAGCTACGTACACTTAACAGTTACGCACGCTTATATATAAACAAATTCAGTGTTAAAATATTTTGTAAAATTATCTTCTCTTTCTATTTTCTTGGTTCTCAAAAGTAGCAATATCAATTGAGAGAAGAGTCATTGTTGTTTTTGCAAATCCATAGCTAGCTTCTGTTTTTCTTTTTATTATTTTTTCCTTCTAATTTTTCCCTCTATATTGAAGACAACAAAATCAAGTTACTGAACATAAAAAAGGACCCATTTTTTACTTGACAATTTAATTTTATTTCACACGTTGAATGTGGAAAATGCGTAGTATCAATGTGCTATTAGTGTTGTGTGTAGTTTTCTTTTCACTGTTTTGCTCCTCAGTGAAAGCCACTGTTTCCTATGATGACAGAGCTATAATCATCAATGGTAAACGAAGGATTCTTATTTCTGGTTCAATTCATTACCCAAGAAGCCCTCCCGAGGTAAACATTTAGTCAATACAATTAATTATTATTAACTAATTTGAATGAAACTCACTGCTAAAAAAAATCACTATTTTTTCACCGAAAAATGTTCTAACGGCTATTTTCACAGAAATCACGGGGAAAAGGAAAAAATAGTAGTGTTTTCACACGGAATAATTAGGAAATTTCCCAGTAGTACAATCGGAACTTGTTTCCTACTATGCATTTTTCCACTGAACTGGCTCAGTGGGAATGAGGTGGAAAAATCATGTTTAAAGAACAAATTAACCACTGATTCGTGGTGGGAAAAGTTTTTGTTTCTAGTAATGACTTGACTTCTAGTTCTTAGCCAAAATTGACGAAATAAAATGAATAATGCAGTCATATCATTTTGTGATATTTTCTTCTTTTTTTATTATGCTTTATTGTAACTTGATTTCTTTTTGGTTTTGAGATTTTAGAATGGTTTCTGACAAATGGTTGTCTGTTTTTTGATGTAATTTATGTTTACTTTAATGCTCTGTTTTATTTTCTTAACATTGTTATTTTTTCAGATGTGGCCTGATCTTATTCAAAAAGCTAGAGATGGAGGCTTAGATATTATAGAGACTTATGTCTTCTGGAATGGACATGAACCCTCTCCTGGAAAAGTAATGCTTTAATAGTTGAGTTAATAGTCAAAAACACATCTGAACTATTATTTTTTCGTGAATTTCACTCCCCAACTCACAATCTATGTATTAAACCACATCTTGAGTTTAGGTATGTATTAAAACGCACCTCAATATGTTCTACCTGATTTATCACCATCTACTCAATGAGGTGTGTCTTAATACATAAATGGTGATAGTTCGGGTAGGATAAGAGAACAGCTGGTAGTTGAGGTATGAAATTCGCGAAAAGTGATAGTTTTGGTGCGTTTTTAATATCTACAAACAGGGAATTGACATTTATTTTTTCATTTTGAATTTATTCTATCTTAAGTTTAACTTCGAGGGAAGGTATGATCTGGTTAGGTTTATCAAGTTGGTACAACAAGCAGGCCTCTATGTTAATCTCCGCATTGGCCCTTACATTTGTGGAGAGTGGAACTTTGGGTAATATAAATATAATTTAGTATCACTCTGTCTCAATTTATGTGATATAGTTCGGATTTCAAGAGTCAAATAAGAATATGTTTTACCGCGATTTATTCGTACACCTTTAAGTATTTTTCATTTTTAATTATTTGACTTATAATACTTTCTATGTCATTTTTAAATATGTAAATTATTTTCAAAAAAAAATTAAAGATTGTATGTCCGAATTCACGGTTAAAATGAAGAAGTTTGTCATCGAAATTCGAACTGGGTCATATAAATTGGACAGAGAGAGTACATAGCAAATGGACATTATTTTCTAGTTTTCTCTGTTTTTATACTCTGTATTGATGCAGGGGCTTTCCTGTTTGGCTAAAATATTTACCTGGTATGGAATTTAGAGCAGACAATCACCCTTTCAAGGTTTGGTTTTGACTTTGGATTTCTTCATCAGTTACTCCAAATTAGTTGATGTGTTTTGGTTCCTAATTTGATGTTATGTTTACTGGCGGACAATGTTGTAGTTGGCAATGCAAGGATTTGTTCAAAGAATTGTCAGCATGATGAAGTCTGAAAAATTGTTTGAACCTCAAGGAGGGCCAATTATTTTGTCACAGGTTCGAAAATATGCTCGCTTCTTGTCATTACTAAGTTTCCCCATAGTGGTGAAACCAGGAAATTTGCTAAGAGGTTTAAATTGTATTCAAGATTTAAATATATATGAAGAAAAAGTAATTTGACCTATAAATAAATACTCCTTTCGTCACGATTTAAGTGTATTACTTTTTTTTTCGGTCCGTCCCAAAAGGAGTGTTTCTTTTTATATTTAGTAAGTTAATCATTCAAACATCATACATGACAAGTTTAAAATCACAAAATTCAAAAGATATTTTAGTACATGACCCACATCTTTAATTTAAAATAACAAGATTGAAAAGTCTATTTATATTTTTTAAATTTCGTGTCCAGTCAAACTAAAACACTTAAATTAAAACGGAGGGAACAGTATATTAAATTAAAACGGAGGGAACAATATATTAAATTAAAACGGAGGGAACAGTATATATTTTTCCAGCAAAAAGTGTTCAACTAGGCACCCTTCGCCACAGCTATGCCCGTGTTTCCAGAAATGAAATTATTCGGGCGTGGCCGTGGAGATTTCTAATTATACATTGTCCCCTGATTCCTTGATTTATTAGCAAATTAAGTTTAAAGCAAGTTTTGATAATTAATAATGCAGATAGAAAATGAGTATGGACCAATTGAGTGGGAAGTTGGTACTCCTGGTGAAGTTTATACAAAATGGGTAGCTGAAATGGCTGTGGGTTTAGATATTGGAGTCCCATGGATCATGTGTAAGCAAGAGGATGCTCCTGATCCTGTGGTAAGCAATTCTCAAATCTCCTATAATCAAGAATTTACATCTATATGGTTTTATCTAAGTGTGATGAGATTTATTTATCTCCAGTTGCTCACACCCAAATTTCATTATATTGAGTGCCAACTAATGTATTCTTCAAAACTTGGTGGATAATGGAGTTGCCCTTCTATCCCCCTCCACATACATATTAGCTTTTCTCCTTGATAGAAAAGAGTGCTAAAACTATTCCATGAAAATATGATCTGCCCATTTATTAGCTTAGCCTATTTTGATTGGCCCAATTATATATAGCCCAAATTGAACCATGAGAAACCTTATCAATATAGTTTTAAATTTATTTATTTATTTATTTTGTTTTGAGTATATTATATGTAGCCATAATAAAGAAAATATGTTTTATTAGGTACTTGACAAATCACAAAAGACAAAACAAAGAAATTAACTCAACCCATTGTAACTCGCCCAAATTTAGTCCAACCCGCTCATTTGACACCCTATCTTTAGATCACCTTTACATGTTTTCTGAAGAATTTGTCAATTTCTGAAGCAGCTACCCAGAATTCTTGTGACTTGTGTCATGTGTTTTTTGGTAATTTGTAACCAGAACTTAAATTTGTTGATTCTTTTACAGATTGATACTTGCAATGGCTTTTACTGCCAAGATTTCCGTCCTAATAAGCCCTACAAACCTAAAATGTGGACAGAAGTCTGGACTGCTTGGTAAGTTCAAAGAGTTTCAAAGCATAAATTATTCTAATTGATAATAATAATAATATGAATCCCCTAAAAAAATGGATCTAATTTGCACTACATGCTCCAAATTTTTGATAATTCAATTTATCTTTTTTGGGCGAAACGGAATATCTCGATTAGGGGAGAGAAGAGGGAAATGCCATATGACCCAAATATCTGACAAGTCGCACTATACATCAACCCAATTTGCATCTTCCTCTCCAGGACTTCGGACATGAACTTTTGGGACACCAATACGCATTAAATAAAAGAACTAAATACTATATTTCAGTTAAAGGCGATATGACTGGAAGACTACCTTTAAGGGACACATTCCTTGTCAATTAATTCTATTTCTCGATGTCGTTTAGAGTCTATCGACTTCTTATTCTACTTGCTCAGGTATACGAAATTCGGTGGTCCAGTTCCTAGCAGACCAGCAGAAGATGTAGCATTTTCAGTTGCAAGGTTTATTCACAACAATGGTTCATTCTTCAATTACTACATGGTCAGTTGTTCATTTAAGTGCAATTGTTACTTATAGCTACTTATAAAAGATCATCGTTTTCCTTTATTAAAATATCTTTTTCATGTATATATGTCATGTTGACTTCAGTACCATGGGGGAACAAATTTTGGTCGGACAAGTTCAGCACTTTTCATTGCCACTAGCTACGATTACGATGCTCCACTAGATGAATATGGTATGGAGAAGAAAGCAAGGAATAGAACTGTGTTTTCTCTCATTTGCGAATCTACACAACAAAAGTAAAATAGTGGAAACTTTCCCAGCAGCAGTAATTATTTTCTTGATAATTTGTCATATGATGTAATAGGGCTGTTAAATGAACCAAAGTATGGGCACTTGAGAGATCTGCATAAAGCTATCAAGCTATCTGAACCAGCATTGGTTTCATCATATCCAACAGTGAATTGGCTGGGAAAAAATCAAGAGGTCATTCTAATGTAGACTCTTTAGTTTTCGAGTTGAATTAGAATATGAATTTTCATCTAACAATAGTTTACAATTTTTGTCCACCAACAGGCTCATGTATTTAGATCAAAATCCGGGGATTGTGCTGCATTCCTGTCAAACTATGACACTAAATATTCAGTTCAAGTCACCTTTCAGAATATCCAATATGACCTTCCTCCCTGGTCCATCAGCATTCTTCCCGATTGCAAAACTGCTGTTTACAATACTGCAAGGGTAACGAAAGGGATCCTTCTTTACTCCCAGAAAAACTCGTGTTCTTTTTTTTTTTTTTTTTTTTTTTTTTTTCTCTCTTTTTCAATTTTTCTTTTAAGCTTAGATACCAATGATGTTTGTTGAATCTATCTTTACTAGTTCTGATTTAGGTTGTTAATCTTGAAAGACATCATTCTGATAGTACGTCATATGAACATTTAGGAGTAAAAGTTCTAACATCCTCTGGGAACTGTTGCAGATTAGCTCCCAAAGCTCACAGAAGATGATGACACCTATAGGTGGCGGATTGTCTTGGCATTCATACAATGAAGAAACTCCCTCAGCTGATGACCGTGACACACTTTCAGCCAATGGACTATTGGAGCAGATAAATATTACTAGAGACTCCTCGGACTATCTGTGGTACATGACAGAGTGCGTACCTTCATGTCCTTGCTTCTTTCGAATGATTTTTTGAGTTCACATGGTAATTCAATATTTTTGATAATCATTTCGTTACTTTCCCCAGTGTAAACATAGGGTCTGATGAAGAATTTCTAAAGAATGGAAAGGATCCTTTTCTCACTGTTATGTCTGCTGGTCATGCCATGCATGTCTTCATAAACGGCCAACTATCAGGTAGTAGGACTAGCACTCTGTTCAATAATAGGGAAGAGTGCTTTTGTAGATAAACACATCTAATCGTCTGTTGTTATCATCGTCCTGCCTTTATTTGGCTTTGCTTTGTGGTAGGAACTGCTTATGGAGGATTAGATAATCCAAAGGGTATATTTGCACTATTTTAAAACGACAGGGGTATATTTGCACCATTTTATAATGGCAGGGGTATATATACACCAATTTTGTAACGAGGGGTATATTTGCTCCATATACTATAGTTGAGGGGTATATATGCCCCTTTTCATTAACGGGGAGGGCATAAATCCTCCTTTTTTTTAACGGAGGGTATATTTGCTCCATATCCTATAGTTGAGGGGTATATTTGCCCCTTTGCCCTAAAATTAAAAACCACAAAGAGATAAGGGGAGGCATTTATGTCACATTTTCCCCTTGGATCACTCATACTTCAAAAACCAATATGATTGAGTAAAGGGAAATTAGCCTATTTCCTCAAGGTAAAATGGGAAGCAAAGAACAGAAGAAGCTTTAAAAAATAGGGTACTTCAACTTCACCTTCTTGTTTGAACGAAATGTTAAGTATCATTGTGAAACTGATAATTTCAGGTATCATATCCCTCGATCATGGCTGAAACCGAATGGAAATCTGTTGGTTGTGTTTGAAGAATGGGGTGGTGACGCAACCAAAATCTCTTTGGTTAGAAGAGAAACTGCCAGAATTTGTGCAGATATTGTAGATGACCAGCCAACTCTTAAAAACTGGCATATGGCGAGCTCTGGAAAGTCTAATAATATGCATCCAAAAGCTCATCTATGGTGTCCAAATGGGCAGAAAATCACAAAAATACACTTTGCAAGTTACGGAATGCCACAAGGAACTTGTGGAAACTTCCGTGAGGGTACCTGCCATGCTCACAAGTCATATGATGCATTTGAAAAGGTATATCATTCCTTTGTTATATTATGTAAGTACTTAAGAGTTTTCGGACACCAAAATGTTTATCTGCAGAGTGATGACTGCAATTTGGTATCCCGATTCAGTATTCTTTATTTTGCTTCGTGTCTAAATGCAAGATTTAGCTTTAACTTCAGTGTTATCATACATCCTGGTTTAGTAAGAGGTCTTCATGATAACTATTGCTATGTCTAGCCTATTTCCCCTAACTTCCAAATGGGATATTGCAGAATTGCATTGGAGAGCAATCTTGTTCAGTAAATGTTGTACCTAAGGTTTTCGGAGGAGATCCTTGTCCAAATACTTCAAAGAAATTATCAGTGGAAGCTATTTGCAGCTGAGATTATCAAAGATTGTTGGAAACAAATAGTGAAACTAAAACCAATTCATTTTGAATAACGAAATACTTGATTACAGGAATATAGTCTTCATGAAATTTTGCTTGCTTCTTTGCAATCTTTGATTTCACACTCGAGGGCAACTGATTCGGTTATTGGATTGAAGAAATTGTATAGCATATCTATACCATAGGTCTTAGAGGACAGATAATTCGTGTGTAGATAGAGGAAGGGGTTATGACTGTTTGCGGAATAACATCAGTTGCCAGGGAGCTAAGTTTTCCTTTATAATTGTAATAATCTTACTATATAAAATTTAATTAAATGATTTCTATACAATGCTTGCATCCGTTTTGCATCTTACAAGATATTTGCTTCATTTCAACTTGGGTGAAAATCATTTAAGCCCCCCAACTATTGTTTAAAAATCAAACTTTGAATAATAGACATTCCCCCCCTCCCTTTAAATTAATTGACTTTTTTAAATGCCTATTTTACCCTTACATTATCAACTTTTGTCTTCTTTTTTTACTTCTTTAAAATCATGATATTTTTCATTTTTTTAATTTATGTAATAAATTTCTTATAAAAAAATAAATATTATCTCCTAGGCGAAGGAAAAAGTGCAAAATACTAATTGAGTATATAAGTTAATGATGCTCTATAATAAAATTAATTAGCAGAATAAATAAAAAATTAATTTTATTTAAAAAAAATCCAAACTTTAATATTTATTTATACAAGTGAAAATGACAGGTCCTAACAAAAACAATTAACAAATAGAGTACAGTAATTCATGTGTAGATAGAGGAAGGGGTTATGACTTATGACTCTGTTTGAGGAATAACATAAGTTGTTAGTAAGCCAATTTTTCCTTTATTATTGTAATAAACCTACTGTATACTACATTTAATTGAATAATTTCTATGCATTCCTTGCATCTTATATGACATATTTGCTTCATATCGAGTTGAAGTCCATAGCATTTTCATGTTCTTCCTTTTTTCTTTACTGGAAAAATTAATAAATTTTGGACTGTTATCTTCTCTAGCACCTTGATAAAATAGATACCAAAAACATATTCACTTTTTTTGAAATTTTTGAAGTTGGAGTTGTGTTTGGCCATAGTTTTTGAAATTGTAGTTTTTGGTGAAATGTAGTTGTAAAAAGTGAAAAAAATGAAAAAAAATTGAAAAACAAGTTTTTCTTGTTTTGGTATTCCGGAAGTTGTATTCCGAATATTTATGGCCAAACGCTCAAAAGTAAAAAAAGTGAAAAAAAATTCCAGAAAAAAGTGAATAATTTTTATGGCCAAACGGCACCTTAAACAACAGTTGAGCGGAAAATAATACGAAGTTAACCATTAACAAATGACATTGAGAGGCAAAGAGTACATAAAATATGTTCTGACAGTTAGTATTGATATAAACATGAAGCATCTGCATAAAAATGAACCATTATTACGTAAATCGGAAGCATTTCTTTTTGGTCCAAAAGAAAACAATACCTTATGTTAATGTTGACAAAATATGCATGCGAGTAGTACTACGGGCAATTGGCAGAATTGCCCTTCTTTTGGGGTGGTCTTTAAATTTTGCCCCTCATATTTGTAATCTTTAAGTTTTGCTTTTCGGCTAAAACTTATGGGTTCCAGGTTCGAACCCCACTCAGTCAAAAATTTTAAAAAAAAATCACAAGGCAGAATTTGAATTTCGCTATGCCCCTACCGGCAGAATTTTAGTTATGTTTAATCGTGTTTAATCGTGATTAATCGTGTTTTGAACATAGTATTCCATATTGACAAAATCAAACAATATATATATAAAAAAAAAGTGAATCCCATATTAAAAAAATAAACAATGTAAAAAAAAAGTGCAGACTTTGTATTCTTAGCAAACACTAATATAATAAAGTTTTAGATCTGGAGCACAAATTACAATGTTATATCAATCGTGTTTTGAACATAGTATATATATATATATAATGCAAACTAATAATGTCCAAAAGGGTGGGCCCTATACTAAACGACACCAATCAATATAAAAAAAAAAAAAAAAAACTATATAAAGCATGGGTTTAGACCCATGCTTCATCGTCCGTTGTCCCTTTAAAAAAAAAAGGAAGAAAAAAAAGTGGAACTGACCACATCCAAACTCACGGGAAAAAAAAAAGTGGATCCCATATTAACAGAATCAAGAAATATTAAAAAAAAAAAAATGTGAATCTCATATTAATAAAACAAACAATGTTAAAAAACAAATGCTTAGAAAATCAAACAATTAAATCAATAATGATGGACTCTTTAGAATAAGGAAAAAATCAATTTGTACTTTGTTTCGTTTTAAACATGTAAAATTAATTTAATAATTTGAATTAGAATTATCTAAATAAAAATTTGATAAAAAATAATAAGTATTTTACACCGTTAAATTAATCGAATTAAAATTGAAAGTATCAACTGATGCTTAAATATTGCTATTGTTTTATCTCAAAGAGAGGAAAATAGTTTCTTTTTAAAAAAGTCTTCTCTTTTAAAAAGTATTAATAAATTTTCGTAGCAAACACGAATAAAATAAAGTACTAGATACGGAGCACAAACTACAATGTTATATTAATCGTATTTTGAACATAATATATATATATATATATATATATATTATCATTATCTAACTACAACTACATATACATAGATACACTATAATCCGAAGTGTTGAGCCCGTGCGCAGCACGGGCATTGGCCGTCTAGTAATAAGTGAAGCATCGGTTGAACGACGAATGGTACTTTCGTAATAAAGTAGTTATTCTGAGTCCATTTTTAAATTTTCCTCTTCCATTTCATTCTTACATGCTCTTCAGATCAGTACGTGCCTAATTATTAATGACACGAGGCCTTGATTTTGCTTTTTCTTTTTGGCTTCTTTTTTGCATTTGAGACCAATGTTTCACCTTCGCAATTCTCTCCCCACTCCTCTATTGTTCTTTCACCTTTTCTCTATTTCAGGTGAGTTGTTGTTCCCTTTTTTGTTTTGCTAAGAATTTTGTATTAATCTTGTGGTTTGTTTTATTTTTGCATGATTATTACCTGCTTTTGGTATTTGTTGTGGATTTCTTTGATAGCTTAATGGTTTGTCTATTTTTTTTCTCTTTTATTTTTTATATGTTATTGGGATATTTTCGCAGCGCATGTGTTCCAATTCTACTTCAACATGAAATTTTAAGGTATGATTTCTCTGAATTTCAGCAAGTTGTGTTAGCTTGGTGATGATTCTGGATACTGGATTTGTAACTGTTTTTTACTTTTTATTTTCTATGTTTTGGTTTTCTTCATTTGTAACCCTGCCACTTATTTTGTTGCCAGGTTAGGTTTAGATACTATTTTATTGCTGGTTGTTTTTGTTGGATTTGTGGGTATTCAGCAAATTTTCGCACCATTGTATTTGCAGTATATGTCTCTCCTATTAGCTTTCCCTTCTTTTCTCAAGCATTCTTTGAATTGTGAAATTAATGCTCTTTCTCGGATGACCTGCATATTACTGCATTTCTTTGCTTGCCAATTTTTATAGCTTAGTAAATTTTAAATGCAATGGATTTTAATATTTTAATAAATTACAATATCAAATAATTTTATATTCCATTTAGTTGTAATATAATGGATGCACAATTTTGGTTGACTGTAAGTGGTAAATTTTACCGTTTGTGTCCACGAGATTAAGTTGTGACTGGTTTTTCAGGCTGTGTGTTTGCACCTTTGTGCATGTAGAACAAAATTAGTCCATTTGATTTTATTTTGTTTTTTTGTTTTTTTTACCCCTCCCCCCAGGGGCTACCCCTTTACTCCTTTGGTGACTCGAACTCACAACCTTCGGGTTGAAAGTGGATGGCGCTTACCATCTGAGCAACCCCTCTTGTCAAATTAGTCCATTTAGATTACTCTCCCCAAGCCTTTTTATTTATTGTTTTTTTTTCTAACAAGTCATGAAGCAAAAAAGAATTATGTTGCCTCCAAGAGAAAGATGAAATCTTCAATAATGTTTTCATAGTTTCATTTGTGCCTCGACATTTAAGAGATATGAATACAAATTTAAAGTCTCCTCTGGTACTTCACTAACTTGTAATTGCATCGATTTATTTTCTTCGAATATTATTTGTTGGTCAAATATATTTGGCAAGTTTGTTCGCGATAAATTTTACTAGCAGATTATAAATAATTGTAATCATAAAACAAATATAATAAAAAATCATTTTATTGATTAGTTTGTGAGTATAACTCTGGATATATCCCTTGATTCTAATCTCCGTATTGTTCGCCTTGATTCGAGGTCCAATGTAGCGTCTTTCTCGAATGTAGGATGGACTTGTGTTGATGTGTTGAATCTTAGAAGAACTTTGAGCAGCACTTTGGATTGTTATTGAGCGAAGACATCTCTTGAACACTCCTTCTTGTTGAAAACCTTATGAGAAGACTTATGTATATATCGCTGCTCTCCTTTGCCTCCAATTAAGATGTCGTGCCACTTTTCAAGATGTCAAGATGCTATATCACTTTTCAAGGTGTCTTCAAAAGGGGATATGTGACCCCTTTATATAAGTGTGAGCTAGGGCTTGGGGGTATTTTGGTCTCCAACAAAATTCTAGCGGACCTTGGGCTAGAAAGATGTGGGTTGGGATCGTCTTGTACAGGCCCAACTTAATGGATTAACCCATATGTAATTTGGATTTCATTCAAATCATGTAATTTTGACTTAAATAATTAATCCGACTTTATTAACCAAAATTTTAGTTGGTCAACATGTCAATAACTTAGAATTTAATCCAAATTTTGTATAGATTAATTCAATTAAAATTTCGATGTTTACAAATGCCCCCTACTTCAAGACTTATCGAGGTGTAGGCTAACTGAAATTGTGGACGAGACTTGAAGTACCCGTGAAGACCTATTTTTTTTTTTTTTTTGTCTTCGTACAAACTTCCTTGATACTTGTTTTTGGTGACTTTTCTTGAGATGTGGCTCAAAATTTAATGTTACTTGAATTTGAACAACCGAGAACTCTCTTCCATCAATTTTGGGGAAAAACTTATTGCCTCAATTTTTTTGATCAATATTCAAATACCAAAGTTGTATTATAACTCTATATGGCAAAGAGATCCTTCCACATATGTTTCCATGTAGATCCATAATCATTCTATTGCAAACTTGGTAAGGAACTAATTTAATGCACTTGAATTGAAGAAAATATTGCTCTTCCTTTCACTCTTTTTGAGTAATCTGATTTCATTTCATTTCCTTGTTGAACACCAGTCAAGTATCTATTTTTTTCTTTTGTTTTCTTGAAGACATTAATCACGCCAAGCCAAATTTGGAGAAAATAAATTCTCATCCAACTTAATCTTGGTAAGCCCTCACTCAACCAACTAAGAAATTCTATTTAAGAAGATGCTTTGCAATGAGAACACTCACATCTGCTTTAAGTTCTTAATATCCCGTCAGATGAAACCTTCTATTACTCTTTCAGCAAATCCTTTTTTTAGAGCTTGTATTGAACTTTGGAGAAGATATGCACTTCTGGCTCATGATCTCATAGATTCGCGCAATCTCACGAAAAACTCCATATTTTGATATTGGAGCATCCAAATGACGAGCATCTTGATTCTATAGAAAGAAGATATCCAAGGCTAAAATATATTTAAAAATCAAAACAAAACTCTTTACGGATTGACGGAAATCAATTTTTAAAGTTGATCTCCATATCTGCAATTTCTTCTGATAGTTTCATGCAGTCTAAACAAAACGAATGTATGTCGGTGTAGGTGCGTCCAAATGATGTCAGGCTTGATTCTAAAGATGCTGAACTTGTAGGAATATAACATAACCAAAAATCACAATCTAACTCTTTCTGAATTGACAGGAAATGGTTTTTGAATTTGGTCTCCAAATCTGGCGGTTCTTCAGACAGTTTTGTGTAGTCTCACCAAAGCATCTGTATCTTGGTGTAGGAGCAGAAAAATGATGAGAGGATTGATTATGAGGATAACACACTCATTGGACTATGACATATCAAAAAATCAACACTGAAATTCTTCTGGATTGAAGGGAATAAATTTTTTAAACTGGTCTCCAGATCTGGCTGTTCTTCTCTCAGCACTGTGCAGTCTCACGGAAAACTTCATAGTTTGGGATTGGAGTGTCCAAATGATGAGCGGCTTGATTCTGTAGAAAGAAGACGTTGATGGCTACGACATATCCAAAAATCAAGATGAAACTCCATCTCAACCGATTTGAATAAATTTCAAAGTTGGTAACACAATCTGGCACTTCGACTTCGAACAACATTCTTGGACGCTATTTTTTTTTCTTTTTCTTTCTTCTTTGTAGGTTTGCACGACGGTGTAAATGGTCTCCATATCATACCGAAAAGATGCACGTGATGTCACCACCCTCTCTTGAAGCCTTAAATAGAGCAACGGCCTTCAAAGTTCATCCATTGTTGATTGGCGCGGAACTACTTGGAGTGTTCATCCGTCCGATTTTGATGAAACTTGTTGCATCCCTCTGTCCAGATCCGCTGAGAAACTTCTTGGTGCATTCTTCCTTTGTGGGTTTTATACTTTGGCGACAAACCACTTAGTGTTTCATTCTTCCTTGCGGCCCTGCAACTTTGGAAAGACATCACTTGGCGTCTTTGTTGTCACGTATTTGGATGGGCTTCATTCCTCTTAGGAACAAGACTTGGTGCGTCCACATTTCCTGAGGCATCGGAGAGATCACTTAGAGTATCCAACTTCCTTGCGACGTTGATGGAGGAGACTACATGTCACGACCCGACGAGGGGCCATGACGGGTACCCGGAGCTAACTACCGAGCACCACTCATTCTAATACTCATCAAACTTATCTTGCATACATTTATTGCCCTCACACATCTAATCATAAGGAAAGCCATTTTTTCAATTTCAAGCATATCTACCTTTATATACATAAGCCCTTCGGCTATTAAAATAATAAATACATACACTGAGGGAAATCATGAGACCATATCACCCACACATACGTATCTACGAGCCTCTACTAGAGTACTAGACATAAGGACGGGACAGGACCCCGCCGTGCCCAAATATGTACACAAAATAATAAATCAAATAGCACCTCCGGAATAATGGAGTGCTCTCATAAATCTGCTGGTCAGCTCCTATGAATCCGGGTCGCCTCCTTGTCTACCTGTGGGCATGAACACAGCGTCCAAAGAAAAGGATGTCAGTATGAACATTGCACTGAGTATGTAAGGCATAAACAATAACAACATATCAATAAATAAGGAGACATCAAATGGAGAACAACCCGTAACTGACTGTCACTTAAGAAGGAAATAATGCATGCTAACTTACCTCATAAACATCATCATGTCATGTATGCATATACATATATAAGCTGTCCGACCATATAGGTACGGTGTGATAATCATTAGACCGCGTCCAGGCCTCCCGCGTCCGGGGTAACCATATCTTGCTTCCCACTAGTGGTGTCTGCCCATGCCATCTAGACATGGTGTATACGCTGCCCGCCTTAGTGGTGTCTGCCCGGCCGTATAGGCACGGTGTAATATCATCATCATGTATTCACCATAATGCATGCATAGGAACTCAAAGAAAACTATACTTTATCGGGGTGACATAAGGTCGTGAACCCCCGATTCCATTATGGAGTTTCATAAGCATTCTGCCTCACCTTGAAGGAATTAGCGTATAAGGTGAGTGTAGCACAAAGAATGACATTAATTAATCATAAATATGATCTTTAGCTTGTAGAAGCATCATATCATGAACTTTAGAATCTTTAGACTTAAGCTCATCATCATCATTATCATACTCATAACGTATCTCTTATCTTTATCTCATATGAGGCTCTCCATGAACATAGACTCATAATTTCCGGAATGTAAGAAGGTCATGGGGAATAAGGGAAAATCATGTCATAAGATTCATGCCTTAGAAAGGAAGGGACTAGTCTCACATACCTTTTCGTTTAGCTACTCTATCACTTGAACGTTCCTCTCCAATATATACGTTTCTACCTTCAAGAGAGTTCATACTAACATTAGATAATCGATAACGTAAACACTCTTGAACTAAAGCTAGAGAAAATTGGGCAGCATCTCCTTTGTTTATACGACTTTCTCCATATCATATATTAACTCCCAATCATCAATGATAACATTCATAATATCTTAATCAATAACTTTTGTCAAGTTCATCATTATTTAACTCCCACAACTCCCTCTCAAGGTCATCCATAATCATGATCATAATACAACATTACATTCATCCTCATCTAATGTTTCTACTATGTCCTTAACATCCTTCATAACATAATTATAATCACAACATATCAAGAATCGTGATTCATATTAATCTACTTCATATTAATCTACTACCCAACAATGTCACTATTCTCATGTTTGTAACCCATTTTCTACTTCCTTCCATAATCCAAGTCTTTCAACCTCTCAATACTTTAAAAAACATGGAATGATCATAAAACTTACCTTTGATTGAGTAGGAATGAGTTTTGGATAGCAATACTCCACTTGAGGAAAACCCTAGTTCCACTTCCAAAGGGATTTCTTGCCTTTGATGAACCCTAGTGAGCTTCTTGCACTTGATTCACTTGAATTTATAATATGAACCTTTGATTTCCTTTGTATTCTTGAAGATGAAATGTGTAGAACCCTCTAGAGGTCTTGAGAGAGATGGAGAAGTGGAAAGAATGAGAAAATAAGAGTGGGAACATCATTTTATACTTGAACTTAACTCAGCCCGTCGGGACTTCCACGGACACTTATACGGTCCGTACAACATTATACGGTCCATATAAGTGGACGCACTTCACCATCAGATAAACAACATTTCTGTTGGGTGTTATACGGACTGTATAAGCGGTCGTATAACCCCACTTCTTTGAAATTGTTTCCGTCGTTCGTTTGATCTCCAATTCTTATGGAACCTTCTTGGCACTTGTTTAACACTTCATTACCAATCTAAGGAGAATTATAACTCTTCTTTAAGACATCATCAAGTCGATATTAACTCGACACTTTACACATCCTTCTTCAAGATACAACTTGTGCTCGACATTCTTTAACGAACTTTCTTCTCTTACTTCCAACGTCTTTGGAATCTTAATTAAAATCGTTAAATAACCTTTCTTACTTATAGAAACATCATTTAATCCTTACCCTGCATTAGCCTATTCACTAGGCAACGACATGAAATTTTCTGAGGTGTAACATCCTTTCTCCCTTTAAAAACATTCGTCCTCGAATGTTAAGTTCTCCGGAATTCTACGAGAATTTTGCCAGAGTTTCCTTGTAATAGGGCACTACCATCTTGTCACAACGACCCACAATAACAATGCTGCATAGGGTCATAACACAATAGCAATATTTTTATGGCCACACACGACCAAAAGCATGAAAAGAAAGCATACATACCTCATAATGTTGATGTTTCATCTTGAATCTCTTCCGGGGGTAGAAATAAGTGCGGGTACTTGGAATTCATATTTTCTTCTGCTTCCCAAGTCATTTCTTCTCAGTTATTATTCCTCCATAAGACTTTGACTGAAGCTACTTCTTTATTCCTAAGTCTCCGTACTTGCTTGTCTAGTATAGTAATAGGTACCTCTTCATAGGCTAGCCTTTCTGTCACTTGAACATCATCTACTGGCACGATCCTAGTAGGATCTCCAACACATTTTCGAAGCATTGAGACATGGAAAACTAGATGGACTGATTCAAGTTCTGAGGGTAAGTCCAATTCATAAGCTACTTGACCCACCTTGCGGACAATTTTGTAAGGGCCAATGTATCGAGGGCTCAGTTTCTCTTTCTTAACAAATCTCATCACGCCTTTCATTGTTGATACCTTCAAAAATACCCAATCATCAACTTGAAATTTTAAGTCTGCCGACGGTTGTCCGCATAGGATTTCTAGCGACTTTGGGCTATCAACAATCAATCTCGGATAATCTTGACCTTTTCCACTGCTTGTTGAATCAATTTTGGACCTATTAATTGTGTCTCCCAAACTTCAAACCACCCAATTGGGGATCTACACCTTCTTCCATATAAAGCTTTAAATGGGCCATTTGAATACTGGAATGATAACTATTGTTGTATGCAAACTCAATAAGAGGTAAGTGGTCATCCTAACTACCACCGAAATCTAGCACACATGCCCGTAACATATCTTTCAAGGTCTGAATAGTGCGTTCGGCTTGCCTGTCAATTTGTGGATGAAATGTTGTGCTAAGCTTTACCTGAGTACCCAAACCTTCTTGAAAAGACTTTCAGAATTTGGCTGTGAATTGTGGCCCTCTGTCTGTGATAATAGATATCAGAACACCATGAAGTCTCACAATCTCCTTAAGATACAACCTTGCATAATATTCTCCAAAGTATGTGGTTCTAACTGGAAGAAAATGAGCGGCTTTCGTGAGTCTGTCCACGATCACCCATATGGAATCATACTTGCTTCAGGAATGAGGTAGCCTTTCGACCTTGGTGAGCAAGATTTTAGCTATATAGTACATCTCATCCATGCGACTTGGCAAGAGAAATGGATGTCATTTTGAGGAAGATGTACAAAAAGAATTTCATCCTTCCAAAGACTTGACGGGAGAATTTGTAAAGCGTTTCATGCTTCAAGATTTGATAGAGAAGTGTATGTCACAATGTTCGCCATCACACATTGAAGCATTATGGCTTCGTTGTTATGGATTTTTCTTTAAGGCTTGTGAAGGATCACAAATGGTCTCAATATCAGACTAAGAAGATGTCCACATGATCGGTGAAGAAACTTGGTGTGACCATCCTTCGAGCATTTTTTGCAGAAACAACTTGGAGACTCGAATTTTCTTGCGATGTTCGTAGGACAATTACATAGTTCCCCTCATCCTTGCAACTCAGTGAGATTGAAAGTTGGAGTAGTCTTTTCCAACCTTGGCGAGAAAGTTGATAATGCATCTCCCTCTTCAGGTTGGTGAGACAGACACTTGAAGTACCTAATTTTTTCATCTATGACGAGCAAGTACATGAACTAAGCAGATATGCCCCTAGACAGAGTGAGTAAACTCATTGATCCACAAAGATCCATCTACTATGAAGAAGTTGATGTAAACATATCATCATGGAAAATCACTCCATCCTCTAAAGTTGTAGAAACTTATCTTAAGATTCTCCAAGCGTGTGAAAAGCACCAACGGAAACATCGTGAAAGTAACTTTTTTTGGCTCCGCGTTGAAAGGATGAGTTTTTCTTTTCTTTTCATGTAACTGCACTTAGAAGGAAATTCTAAATGGCCTACATACCTCAGTGAAGAGGATGAAGTCATTACATAGTTCAGAAAATGAGTTTTGTTTTATATGCAGTTTATACTCGTGCATCATGGAGTGTTGAAACGTGCAATTTATGCTTGTATGAAAAGGAGCGTTGCAACTGGCAGTTTAGGCTCGTGCATTGAGAAGCATTGTGATGTGCAGTTTAAGCTCGTGCATCGATGAGCATTGGAACTTGCAGTTTAGTCTCTTGCATTGAGGAGCATTGTGATGTGAAGTTTAAGCTCCTGCATTGAGGACCATTTTCGAAAAGAACTTCAATAGTGTAACTGGATTTCGCACTCTTTGTGATGAAACATTCTTGCACCAACTCTTGACGTTGGACTTGGTGCTTCTCAATGTTTGCAGATGATTTGTGCTTGCTTTTGCTTTGAGGATTTGATGCTTATGTATTTTGTGAGCAACCAAAGTCCACGTTTCACCATCTTTTTTTGTTGGAGTGGTCATCCACCTTGGACGTTTTCAAAGATTTCTTAAATGCCGGAACTTCAATAGGTTCAGAGCTCCCAAATTGTAACATGACTTTTCCTTTGTCTAATCTTCAGAGATGCAACAAAATGCCTATATCTTCGAGTTTCTAGCATCGGACTCTTCTTGTTGCGAAGATAAGCACTAGCATGATTTGCCTTGACTATATCTTCATCATCAATGATTATTTTTTCGTCCCTAACCAACGTCATAATCTTCTCTTTCAGGATGAAACATTTTTAAGTAGGATGACTAATGATGCGATGAAATTTGCAATGCTTGGGATTGTTGACTTTGTTGGCTTCGTCTGGTCTTTTTGATGGAGGAAGTTCAATAACCTCTTGTTCAACAACTCGTCAAGAATTGAAGGGACATCGAAGTTAGGAAAAGGGCACACTTTTGCTTCTAACTCCTTTAATGTTGGATGCCGCTTCTCTTTTGGAGGATGTTGAGTTGAAACTTTTCCCTTCATTTTTTGTTTAGCGGGAAATTTTATAGATGTTATTCCTACCGCCACGGTTTCTTAAGTTTGGTGCCTTGATGGTCACTTAAATTCTTTTTTTTCCTTCCTAGGATTGAAAACATGTGAAGCCTTTCCACGAGTCGCGATGCTCAACTCCATGTCATGTGCTCGCGTTGCCAATTCTTCAAAAGTTCATGTCTTATGTCCTTGGAGAATGTATGCAAGGCCCCAATGCATTCCTTGGATGCACATTTCAACAGCAGACATTTTTTAGAGACGATATTTGCAGTCTAAACTCAATGCTCGCCAAGGGTTAATGTAGTCAATCATGGGTTCATCCTTTCGGTGCTTGGTGGCTGTCAACTTTATCATGCTTACCATTCAACGTGTGTTATAGAAGCGATTGAGGAACTCTTTTTCAAGTTGTTCCGAACTATCAATTGATTCTCGTTCGAGATCGGTGTACCAATCAAAGGCGTTTCCTTTCAACGAGCGAACAAACTGTTTGACAAGAAGATCGCCATATGTACCAGCATTGCTATAAGTCTCCACAAAATGTGTGATGTGTTGTCGTGGGTTTCCTTTGCCGTCGAATTATTACAGCTTTGGTGGTTGATATCCAATTGGCATAGGTAGACAGTCGATTCGCTTGGTGTATGGTTTAGACTAGTATAATGAGCTTTGGGATGGTCTACCATATTGAGCCTTGATGGCATTTGTTATCATTTCTTGTAGTTGTTGGACAGACAATATCACAACTGAATTAACTTGATTTGCACTTTGATAGTTGGGCATCTTGGTGGCAGATTCAACCTTTTTTTCTTGTGGTGTTGGGATGTGCCTTGACTCAGCAGTGCTGTAGAGTTCCAACTTGTTCATCAATTGGGCTATTTGAAGATCTTTGTCCTTCACGGATTTCTTCAATGCCTCAATAGTTTGCATCATCGCGGCGAGTTGTTCCTCTTCATTGGTCGCACTGGTCATCATGACACTCACCACGTTGGAAATTGAAGAATCCACCAAGACCTCGGAGTTGTAGAAGTTAAAGCATGCTTGAGAAACTTCTCCAGACGACAAAAATGAGGTTTTGCCCCAGATCTTGCAGTTGCCATCGTCGGTTTGGCTTTGTCTAACGTCTCCAAGGAGATGAAACACTTCAATTCCTCCAAACCACCAGCTTTGAACATGCTACGTTTCATTGGGCAAGCAACAACAACAACACTTGTGGATGGAACATTAAAGCGTTTCTTTGAGGCCATCACAGTAGTAGATCTAAGAATTTACAGATTTGATTTTGAAGATAAAGAGATGAAGGGTAGAGCAGGTCCCACTGGTCATGCCAAAAATCTATTTCGCGATGAATTTTGCTGGCAGAAAATAAATAACTGCAATCATAAAATAAATACAAGAAAAAATCATTTTATTGATTAGTTTGTGAGTACAACTCTGGATGTATCCCTTGATTCTAATCTCCGTATTGTTCGCCTTGATTCGAGGTCCAATGTAGCGTCTTTCTCGAATGTAGGATGGACTTGTGTTGATGTGTTGAATCCTAGAAGAACTTTGAGCAGCACTTTGGATTGTTATTGAGGGAAGACATCTCTTGAACACTCTTTCTTGTTGAAGACCTTAGGAGAAGACTTATGTATATATCGCTGCTCTTCTTTACCTTCAGTTAAGACGTTGTGCCACTTTTCAAGATGTCAAGATGCTTTATCACTTTTTAAGGTGTCTTCAAAAAGGCATATGTGACCCCTTTATATAAGTGTGCGCTAGGAATTGGGGAGTATTTTGATCTCCAACAAAATTCTAGCGGACCTTGGGCTAGAAAGATGTGGGTTGGGCTCGTCTTATACAAGCCCAACTTAATGGATTAACCCAGATGTAATTTGGATTTCATTCAAATCATGTAATTTTGACTTAAATAAATAATCCGACTTTATTAACCAAAATTTTAGTTGGTCAACATGTCAATAACTTAGAATTTAATCCAAATTTTGTATGGATTAATTCAATTAAAATTTCGATGTCTACAGATCGATTTGTGAGTACAACTCTGTTGTTATCCCTTGATTCTAATCACTAAGTAGTTCTTTGTGATTCAAGGGCCTTATTAGCGTTTCTCTCGAACTAAGAAGATGTTTGACCTCCTTGAGATGTGTTGATCGCCAAGAATGTCGAGTAGCCGTTGGATTGATCTCCGGGAAGGAACTCTGTTGACCGCTCCGAGTAGTAAAAGCCTTTGGAGAAGATTTTGTAGATGCTTTGTTGCTCTCCTCTTCCAATAGCCAAAGATGTACATCTGTCCTTTGGAAGACTTCGGAAGGGGTCCAACGATGTCAAGTCCCCAAACGTCAACTAGCCATGGCACTACAGTAGGATCAATAGGTTCTGAAGGTTGATCTATGTAATTAGCGTGAAACTGGAAAGCTTGGCAACTTTTAGCATGCTCCATACAATCTTTCACCATAATTGGCCAATAATATCTCATTCTCTTAATGCGGAACTGAAGTTTGGGTCCAGATTGGTGTGCACCACATGAACCTGAATGTCCTTCGTCCATTGCTTGCTGAGCCTCTTATTTGTCTAGACATCGGAGAAAGAGTCCTTCAAAAGAACGACGAAATAGCATCCCTTGGTAAAAGATAAATCATGGTGCCCTTAGTTTTATATCAGTTCTTCATCTTGGATCTTCAGGCAGTTTCCCATGCTCCAAATACTAGATCAATAATTGCCTCCAATCTTCATCTTCGATCACTCGAATAGACATGTGATGGCTTTCATGCATTTGAAGATCTAGGATCTTAGGAATAACCCAGCGATGAGATACATGAAGTTTTGTGGACTTATTTTCTTCTAGTGCCATTGTTGTAGCCAAGTTAGCCAAAGCGTCCGCTGTGCGATATTCTTCCGTAGGGACGTGATCTAAGAACACCTGCTCAAATTTTCCAAGCAAATAAGTGGCATACTGATGGTAGGGCATAAGATCATCTTTCTTCACCTTATAACTCCCTAAGAGTTGGTTGATGATTGATTTAGAGTCTCCGTATACCTTTAGTTGCAGAATCATCATGTCAGATGTCATTTCAAGGACAATGATCAAGGCTTGGTACTCAGCAGCATTGTTTGAGCATGGTTATCCTCGTGCAAAAGAGAATGGTAATATGTGTCTTTCTAGAGAGGTAATTACTACGCCTTCCCCCGCTCCTTCACGACGTGAGGCTCCATCAAAGAACATCGTCCATGCTGAAGATACCTCAATAAACAATGCATCTTCATCCGGTAGTTCGTCTGAAAACTCCCAATCTGTAGGTACAAGGTGATCGGCTAAGAAGTCAGCGAGTGCTTGTCCTTTCACGGCTTTTTGAGGCTTGTATAAAATTTCATATTAGCTGAATAGCATGGACCACCTTTCCAAACGACCGGAGAGGACTGCTTTAGTCATGACAAACTTTACAGGGTCAGCACGAGAGATAAGTCTCATGGTGTATGCCTCAAAATAATGCCTCAACTTTTTTATTACGTAGAGCAAAGCCAAGCATAACTTTTCGATAGGGGAATAATTTAACTCAACACCTATCAATGTCCGACTGAGGTAATACAAGGCTATTTCTTTCTTTCCATCATTTTCTTGGGCGAGCAATGCCCCCAGTGAACATTCTTATGTCGCTATGTAAAGTACCAACAGCTTCCCAACTGTTGGAGCGCCTAACACTGATGGATTCATTAAGTACCTTTTAATACTCTCAAAAGAATTTCGGCATGACTGATTCCAATAAAAAGGTACATCTTTCTTCATGAGATGACTAAAAGATTGACACCGACCGGCTAAGTTGGAGATGAACCTTTGTATGGATTATAGGTTCCCTTGGAGGCTGTGAAGTCCTCATAAGTTCTTCGGCTCTGGCATCTTTTGGATGGCATCAATCTTTTTAGGGTCAACTTCAATTCCTTGATGGCGGACAATGAATCCGAGAAACTTCCCTAAAGTGACTCCAAACGCCCATTTGAGTGGGTTCATCTTCAAGTCAAACTTCCTTAATCTTTCAAGAAAAATTCGAAGGTCTTCAATATGATTGGTCATTCTCTTTTTCTTCAGCACTAAGTTGTCAACATAACATTCCACTCTCTTGTGAAGCTTGTCATCAAATATGTTTTGCATAGCACGTTGATAAGTTGCTCCAGCATTTTTTAGACTGAATGGCATCACTTTGTAGCAGTATATCCATTTTTGGAGTACGAAAGGCAGTGCACTCTTCGTCCTTTGGCGATATTCTAATTTGATTGTAACCAGACGATCCATCCATGAATGACATAGCTTCATGACCTGTTGTAGCATCGACCATAAGCTCAATGATTGGTAATGGGAAATCATCTTTTGGACATGCTCTGTTGAGATCACGAAAGTCAACACAAACAGGGAGTTGACCACTCTTCTTTTTAACAAGTACAATATTAGAGACCCACGATGGGTACTTCACCTCTCATGAAGCCTGCTTCAATGGATTTATTTACTTCTGCTTCAATTTGTAGCACTAATTTAGGTCGACACATGCGTTGTGACTGCTTTACAAGACGTGCTCCATGCTTGATCCCTAAGTGATGAACAGCTACCTTCGGATTAAGGCCGGGAATTTCTTTGTATAAACATGCAAAGACATCTTTAAACTCCATCAACAATTTGTAATACTCTTCTTCCTCTTAGGGCATAAGAAGCGCGCTTATAAAAGTTGGTCGTGGATCTTCCAAAGAGCCTAAGTTAAGTTCTTTAAGCTCATCCATAGTAGACTTACGTTATCCTCCGACTGTGGAGGTCCCTCTTGGACTTCATCATCCCTTTCATCTGACCATGAGTTGTCCTCTATAGTAATGTGATAGCACGTATGTATTAGGTCTGACTCTTCTTGACTTTCCTTGATGGTGGCATCATATTCTTCGGGGTCCAGCTTTATTTCTTATGTGGACCAGTATAAGCAATAGTACTCCACTTCACCTTTAATGGATCATTTGTGGTGATTGATAAAATCAACTTTCTTTTCATACGTGAAGGAAAAGCACTATGAATCTTCCCGTTATCTTTCTCTGCTCGAGATCTTGACTTGTCGTTCAAACCCAGCACATCTCTCGCAAGTGATCCACTTTTGTCTCCTAAACGTTAAAAGACGGACCCTTGCCCGGCGTTAGCTGCTCCTAATCTTTGGGACGTAACTCCTACGTTAATTTGAGTTAGCTTTTTGAACACAGATATGTGTGGAGTAGAACTTCCCATGCGATCAAACACCGTGTCCGTTGTTCTTTCTCTTTTTTCTCCACTTTCCTTTCCTTCCTCCATTGACACATGTTGGGAAGAAACCACCTCCTTTACTTTCCTTGATGAAATTCGAACAGGCTCGGCTAAATAAAATCCCAAACCAAACTTGGGAATGGCAACATAACGCACTTGCTTCCTGAAATTCATTTGTGACTTGTTAAGCCCATGTATCTTCTCACGAATCACTTCATCTTTATGCTTGCCCAATCCTGTGGGGTTTGAGAAATCATAGCTTAATCTCTCGAGGAGTTTAAAATACTTTGGGTCAAAGTACCCCTTTATTTCCTTGCCTGTGATAGCCTCTTTGGAGGAATTACTTGCAATTGAAGGAATTTTTGCAACCGAGACAGTCAAATTTCCCTCTAAATTTTGAAGGGCTCCATGATCTACCGATTTCTTAGACATGGTGCATTCTTCTAACAGTGGTTGTCCTTCCTTGCGGCACCATTGTGGAACATAGCGCAAAACTTAAGATTCTGTTTTCGCTTTCAGCAACATATCATCCTTTGACGATAAATCTCTTGCAGAAAGCTCACGTGTGATCTTCGTGGACATCTTGATGGTCGTTGATTTGACATGGGTCTCTTCATTTTTTCAAACTTCGACTTGAGGTGTAACTGATGTAGTATCTTGATTCGGCACAATGGGGTCGACGTAGAACTTAGCATCTGCGAAGTATGACTCAGTCTCGGTGAAAGGATTGAGATCTGCATTAATCCTAACTTCTTCACTATCCTTCTTAAACTTCAAACATTGATGCAAGGTAGAGGGTACTACTCTATTTTCACGGATCCATGGACGCCTGAGTAGCAAGTTGTATGATTTTTTAGCATTAATTATGTGGATCAACGTGCTTGATGTTATCTCGCCAATGTTTAACTCCAAACGAATCACCCTTATGGCTCGTTGCGATCCTTGGTTGAAACCTTGGATTGTTAAATTGCTCTTTGACAATTAGTCGATGGAAAGTCCAAGCCTTTTGAGTCCTACTTTTGGCATAATATTGACAGCTGAACCCCCATCAATGAGTATGCGATTCAGATACTGCTCTCGAATTGAACCTACAACGAACAAGGGCCTATTATTCGGCTTGGATGCCAAAAGTAGATCATCATCCGAGAAGGTTATCGTGGCACAATTGTTGAGGTACCACTTGATTTTGCTTGGCTTCATCCTCAACCGAGCTTTAAATTACATGAGTTGTGCTGACATGACAATCCTCAAGAAACTTTTTAGGGAAGAATTCTCGCAGTGTGACAATCTTGGCTTTGATGGTTTCAGCTTAATTTGTTGTAGGTTTAGAGACTTTTGGCTCCTTCGTTTCTTGCGATTAACCAAAGTCCAGCTTCCGTCTTCATCATCATCACAATGATTGCTTATTTCTTGACCATCTTCGGGTGTTTCCTTGTAGTAGTCAATTTTTATTGGCTCAAGGCTGCCAAACTGTAGGAGGAAAGTGGTAGTAACATGATTTATTTCTGCCATTTCATCAATGTCTATGACTACCTTCCCTTCTTTCACCAGCATCATGATTTTCTCTTTCAAGACGAAACATTTTTCCATAGGATGTCCAATAATGCGTTGGAATTTGCAGTACTTGGGGTCACCAACTTTACCAACTTCTTCTGGACGCTTGACTCAGGGAGTTCAATGACGTTTTTTGCTAGCAAACTCTCCAAAATTCCTGGAACAAGCAAAATTGGGTTAAAGTTGGGTGGAACAAGATGGGTTGAACCTATAGATCAAGCAAAATTCCCAAGGATAAAACTAGGGTGGCAAATTGGCCATTTGGGCTAAAGTTGGGTGGAACAAGATGGGTTGAACCTATAGATGGGCCAAAGCCCAACCCTGCCCAAACCTTGTTTGGGCTAAGATGGGTTGGGTCAAGATGGGCTAAAGAAGGGTCATAACCCAACCCGCCCAACTTAACCCACCTTTTCAACATTTTGAGAAACTAAAAATATTGATATTATTTGGTTGTGATTTTCTTTGATTGTAAATATTCTCTCGCTCAGGCTTTTCTAAATAAACGATGTTTTGAAAATCAAATTTAAATACTTTTTGGATATATAAAAAAAAACTCAAACACATGTTTTTACTCAAAATAATAAAGATATTCACTGTAAATATTTCCTCATAAGTTATCCTAGTACATAAATTATATTCGAAACTATTCCGAAAATAAATCAAAAGAAAATTAAATGTTAATTGAGGTAATGAATATTGATTTTGTCAGATTCCTCTCTTTTACCCCTTTGTCTTATTTATATATGTTTATGGTTGTCTTGTACATAACTAAGAGCGGCAAACATATGTCGAATATGGTGGGTTGAAAATAGGTTAAACAAAAACAGAGTAGCAAAGACCCTCAGGAAATTAAAAAAATAAAATAAAAAGCTACTAGTAAAAAATAAGAAAATAAGAAAATAAAAATTAAAAAATAAAATAAAAATATTTTTTTCTAAAGAAAATTAAACATGAACATTTTAAAAAATAAAAATAATTACGAAAATAACTTTAAATAATAATTACAAAAGAAGTTAATCATGTTTTGTAGCTTTTATTCTTATGAATGGAGGACAATTCATGGGTCAGTTTGGGCCCATTTGATGGGCCAGTTTGGGTTGATGATTTGTGATGGGTCAACTTTGGCTAGCCCAAATCAGCCCATCTTCAAAATCACTCTAGCCCAAACCCATTAAAGTTTGGGCGGGTTGGGCGGGTCAAATAGGTTTGGGCTAGTTTTGCCACCCCTAGATAAAACGGCCTTTAAAGTTCATCCATTGTTGACTGGCGCAGAACTGTTTGGAATGTTCGTCTGTTCTAATTCAATGAAACTTGTTGCATCACTTTGTGTAGCTCTGTTGAGAAACTACTTGGCACATCCTTCCTTTGTGGGTTTTATACTTTGGCGAAGAACCACTTGGTGCTTCATCCTTCCTTTGTAGCGTTGGTAGCGAATACTTGGATTAGCCCTTCCCAACCTTGGGGAGAAAACTCGTGGAGAATCCCATCCCTGCGATGGAAGAATCACATAGCTAGTCCTTAAAGCTTTGGTGTTGACAACCTCTTCTTTTGACTTAGTGAAGAAGTGCAAGGAGCTAGCGTTCTTCTCATGACAAGAAGTGTTTCATCCTTCAAGATTTGGCAGAGAAGTACAATGATACAACATTCACCATCCCGCACTGAAGTATAATGGCATTGCCATTGTAGATTTTTTTTTTTGCAGGTTTATGAAGGAGCACAAACGGTCTCGATATCAGAACAAGAAGAAGTCCACGTGATCAGTGAAGAACCACTTGGTGTGACCATCCTTCGAGTATTTTTCGTAAAAACAACTTGGAGCTTTGAATTTCCTTACGATGTTCTTAGGACAATTACATGGTGCATCTCATCCTTGCGGCTTAGTGAGATTGACACTTGGAGTAATCTTCTTCCAACCTTGGCAAGAAAGTTGATAGGGTATCTTCCTCTTCAGCTTGCTGAGAGAAACACTTGAAGTATCTCATTTTTTCATCTATGACGAGCAAGTACATGAACTAAGTAGATATGCCCCCAGACAGAGTGAATAAACTCATTGATGCACAAAGATCCATCTACTACGAAGAAGTTGATGTAGGCAGATCATCAAGGAAAATCACTCCATCCTCCAAAGTTGTAGAAGCATATCTTTAGATTCTCTAAGCGTGTGAGAAGAACCAATGGAAACTTCGTGAAAGAAACTTTTCTTTGGCTCCGCATTGAAAGGATGGGTTTTGTTTTTACTCATGTAACTTCACTTAGAAGGAAATTCTAAATTGCCTACGTACCTCGGTGAAGAGGATCAAATCATTACGTAGTTCAGAAAATGAGTTTTGTTTTTTGTATGCAGTGTATACTCATGCATCATGGAATGTTGAAACGTGAAGTTTATGCTCGTACGAAAAGGAGCATTGAAACTTGCAGTTTAAGCCCGTGCATTGAGAAGAATTGTGATGTGCAGTTTAAGCTCGTGCATCAATGAGCATTAGAACTTGCAGTTTAGACTCTTCCGTCGAGGAGCATTGTGATGTGCAGTTTAAGCTCCTGCATTGAGGAGCATTTTCAAAAAGAACTCCAATAGTGCAACTGGATTTTGCACCCTCTATGATGAAACATTCTTGCACCAACTCTTGACGTTGAACTTGGTGCTTCTCAATGTTGGCAGATGATTTCTGCTTGCTTTTGCTTTGAGGATTTAATGCTTATGTCTTTTGTGAGCAACCAAAGTCCAAGTTTCACCATCTTTTTTAATGGAGTGGTCATCCACCTTGGACGTTTTTAAAGATTTCTTAAAATCTGGAACTTCAATTGGTTCAGAGATCCCAAATTGTTACATGACTTTTCCTTTGTCTAATCTTCAGAGATGCAACAAAATGCCTATATCTTCGAGTTTCTAGAATCGGACTCTTCTTGTTACGAAGATAAGCACTAGCATGATTTGCCTCGACTATATCTTCATCATAAATGATTATTTTTCCGTCCCTAACCAACGTCATAATCTTCTCTTTCAGGATAAAACATTTTTTAGTAGGATGACTAATGATGCGATGAAATTTGCAATACTTGTGATTGTTGGCTTCGTCAGGTCGTTTTGATGGAGGAAGTTCAACGACCTTCTTGTTCAACAACTCGTAAGGAATTGAAGGGACGTCAGAATTAGGAAAAGGGTACACTATTGCTTCTAACTCTTTCAATGTTGGATGTCGCTTCTCTTCTGGAGGATGTTGAGTTGAAACTTTTTCCTTCATTTTTTGTTTAGCAGGAACTTTTACAGATCTTGTTCCTACCGCCATGGTTTCTTCAGTTTGGAGCCTTGATGGTCGCTTGAATTGTTTCTCTTACTTCCTAGGATCGAAAACATGTGAAGCCTTTCCATGAGTCGCGATGCTCAACTCCATGTCATGTGCTCGCATTGCTAATTCTTCAAAAGTTCGTGTCTTAAGTCCTTGGAGAATGTATGCAAGGCCCCAATGCATTCCTTGGATGCACATTTCAATAGCAGACATTTTTAAGAGATAATCTTTGAAGTCTAAACTCAATGTGCGCCAGTGGTTGATGTAGTCAATCACGGGTTCGTCCTTTCGTTGCTTGGTGGCTGTCAACTCTATCATGCTTACCGTTCGACGTGTGCTGTAGAAGCAATTCAGGGACTCTTTTTCAAGTTTCTCCTAACTATCAATTGATTCTCGCTCGAGATTAGTGTACCAATCAAAGGCGTTTCCTTTCAACGAGCGAACAAACTGTTTGACAAGAAGATCGCCATATGTACCAGCATTTCTACAAGTCTCCACAAAATGTGCGACGTGTTGTATTGGGTTTCCTTTGCCGTCGAATTGTTGCAGCTTTGGTGGTTGATATCCAATCGGCATAGGTAGACAGTCGATTCGCTTGGTGTAAGGTTTAGAATAGTACAATGAACTTTGGGATGGTCTACCATATTGAGCCCTCATGCTGTTTGTTATCATGTCTTGTAGTCGTTGGACAGACAACGTCGCAATTAAATCAACTTGATTTGCACTTTGATAGTTAGGCATCTTGGTGGCAGATTCAACCTGTTTTTCTTGTAGTGTTGGGATGTGATTTGACTCACCAGCGCTGTAGAATTTTGCTTGATCTTTCTAGCCCAAGGTCCGCTAGAATTTTGTTGAAGACCAAAATACCCCCAAGCTCTAGCTCACACCTATATAAAGGGGTAACATATCCCTTTTTGAAGACACCTTAAAAAGTGATATAGCATCTTGACATCTTGAAAAGTGGCACAACATCTTAACTGGAGGCAAATGAGGGAAATGATATCTACATACGTCTTCTCCTAAGGTCTTCAACAAGAAGGAGAGTTCAAGAGACGTCTTCCCTCAAGAACAATCCAAAGTGCTGCTCAAAGTTGTTCTAAGATTCAACACATCAACACAAGTCCATCCTACATTCGAGAAAGACGCTACATTGGCCCTCGAATCAAGGCGTACAACAAGGAGATTAGAATCAAGGTATACATCCAGAGTTATACACACAAACTAATCAATAAAATGATTTTTTTTCTGATATTTGTTTTAGCAGTTATTTATTTTCTTCTAGTATAATTTATCGCAGACAGATTTTTGGCACGCCCTGTGGGGCTGACTCTACCCCTCGTCTCTTTATCTCACGAATCAGATCTGTAAATTCTACTATAGTGATAGCCTCGAAAAACAACCACGGGCTTCAACCCATGAATGTTGACATTGCTACTGGCCCGGTGACTCGTAGGTTGCTCAAGGCTAGTGGTTTGAAGGGATTAAAGTATTTCATCTCACTGGAAACACTTGGCTCCAACTTTAACAAATCTGAGGATTCGGCAGATTCTTCGTTTTCAACCCGGTGAATGCCTTAATGACGAACGCGACTAGCATGGATGAATAACTCACCGCGATGATACAAACTATTGAGGCTCTCAAGAAATCTGCGGAGGACAAGGATCTCTAGATTTCCCAACTATGAACATATTGGAAGTCTACGGTGGAGGGAGTCAAGTTACGCACCTACTTATCCACCTGGTTATGTACCGCAAGAAAAGCTCGTTGATGAGTCACCCGCTAAATCTCTCAACATGCAAAGTGCAAAACATGCTGCTTCAATTGCACCGTTATCAGTCCAACAACTACAAGACATGATAACAAACACAATCAGAGCTCAATATGGAGGACCATCCTATAGCTTTTTGTATTATTCCAAGCCGTATACTAAACGGATCGACCGAACATGCCCGCCGGATATCAACCGCCAAAGTAGAAGCAGTTTGATGGCAAAAGGAATCCTAGACAACACATTGCGCATTTTGTGGAGATATGTAGCAATGTTGGTACATATAGAGATCTTCTAGTTAAACAATTCATTTGTTTGTTGAAAGGTAATGCTTTCAATTAGTACACCGACCTCTAGTTGAAGTCAATTGATAGTTGGGATCAACTTGAAAAAGATTTTCTCAATCGCTTCTACAGTACCCGTCGTAGTGTAAGCATGATAGAGTTGACTGGAACAAAACAATGGAAAGATGAGCCTGTGGTTGATTACATTAATCGTTGGCGAACATTGAGTTTGGATTGCAAGGATCGCTTGTCAGAGACGTTTGCTGTAGAGATGTGCATCCAAGGGATGCATTGGGGTCTCTTATATCTATTACAAGGGATCAAGCCTCGTACCATTGAAGAGCTTGCTACTAGAGCACATGACATGGAGTTGAGCCTCACAAGTCATGGCGAACCTTTCCCGGTGGTAAATCTATGGAAGGAGCAGAACGATTTTAAGAAAATAGAGAAAATGCAAAGAGGACAAATCAAAGAATCCATGGCCGTGAAGGCGACTTCTGTCAAAGTCACCACCAAGAAAAAGGTGAAGGAGGAGAAAGCACCAAGTCAACATCTGCGTGAGGAGCAACGTTGCCCAACTTTAAAGGAGCTAGAAGCAAATGTGTATCCTTTTCCCCAGTAGAAGATTTCTTTTTACCCTTAGAGTTGTATAATTCTGATGAATATGTAAATGTCTGTTCCTTGTCATTAGAAACATTTTCTTTACTGTCTTTGGGGTCTTCTTTCTCAACATGGCCAATCAGTCTAAGAGCAGCAGAGGGAAAAGCAAGCCCAGCAGGCTTATATTTGTGAGCTTTAATAGGACAGCAGTTCGAGGAAATATAGATAGGTTCACCATTTATAATCTCTTCTGAGTATGAAATAAGACGGACGCTACTCCTGGAAGCCATAGAGAAAGTTTAGCCCTCAAATTT
This sequence comes from Lycium barbarum, assembly GCF_019175385.1. NCBI lineage: Eukaryota > Viridiplantae > Streptophyta > Magnoliopsida > Solanales > Solanaceae > Lycium > Lycium barbarum. The sequence continues at coordinate 48,098,033 of NC_083341.1, read as the reverse complement.
AGAACATGAATATTTACACTTCAAGCAAGATATGAGAAAAGCAGCCTTTTGCAGTCTCCAGCCTTTTCGTGATTATCTAATTTAGTTTCTAATTAGGGATGATGATCTAAAAAAAAGAAGTTAAGTTATGTGGGATTATGAGAAGGGCAAGATAATAGGTGAAGAAGAGAGAGGAGCTAGGGTTTAACTCAGCTGCTGCCTCTACCAGCTGAATGAATCTCTAAAATCAAATCTGCAAATTCTCAGATCTACTACTGTGATGGCCTCGGAGAAAAGCTTTAATGTTCCGTCCACAAGTGTTATTGTCGTTGCTTGCCCAATTACACATAGCATGTTCGAAGCTGGTGGTTTGGAGGAATCGAAGTGTTTCATCTCTTTGTAGACGTTAGACAAAGCCAAACCGACGATGGCAACTGCAAGATCTGGGGGCAAAACCTCATTTTCGTCATCTGGAGAAGTTTCTCAAGCATGCTTTAACTTCTACAACTCCGAGGTCTTGGTGGATTCTTCAACTTCCAACGTGGTGAGTGTCATGATGACCAGTGCGACCAACGAAGAGGAACAACTCGCCGTGATGATGCAAACTATTGAGGCATTGAAGAAATCCATGAAGGAAAAAGATCTTTAAATAGCCCAATTGATGAACAAGTTGGAACTCTATGGCACTGATGAGTCAAGTCACATCCCAACACCACAAGAAAAAGAGGTTGAATCTGCCACCAAGATGCCCAACTATCAAAGTGCAAATCAAGTTGATTCAGTTGCGATGTTGTCTGTCCAACAACTATAAGACATGATAACAAATACCATCAAGGCTCAGTATGGGACAATCCCAAAGCTCATTATACTACTATAAACCATACACCAAGCGAATCGATTGTCTACGTATGCCGATTGGATATCAACCACCAAAGCTGCAACAATTCGACGGTAAAGGAAACCCAAGACAACACGTCGCACATTTTGTGGAAACTTGTAGCAATGCCGATACATATGGCGATCTTCTTGACAAACAGTTTGTTCGCTCGTTGAAAGGAAACGCCTTTGATTGGTACACCGATCTCGAGCGAGAATCAATTGATAGTTAGGAGAAACTTGAAAAAGAGTCCCTGAATCGCTTCTACAACACACGTCGAATGGTAAGCATCATAGAGTTGACAGCCACCAAGCAACGAAAGGACGAACCCGTGATTGACTACATCAACCGCTGGCGCACATTGAGTTTAGACTTCAAAGATTATCTCTCAGAAATGTCTGCTATTGAAATGTGCATCCAAGGAATGCATTGGGGCCTTGCATACATTCTCCAAGGACTTAAGACACGAACGTTTGAAGAATTAGCAACGCGAGCACATGACATGGAGTTGAGCATCGCGACTCATGGAAAGGCTTCACATGTTTTCGATCTTAGGAACGAAGCGAAAGAATTTAAGCGACCATCAAGGCACAAAACTGAAGAAACCATAGCTGTAGGAACAACATCTATAAAATTTCCCACTAAACAAAAAATGAAGGAAAACGTTTCAACTCAACATCCTCCAGAAGAGAAGCGGAATCCAACATTGAAGGAGTTAGAAACAAAAGTGTACCCTTTTCCTAACTCTGATGTCCCTTCAATTCTTGACGAGTTGTTGAAAAAGAAGGTCATTGAACTTCCTCCATCAAAACGACCCGACGAAGCCAACAAAGTCAACGATCCCAAGTATTGAAAATTTCATCGCATCATCAGTCATCCTACTAAAAAATATTTCATCCTGAAAGAGAAGATTATGACGTTGGTTAGGGATGGAAAAATAATCATTGATGATGAGGATATAGTCGAGACAAATCATGCTAGTTCTTATCTTCACAACAAGAAGAGTCTGATGCTAGAAACTCGAAGATGTAGGCATTTTGTTGCATCTCCGAAGATTGAACAAGGAAAAGTCATGTTACAATTTGGGAGCTCTGAACCAATTGAAGTTCCGGCTTTGAAGAAATCTTTAAACACGACTAAGGTGGATGACCACTCTAACAAAAAAGATGGTGAAAGTTGGACTTTGGTTGTTCACAAAAGACATAAGCATCAAATTCTCAAAGCAAAAGCAAGCACAATTCATCTGCAAACATTGAGAAGCACCAAGTCCAACATCAAGAGTTGGTGTAAGAATGTTTCATCACAAAGGCTGCGAAATCCAGTTACACTATTGGAGTTCTTTCCGAAGATGCTCCGAAGATGCACGAGCTTAAACTGGACATCACAATGCTCCTCAACGCAAGAGACTAAACTGCAAGTTCCAATGCTCCTCGATGCACGAGCTTAAACTGCACATCACAATGCTCCTCAACGCACTAGCCTGAACTGCCAGTTGCAACGCACCTTTTCATACGAGCGTAAACTGCACGTTTCAACACTTCATGATGCATGAGTATAAACTGCATACAAAAAAAAACTTATTTTCTGAACTACATAATGACTTGATCCTCTTCACCGAGGTACGTAGGAAATTTAGAATTTACTTCTAAGCACAATTACATTAGTAAAAAAAAAAAAAACTCATCCTTTCAACGCAGAGCCAAAGAAAAGTTTCATTCACGAAGTTTCCATTGGTGTTTTTCACACACTTAAGAGAATCTAAAGATAAGCTTCTACAACTTTGGAGGATGGAGTGATTTTCCATAATGATATGCTTACATCAACTTCTTCATTGTAGATGGATCTTTGTGCATCAATGAGTTTATTCACTCTGTCTGGGGGCATATCTACTTAATTCATGTACTTGGTCATCATAGATGAAAAAAATGAGATACTTCAAGTCTCTCTCACCAGGCTGAAGAGGGAGATGCATCATCAACTTTCTTGCCAAGGTTGGAAAAGACTACTCCACGTGTCAATCTCACTAAGCTGCAAGGATTAGGGGCACCATGTAATTGTCCTACAAACATCGCAAGAAAATTCGAGTCTCCACGTTATTTCTGCAAAAATGCTCGAAGGATGGTCACACCAAGTTTCTTCACCGATCATGTGGACGTTTTCTTGGTCTTATATCGAGACCATTTGTGATCCTTCACAAACCTGCAAAACAGAAAAAAAAATCCACCACGAAGATGCCATAATGCTTTTGTGTGGGATGGCGAACATTGTGACATACACTTCTCAATCAAATCTTGAAGGATGAATCGCTTTACAAATTCCTCTATCAAGTCTTTAAAAGGATGAAATGCTCTTTGTACGTCTTCCTCAAAATGATATCCACTTCTCTTTCTAAGTCGCATGGATGAGATGCACCATCTAGATAAAATCTTCCTCACCAAGGTTGAAAGGCTACTGTAGTCTCCTCCATCAACGTCGCAAGGAAGGTGGATACGCTAAGTGATCTCTTCGATGCCTCAGGAAAGGTGGTGTCACGACCCAAGCCGATGAGTCATGACGAGTGCCCGACCTCTAATGACCAGACACCCATATACCTGCTTAACTATCACATAACAATAGGGTGGCCCAAATCTGATTCATATCCAACTGTATATATATACAAAATACCGAAATAACAGTGCAAGCCGACTAGGCTGCTATATAGATACTATACACAAAAGAATGAGAGCCGACAAGGCTACATCATGTACCAACTACATACCACTGTCTACAGACCTCTAATGGAACAGAAAGCTGTAGAAAGGACGGGACAGGGCCCCGCCATACCCATATACATGTATATACATCTCAAAATAGCATACCAAAATGGAACGCAGCTCCGGATCAAGTGGAGCGCACCAACTACAACTGAGGGCAAGTCCTACTGAGCTGGATCGTCTCTCTGTCTATCGGTACCTGCGGGCATGGACGCAGCCCCCCGAACAATAGAGGAGTCAGTACGGATAATGTACTGAGTATGCAAGACATAAGAGTAACATATATAAATAAGAATCATGAAAGGAATCTGAAACTCATAACAAACTGACTGTCTGAATGCATCTATATGACTGAAGTTACCTATGTTGTATATGATATGTATGCACTCTATAAAAGAAAATATATAACTAATAGTGTTGTAGTATGTACAACCCGATTCATATATCATATAATCCCGCGTCTGGGCATTCAGCGTCCGGGACGATAATCATCTGACGTCGCCCACTAGTGGTGTCATGTTCGGCCCTCTAGCCACGGTGTAATCATAAGCAGCCCGCATTAGCGGTGACATGTCCGGCCATCTAGGCGCGGTGTATTCATAAGCAACCTGCATAGCCGTGACATGTCCGGCCATCTAGGCACGGTGTAATCATAAGCAGCCCGCATTAGCGGTGACATGTCCGGCCATCTAGGCACGGTGGAATCGTATGCAGCCCGCCTTCGCGGTGACATGTCCGGCCCATCTAGGCACGGTGGAATCGTCATCATCACATACTTATCATAAACCTATCATAAAGCATGCATTAGAATTCAAAGATAATCTATAACCATATCGGAGTGACGTAAGGTCGAGAACCCCCGATTCCATTATGGAGTAATCGTAATCATCATACCTCACCTTGAAAGAACTAACATTATAAGGTGGGTTTAGCAACAATGAATAACATCAAGGATTCGTACAAGGATCATTAGCTTCGTAAAATGTCATATTGTATTCATAGCATGAACATCGTGAGAATATCGTATCATAGGCTTTAGAATCTCTAGACTTAGGTTCATCATTACCTTTATCGTATTCATAACATATCTCTTATTGTTTTTATCTCATAAAAGGCTCTATATAACATTGACTCATATTTTCCGGAATGCAAGAAAGTCATGCAAAATAAGGAAAATAATATCATAGGAATCATGCCTTAGAAATGAAGGGACTAGCCTTACATACCTTGGAGTCTACCTAATGTCCGATGCGTACTTCCGAGCTTGTAACACTACAACCAAGATAACACGAACTACAATTAGGCCATATACGTCCCCTACTACCCATTCCAAGTACGTATGAAACTTAACGAAATTCGGGCAGCACTTTCCCTATAATTCTTACTCCTATCCAACTCCCAGACGGTGCACAACACCCAAAACATCATCAACAACAACAGTAACAATATACAACAACATAAACAAGTAGAAATCTCTCCAAAATTCCAATCGAAACAGCCTTCAAGGCAATCACATCATCAAGCTAGTTTAGGTCTTTCATATCATGTTTTTTTTTACTTTTAAACTAAGGAATTCCTTCACAAACAACTTATGTTAATACTTTCATATCACAACATAATCAAATCCATGCTAAAACATCTCCCAAAACAGCCCCAAATCTTAGTTTGATTCAAATAACTCACCGTTTCCATAACTATATTTCCTTTACTTTAAATCACTAAAACTTTTAATAATCAACTTAATAGAAAAGACAAGAATAGTATACATACCTTAAAGGGGCTGGAATTCCAAGAACCAAACTCCAAATCCAACTCCTAAGCTCAACAACTTCAAATAGAAACCCTAGGAACAACTTCCCTTTCACTAGCTCAGGTTTTCGGGGCTCGGATCTTACTTGGATGGTAAAGAAAGGTTTGGAGAGTATTGATAAATATTAGAGAGTGTTTAGGGTCTGTTGGTGTGGGTTGGAATGAAAAAAATCACGAAATAGGTGCTTATATAGATCAGCTACGGCGCCTGAAATTTGGTGGGTCGTCGACACTTCGACGGTCCATAACTCTCACCGTCGATATGCAAAATTCAGATCTGTTAGTTGCGTTGGAAAGTAGACTCGCTGAACTTATGCATGCATAGGTTATGGGTTCCGTAACTGCTCATATTCTAGGAGATTTGGCCCTCACCAATTGACCCAAAATTTCTGCCCGGAATTCTGCCAAATTTTTCCCAAAGTTTCAACAAACTTAATTTCTTCGATTTGCTTGACATTCAACCTTCCCGATACTTACTAAACATGACAGCAAGCTCTCATATATGAAGAATGAGCATGTATAATTCTTTATGACATTGACGACAACCTTGCCTTTTAAGTCTTCGTCAACTAACTCACGGTGAAACTTACATATAAAAGTACAGGGTGTAACAGGTGGACGCACCAAGTCTTGTTCCCAAGAGGAATGAAGCCCGTTCAAATACGTGATAACAAAGACGCCAAGTAATGTCTTGCCAAAGTTGCAGGGCCGCAAGGAAGGATGAAACACCAAGTGGTTCTTTGCCAAAGTAGAAGACCCACAAAGGAAGAAGTTTCTCAGTTGTGCTGGATAGAGGGATGCAATAAGTTTCATCAAAATCGGACGGATGAACACTCCAAGTAGTTCCGCGCCAATCAACAATAGATGAACTTTGAAGACCGTTGCTCTATTTAAGGCTTCAAGAGAGGGTGGTGACATCACGTGCATCTTCTTGGTCTAATATCGAGATCATTTACACCCTCGTGCAAACCTACAAAGAAGAAAGAAAAAAAAAAGAAAAAATAGCGTCCATGAATGTTGTTCGAAGTAGAAGTGCCAGATTGTGTCACCAACTTTAAAAATTTATTCCAATCTATTCAGAAGGAGTTTCATCTTTATTTTTGTATATGTCGTAGCCATCGACGTCTTATTTCTACATAATCAAGCCTCTCATCATTTGGACACTCCAATCTCAAACTATGGAGTTTTCCATGAGACTGCACAGTGCTGAGAGAAGAACCGCCAGATCTGGAGACCATTTTCAAAAAATTATTCCTGTCAATCCAGAAGGATTTCAGTGTTGATTTTTGGATATGTCACAGTACAACGAGTGTATCATCCTCAAGAATTAATCCTCTCATCATTCTTTTGCTCCTACACCAATATATGGATGTTTTGGTAAGACTACATGAAACTGTCTAAAGAACTGCCAGATCTAGAGACCAAATTCAAAAATCAATTCCCGTCAATCCAGAAAGAGTTCGATTGTGATTTTCGGATATGTTTTATTCCTATTAGTGTATAATATTTATAATCAATCCTCATGTCATTTGGACGCACCTACACCTATATACATTCATTTTGGTCAGACTGCATGAAACTGTCAGAAGAAATTGCAGATATGGAGCTCAACTTTAAAAATTAATTTTCGTCAATCCAGATGGATTTGTGTTTTGATTTTTGGATATGTTGTAGCCTTGGATATATTCTTTCTACATAATCAAGCCGCTCGTCATTTGGACACTCCAATATCAAAATATGGAGTTTTCCGTGAGATCGTGCGAAGCTGTGAGATCATGGGCCACGAGTGCATATCTTCTCCAAAGTTCAATACAAGCTCTTAAAAAAATGATTTGTTGAAGGAGTAATAGAAGGTTTCATCGGATGGGATATCAATAACTTTAAGCAGATGTGAGAATTCTCAAGGCAAAGCATCTTCTTAAATAGAATTTCTTAGTTGGTTGAGTGAAGGCTTACCAAGATTAAGTTTGCAGAGAATTTATTTTCTCCAAATTTGGCTTGGCTTGATTAATGTCTTCAAGAAAACAAAAGGAAAAAATAGATACTTGATTGGTGTTCAACAAGGAAATGAAATGAAATCAGATTACTCAAAAAGAGTGAAAGGAAGAGCAATATTTTCTTCAATTCATGTGCATTAAATTAGTTCCTTACCAAGTTTGCAATAGAATGATTATGGCTCTACATGAAAAAATATGTGAAAGGATCTCTTTACCATATGGAGTTATAATACAACTTTGGTATTTGAATATTGACCAAAAAAACTGAGGCAATAAATTTTTCCCCAAAATTGATGGAAGAGAGTTGTCTCATTTTGGTTGTTCAAATTCAAGTAACATTAACTTTTGAGCCACATCTCAAGAAAAGTCACCAAAAACAAGTATCAAGGAAGTTTGTACGAAGACAAAAAAAAAATGGTCTTCACGGGTATTTCAAGTCTAGTCTACAATTTCGGCAAGCCTACACCTCGACAAGTCTTGAAGTAGGGGGCATATGTAGACATCAAAATTCTAATTGAATTAATCCATACAAAATTTGGATTAAATTCTAAGTTATTGACATGTTGACCGAGTAAGATTTTGGTTAATAAAGTCGGATTAATTATTTAAGGCAAAATTACATGATTTGAATGAAATCTAAATTACATCTGGGTTAATCCATTAAGTTGGACCTATACAAGACGAGTCCAACCCACGCCTTTCTAGCCCAAGGTCCGCTAGAATTTTATTGGAGACCAAAATACCCCCCAAGCCCTATCTCACACTTATATAAAGGGGTCACATATCCCCTTTTGAGGACACCTTAGAAAGTGATATAGCATCTTGACATATTGAAAGTTGCACAACATCTTAACGGGAGGCAAAGGAGAGCAACGATATCTACATTAGTCTTCTCCAAAGGTCTTCAACAAGAAGGAGAGTTCAAGAGATGACTTTCCTCGAGAACAATCCAAAGTGCTGCTCAAAGTTCTTCTAAGATTTAACACAAGTCCATCCTTCATTCAAGAAAGATGCTACATCGGCCCTCGAATCAAGGTGAGCAACACGGACATTAGAATCAAGGGATACATCCAAAGTTGTACTCAAACTAATCAATAAAATGATTTTTTCTTATATTTGTTTTATGATCGCAGTTATTTATTTTCTGCTAGCAAAATTCATCGCGAACAAATTTTTTGCACGCCCAGTGGGACCATATCTGCCCTTCATCTCTTCATCACAAATCAGATCAACAAAATATGGAGTCACAAAACCGTAAAGATGGAAATCCACTTTTATGGGTACTTCAAGACTCGTCTTTGAGTTTCGGCAAGTCTACACTCCGACAAGCCTTGAAGTAGGGGACATTTGTTGACATCGAAATTTTGTAGGACTCTACAAGTTAAGCCCAATATTTGTTAGGGTTTCTTGGAGGCTACTCTGTCCTAAACCCTAGCTCATGCCTATAGAAAGGGACACATATCCCTAAGAAAGGCATCTCGAATATCCCATAAACTCATGGATATTCACAAAGAGATCAAGATACCAAATATTGTCTTTCAAATTCAAATACCGAAATTTTGCCCCACTTTCTTGGAGATCAAATACATCAAGGAGGTCATCCTACATTCGAGAAATACGCTACTAACGGCCCTTGAATTACGGATAAAATCTAAGAGAGAAGAATCAAGGGAATAAACAGATTTGTACCCGCAATATTTATCAATAAAATATATGTTTCTTCATATTTTGTTTGTTGTTGCAATTTATTTCCACACGTCAAAATTTGTCAAATATTAGCTCAGTTTCTAGAGTAAGACAATGTAGTGGACATTTGAAGGACATAAATACTATATTGAATTTATATCAAGCCTTAGAAATGATTTTTGATACAGATCAAACTGTTTGAAACGAATAGAACTTATCATCTGTACATTTTTTGAGCAAGCGACAATCAAGAGATTTTTACCCTCCAAATAAATTCACCAAACAGATTCATAAACATGTATTAGCCATAAGTTACATTTTGGTCAGCTTAGATTATTTTTATTATCTCTTTGAGCTAGGGCCAACAATTACTGCTGCTTATTAGGTGAATAATGTGTTAAGTTTTCATCTGTGTGAACTTAAGAACGGATAGCCAATACGAAATATAGAGCACTATGATGTGGATAATACAAATGTCCTGGACACTTCATATTGGTAACTTCTATCAATTTTATTTATCAATGTTGTGTTATCATGTGCTCTCTTTTATTAAATTACTCTTTGGATTCTTTTTTGGGATAATTCATCAAATTTTGGCAGTAAATATTTCATACCTTGGTGGTAGAGGACTTCGACTGTGTTGATATACACTAAAAAAGGGCAGCTCGGTGCACAAAGCATCCTACGTTAGCAATATATACACTGTAATTAATTAAAATAACTGGAGAGGTTTGTATCTTTTTTAATCTTGTTCTTCTAGCTGGAATCAGTTGCCCCAGAGTTGCTTTGTGATAATTAGTTCAGGGATGGTTTACTTATTAAAGCAAAAGGAAAAATCTTATGCTACATATTACTATTCCAATGTTTCTTTTCTTTCTTTAACTTCTTTGCTTCCAACAATTTTTTTACATCACAAAAATGGGAGTTGATTTTAACTCATGCAACCTTTGTCTCATATGTTTCTGGTTCTATTTAGATATTACTTCCAACGGATTGGTCTTTATTTTGTGAAAAAAAAGTATGATAAAAGAAGCCAAAGAGCTTTATATAGATTTCCTAAGCGAAGTAAGTGTTTCTGGGAACAGATTGGACAAAAGAATTTACCAGAGAGAACTCCGTGTACTGCTACTATTCCACTGCAATCACATTTTTAAATCCTAAACAAATGCTGGCATCTCATGGGCCAAGAATGGTGTACTGATTCTATCGAGGATCTATGGAAAAATTGATCAACATAATTCAGTTGTTCCATTCATATTCTTTTCGTTCTGAGTGTTCAATGGTGATATTCAGCAGTGTCTTCTTGTTTAACTTTTTCTTCTTTCTGTCAGGTGGGATGTAGATTATAGCTAGCACAACTGCTATTCAGAGAAAGTGGGCCCTATATTTTCGGCACTTCCCAACAATATCTGTGAGATTGGAAATGAGACATTTACACGGCAAACACTTAGGGTGAAAAGAATCATAACTGAGATTGTAAAACTCTCTACCTTTTCTGATAACTGATAGAATATTACACTCTATGATGTTCATATTGTAGTTCAGCCACACTACATATTCTAAACTTTCAGTTTAGCATACCATTTAAGGATCTTTGTTTCTGAAGTAGGAAATGTAGAGAAGAAATTTTATCTCCATTTAGTTTTAAAATATATCCATCACCTCACTCGTAGCTCTAGGTAAGTAATAATGTTTATTTACTTTATTATTACAATCTTATACTTCCTCATCCAATAAAGCTTGATTTTTTCCAGTTTATGAAGATTGACTTGATTAATATTAAGTGACAGCAGATATTGCATTAATACCTTTCCATAAGTGCAGCATCAAGGTAAAAAAAAAAAAAATCTCCCATTCATTAAAAAGCTGGTGTTTGTTGCTTGATCAGGACTTCCCTTGGAATTTTATGGTCAACAGCTAACTGTGAATTTAAATTCTTGATGATATTAATCTATGTTAACATTTTCACAAAATTTACTCTTGCTTTTTACTTACTACCAAGATTATTCTGGTAAACTTATAAACTTCTTATGTTTTTTGTTGAGAATCGGTGCAAAATGGTTACAAGTCAGAATCTGCAACTGATTGCGAACACTTTGTTTCTTGAGCTCATCAAGGTACGATAGTATGATCATCAACAGTGGATCCCTGATTTAAGAGACTATGTTCATACTACACCAATTGTTTTAGTGGGAAATAAACTTGGTAAGTTTACTTTAATATTAACTATAAGTTTGCATAATTATCAAAACATGTATAGTCTAATGTGAAACATGATTTATAACCAATGATGTCAGACCTCGGGGAAGATAAGCAATATTTTATGTGATCATCCAAGGACAACTCCTATAACAACCTCTCAGTTGAGTTCAATGGTTGTTCATTCACTTTTGGCAGATAGAATTATTTCCAAAGTAACGAAGCGCGATTTGAAATATTAAGTACACTCTATTAAACTAAGTGTATGGAATGAAGGAAAACAAGCTCTGCGAGAACACTTGGATACTTTATTTATGATAACAGATTATTGGTAGAGGACAAGGTTAGGCTGACATATTGCATTTGAAGAATTTGAGGCATTATGATTATCTCTTGCTACTAATTGTTTGTGGCTAATGCCATGTCAAAATTGTCAATTCTAACTCATCAAGTTTCCTACATAATGACTTTTAATATTACTTTAATGAAATCCCATGGGTTTTGGTTACCAAATTTTGTTGCTTCATGACTTTGAACTTTCCGTTGTTTGTCCTAGCAAACTGAATCTCTTAACTTATTTGTTGTCTCCTTCTTTCCATGAAAACTTGTCATCTTTACTATGTATATGCTGAGATGGCGGCTTTGAAAAATTTGAGAAGGATGGAAAGTGGAAGCAGTTGAAAGATACAAGAAATTTTCAGACTCTAAAGAGATATTTATAGCTAAACTTAATTACCCCGCTTTCAACATCTTTAGTTTGTCTTTCTCTTCAAATCACCAAAACAAGTGAGCTTTATGTGTATCTATACAGGGTCACCTTAAATAGTATAATGTTTGTTCAATGGTGAGTTTTGATATTTCACATGTTATTTGTGCAGGTTTTGATAGATCTACCATTAAAGTCATATCCAGAAAGAAGAAAAAATGATTTTGTGCAACATTAGTTGATGCTGCTAAAAGTATTCTCAAAGCTTGTAACATTCAGTTCTCATTAGCTAATCAATAGATTATTAAAACTCTTTAAATAGTTATTGTGAGTTGTGTTGAAATTTATGAAAGTGGCTACTCTCTTTTAAGTGAACTTTTTATTTGTATCAACTTATAATATGGTAGTTTGTAATACATTAACTTTCATATGAGTGTTATATCTTTTAATTTGTTTTGCTTTAAGACCAGACATATGCCCCGTGCTGTGCATGGGCACGGCCATCTAGTATATTATAGTATCAACAAATGAAAGTAAGCATCGTCAAATGACGAGTTGCAAAAGTTAAAAGCGACATCATTATGTTTATGTACATTCGCAACCTAAATTAGTTTCCAAAGATATTGGTTCACAATATATTTAGTTATTTATCGTCTTAAAGATTAGGAGACCTAATTCAACAGGTTTAATGAGTAAATGTCCAGTTATGTATCATTGTTTTGAAAATCTTAAGTCTTTAATTTGTAACAAATTTATTATGTGACTCCCTTCACAAGACTTTATCCTAACTCTATCTAATACGACTAGAATTTTGTCTTTAGACTTCACGTGAATTTTCTAATGTATTGACAATGTAATACAAGTCGTGTTTACTTCTACTATTGTTTGACAATTTTGAAAAGAAATTAAAAAAATAAAATAAAATAAAAGATGCTCTTTATTAGAATGTCAAACGCATTAACTTTTAAGAATGGTTTATCTTATTTTTTGCAAGTCTATGATACGCATATAATTTTACGGGAGTATTTCATCATACTTCCTTCGAACCACGATAAATCATTTTCAAGCATTTTGAATTTGGTTGAAAATAAATGATTTCTTAATTAACATTTTTGTTATATTTTACTCGTTTTTAATAAATTTCTAAAAGTCTCTCAGTACTTCTTAGACAAGCGTAATTTAATTAAGGGTGCTGCTAAATGGCACAGCTCATTTTGGCACAAAATGGCACAGCGCATGTAAAAAGTTCACTTTATCCTTAATGAAAAATGGCTCCAACGGGTGTTATTTCCCTCCAACACAAAGCAATTATTACACTTAACATACTAAAGTTTTTCATTCTTCCAACACTTAGAACCCATAAATTGATCTTGTGTAAATATTCACTTCAATTTTTTTTCTTAATATTTTTATACATTTATATACGATCAACCTATTTATACGGTCTACCAATACAAACTACATGTTAAAACGTACCCTATAAACAGTTAAAAAAAACTAAATTACATACAAAAGTTGCCTAATTTTTTGACGAAATTCCATTTATTTTATAGGAAAAATGATTGAATTGAATCAAAACTTAGTAAATTTTTTTATTTAACCCTATATAATATTTACCTAAACTAAAGTAATTAAATGTTTCAACGACAGTCAATCATAATGTCGACTACTTGTTTTGTCCATTTTTTTAAAAATTAATTGAATTAAATCAAAACTTGCTAGTCATATTTAATACTTATGTAAGTTTTTGCTAAATTAAACATTTTATTCAAAGTCAGCCATAGTGTTAACTACTTGTTACATCCGCTGTTTTTCTTTAAAAGAAAATTAATTGAAGTAAATCAAATATTGCTAACTGTTACTCAATTCTATCTAATACTTAGCTAAATTCAGATGATCCAATATTTCAATGGAAATGGGCCAAATATACCCATGTTCTATTGAAAAGGGGTCATATATACCCTTCATTATACTTTGAGTCCAAATATATCCCTACCGCCATATTATTGGTTCAAATATACCCCTCCTCCGTTAAATTTGTCCAAGATGGACATCTAGTCCTACGTGGCAATGACATTTGATGAGGTGGATGCCACGTGGCATGCCACCTCACCACCCTTAACCCATTTTACCCCTACCCTCTTTTTGTTCTTCCACCACTAAAATTTCTTTCTTCTCCACCACCAATGCCATATGGTTCGAGCTCTGAAAAAAAATTGTCCTCCACTTCAGTTTATCTGATAATGAAATCCGTCATTGAAAAACTAATCAAATTGCAAAACTACACGCCCAGACGATTATCATTTACACCTATAATTTGTAAACTGAACACTGAAACCAAGAAAGGGTCTTAAGAACATAAGAAGTCGATCAACTAGCAAAGACAATCAAGTATATAAACTCCAATTTTAATGAGCTAGAAATCTGAAGAAACCCAATTTCTTAAATTATATAACAGTATGGGAATGAAAATAGGACCAAATTGAGTAGAATAAATAAAGAGGATTCATATAATCACATCAACTAGGCTGAACTAAAATCGCAAAAGCACATAACACCATCTTCGTCCCCGTCACCGCCGTCCGATGACGATCTGTCGTCCGACAAGTCATTACTGTTTCTGCTATTGAAGAAGAGGATGATGAAAAAGATGAGAAAGAAGAGCTTCGATCGTCCTTCTTATCGAACTTCGGCGACTTATAGATCGGAATAAACGCCATTCCTTGGGCGAATCCGGAACTTTCGATTTGATGATCACTTGTATAATTCCTTCCCAACACAGTCAACATGTCTAAAGTATAAGATGGATGTATATAAAGAGAATCAAAAGGATAATTTTTTCAGAACTTGAACTATATGGCGGTAATGGTGGCAAAGTTGGTGGGGGGTGGTGAAAGAGAATTTTAGTGGGGGAAGAAGAAAAAGAGGGAAGGGATAAAATGGGTTAGGGGTGGTGAGATGGCATGTCACGTGACATTTACCTCATCGAATTTCATTGCCACATATGACTAGATGTCCATCTTGGACAAACTTAACAGATGACGGGTATATATCAACCAATAGTATAACGGCAATGGTATATTTAAATCTAAAGTATAACAAAAGGTACATTTGGCCCTTCTCCAATGTTTCAATTAAAGTCAACCACAGTGTTGACTAATTGCTACATTCACTATTTTTTTATTTTTAAAAAAATTGATTGAATTAATCACCTAGTGCAAAATATTTGTTCGATCTAATGCATAATTAAATTGAGATAATTCAATATTTCAATTAAATTCAATCACAATGTTGACTACTTGTTACATCTATTTTGTTTAAAGGTGATTGAATTAAATTAAAATTTGTTAATTGTTATTCAATCATATCTAATGCTTAGCTAATTTGAGATAATTTAATGTTTCAATTAGAGTCAACCATAGTGTTGATTACTTGTTACATTCATTTAAAAAAATGACTAAATTGAATCAAAACTTGCTAATTGTTACTCAATTTATCTAATACTTAGCTAAATTGAGATAGTTCAATGTTTCATTCAAAATCAATCATAGTATTGAATACTTGTTATACCCACTTCTTTTTAAAATAATTGATTGAATTCAATGAACAATTAGCAAAACTTTTAATTAATCATGTCTAATGCTTAGATAAACTGGGAAAATTCAATGTTTCTATCAAAGTCAATCATAGTATTGACTACTTGTTACATCTCTTAGTATCGTTTCAATTTTATCAGATGTTCTCGAAGGGATACTACTTGATGCATCGACTTTTTTTAAAATGATTGAGTTAAATCAAAACTTGTTAAATGATACTCAATCATATCTAATGCTTAACTAAATTGAGATAATTTAATGTTGCAATTAAAATCAATCATAGTGTTGACAACTTGTTACATCCATTATTTTTTAAAAGAAAATTAATTGAATTAAATTAAAACTTGTTAATGGTTACTCAATCATATATAATACTTACCTAAATTGAGATAAGTAAATATTTCAATCAAGGTCAGTCATTACCATAGTGTTAACTACTTGCTACATTCACAAATTTATATAAAAAAAAATAGATGAAATTGAACCAACACCTAGCAAAATTTTATCTAATACTTAGCTAATTTGAGATAATTCAATATTTCAATTAAAGTCAACCATAGTGTTGACTACTTGTTACCTCTACTATTTTTGTTTAAATTGATTGAATTAGATCTAAACTTGCTAATTGTTGCTCGATTCTATTTAATATTTAACTAATTAAGATCATTCAATGTTTCAATTAAAGTCAACCATAGTATTGACTACTTGTTACATCTACTTTTTTTTTTATATAAATTGATTGAATTAAATCAAAAGTTGCTAATTGTTATTCGATCCTACATAATACTTAGCTAAATTGAAGCAATTCAATGTTTTAATTAAAGTCAATCATAGTATTGACTACTTTTTACATCCACTATTCTATTAATTGAATTAGAACTAAACTTACTTATTGCTACTCAATTCTATCTAATACTTAGTTAAATTGAGATAATTCAATGTTTTAATTAAAGTCAACCATAGTATTGACTACTTGCCACATCCACTTTTTTTTTTTTAAGTAAATGGATTGAATTAAATCAAAAGTTGCTAATCGTTAGTCAATCCTAAGCATTACTTAGCTAAATTGAATCAATTCAATGTTTCAATTAAAGTCAATCATGGTGTTAGACTACTTGTTAACCCACTGTTTTATTGATTAAATTAGATCTAACCTTATTAATTGTTACTTAATTCTATCTAATACTTAGCTAAATTGAGATAATTCAATATTTCAATTAAAGCCAACCATAATGTTGACAATTTGTTACATCAACTTTTTATTTTTATTTTTTATTTATGAAATTGAATAAATAGCCATCCTATTTGTTTCACTTAATACTTAGCTAAATCAACTTGTTATGTGATTTTAATGGGTAGGAGGGAGTACCTTTCAACGTGGGAACAACAACTAATTAATGTCCGATCTAAATTCAGAACCGATGAATCTAGAATTACTCGGTGGGATTCGTTGCTCCAAAAATCCATGTGATTCTATTCAACATATTCTCTCCGTTTTATTTTATTTGACCCATGTTAATTTGGTACATTCTTTAAGAAAGTTTATAGTAGGGGTGTATTTATATTTTACTAAATTAATATTATTAATGATGCGTTGGAACTCTAAAAAGTTTTTATGTAATTATTTAATACTAAGGGTAATATGAAAAAAAAAAATTAATAAATTCTCTTCATTTGCTAAAACGAATAAGTAAGAAAGCTCTATTTCCAATATAGGGCCAATTAAAGTGAAACGGAGGAGTCTGATACGTAAGGGTAAGGGTGACTTTTGGCCTGTTTGGTCAAACTTCTAAAATCAGCTTATTATGAAAAGTTTTTTTCTTTTTCTTAAAATGCTTTTTAAAAAAGTATTTTTTTGTGAGAAACAGTTTGTATTTGAACAATTAATTTAAAAAACACTTTTGAGCAGCAATTAGCGTTTGACCAAGCTTTTAAGAAGAACTTTAAAGTGTATTTTCTCAAAAGTGTTTTTCAAAAAAGTACTTCTGGGGAAAAACTATTTTGTTTAGCTTCTGAAAATTGCTTCTTGTACTCCCAAAAATATTTATTTTCTCCCAAAAGCTAGGCCAAACACTTCAACTTTTTAAAAATAAGCATCTAACTTTTTAAATATAAGCACCTTTTATGTAAGTAAAAATAACATTGGCCAAACAGGATGTTTGTCTTATGTGCTCTTTCTCCTGTTTTCCACTCCTTTTAGTCTTTGGGGAGTTGGGTAATCGGAGAAAATTTAGGTCATCGATGTACAATATTGTGTCGTTATTTTTATATATTTGGAACTCAAGAATATGTTTACTTTTTCTTAATTAAGCATTGATAATGATGCATCACCTCAGCCCATAAAAAATAATGAGACATTAATGATGCTTAGTTGGACGGAACCAAGTAATTATGGTCTTGATCATGCCATTTACTACAGCGACTCATCGTGAGATCATAACTTAGGCTTCGTCAGTAAGCAAGGGTCTTAGAAACCTAAACAAAGAAGCTTATTCCCCATCCGAACTATCAAATTATTTAATGTGGTTATTAATAATAATTGTCTTAAACATTTTTGGTATTTTAAGAGTTCAAAACACAATTAATTATTTTTTTCTATTTTATTCTTAGTAGAATTTTATTATTAATGAAGATGACACATAAATAAAGCAATCATTTAATGGAGAGATTACAACTTAGATATAATAAAGGTAAAGCTAGTCAAATACCACTCCTAATTAATATTTCTTAAGGGGCGTGTAAAATAAAAAAAAAATTGAGAAGGAGGGAGTATTAATCGTTTTGATAAACATTTTTTTATCCGGTGTGTAGTACTCGCATTAGAGCCCAACTATTTCGGATTCACGACACATAGGGCCCATTCGGGAGAAGTACTCCCTACCGAAAAAAATTCATACCCAGAGCTCGACCCGAGACCTCTAGTTAAGGAAGGAGCAGTCCATCCACTGCACCACATTAAACATAATTGTCTTAAAATATTTGTTTTTCTAGAAAAAACACAAAGTATTTACCACTTTTTGTTTCGAATGATCATCTTTGTTGCTTCAATTATTGGAGTGTTAATTAAGTGAGACGTTTAAGAGACAAATTAAACAAAAGGTAATTTGGACAAATATTCTGATAACGACTGTTTTTTTTTATTTCTCACCCGGTGTTCGGTATCCACATTAGAATCCGACTATGTCCAAATTAGCACCCGTACGAGCCATTTTTAGGAGAAGCGCTCCCTACGAATGATTTTTTCATACGATAACTACGGTTATTGATTTTTAATAAGTGTACAAAAACTTTAAAAGACATATCATTATTATTAATAAATTAGTGTCCTCTTGATTTTGACGCTTTTTTAGACTAAATTGGTTTGCTTAAAACGAAGATAAATTGATTACTGTTACAGCTAGAAGGTAAAGATAACAAACTTTGTAGTTGAAAAAAAAAAAAAAAAACAGAAAAGATGAGAAGCGATTACGTTTATTCCCGACCAAAAAGAGAAACAACATAATGCGTTTTCTAGAGTCACCTTTAAAACATCTAATTTCGTATAGCCTTGATAACTTTTATCTTATCCTTTAAACTAAGCCACGATGCTCACATATCTGTACAGCCTTTTATGAAGAATTAGATAAAGATCAAAGCTTTGGGTATCATAAACTTAACCATGACATATAACGTAAAATATTTGAAGATTAGATGGAGACTAAAATAAATTTAATCTTGGTAATATCTATCAAAAAACTTGTACAAGTATAACGACAGGATGATAGTTACTCATAGTTACATTGCTAGAATTTTATAATGACGAATTTATATTGCAATAAATATTTATCATTATTGCGTGCACGTAAATTCTTAAACTATGCATAGCTTTGAGTCTTTGACCTTTTTACTATTAACACCAATTTTTAAATACATTTTCCATCAGAATATGATTGTGCGATACGAAGTTCACAATGATCTTAAAGTAATATGGACTAGGGGAAGAGGTCCACTTTGTGCATTGATTCTAGAAGTATTTTGATTATTAATAAACAAAATATGAGGATAAATTTCACATATGATAATAATGATGATTTTTTTTCATCAAACCACATAATTATATTTTCTAAAAGAAAAATCACAAAACTTTTATCCTCTATAAACTGTACCATAGGTCCTATTAAAGAAGGGTGGTGCTCCTCATAGAATATCCAAAAGCTTTTCTTTTATCCAATGTATTGTGGATTGTGACCTACTTGATCTTGGTTTTTCTGGCTCTGACTTCACTTGGTGTAATGGATGGGGGCCTGATAGAAGGGTTTGGCAGAGACTTGATAGATCCCTTGTTAATCATTAATGGATGAATTTGTTCAGTTCCACCAATATCAACCATCTTGCAAGAACTGACTCTGATAATTCTCCTCTTCTCATCAGCGCTATGAACAATGCCAATGCCCATATTAAGTATTTCAGGTTTTTAGATTTCTGGGTTGATGAATCTGACTTCCTTGAAGTGGTAAAACAGGCTTGGTTTGACACTCAAGGTTCGTATCTTTGAAGATTCCATTTGAAGCTCGAGAACACCTATAAATGTCTTGGTAACATTTTTTTTATTAGGAAGTCTCTCGTAGACAAAGTCTTTGAGCTGGAGTAGGCAAATGTTGGGGACAACACTGAGAACTGTTGACACTCAATTTTGGCCCTCCTTTCTCATTTAATTAATTTCACTATGCTTCTCAGTCGTGAAAATTCCCCAGAAATGAGTTTGGAATATTTTCACTAATTACTACACTATTTTTAAGATATTATTTCTCTAAAACTAAGAAAGATTTCTATCGTTTCTTAAAAATCACCGAAACATCATTATATTTTTATATATATAATTAAAAAAAAATATTACTAAACATCATGCTTACAATTAAATCACTCAAAAATAGTGTTGATATTCCTATATCAATATTGGCGTTGGCATTTTTCCTTTGATCCTATTTATTACTATGTTAATCATCGTTTATTCTATTTTAAACTAAATACGTATATTAAATTACTTGTATTATAATTTTCATATGTACACGTTTTTGGAAATTAATTAGGACAAAGAAGCATGTTTTTATTAATTGATTAGAAAATAATTCATCTACCAAACATTGGGCCAATTCCCTTCTACTCCAAATTAAATCCCCTTAACCCAAAACACCCCAACCCAATATTAAACGCCCCTGCCCAATATTCAACCGCCCCAGCCCAAACCCAACCGACCCGGCCCAAACCCCCTACAACTAAATCCACTCCATCTTCTGTAACTAAACCAAACGAACCAAACAGCCCTTTTTCTCCTTCAACCAACAGCCCTAACCAAACCACCAATTCAACCATCGCCGCCACCCCACCCCACCCCACATCACGTCACGTCGTCTCACCACCACCACACCCGTCGGACCACCGTATAAAGAATAGACACCATCTCCCATTAACCCCAGTCCGTTTTCTTCAAGTGACAGAGCTTCGAACAGCTCGTCCAAGTCGAATCAACCCCCCAAATCGAAAAAACACGCAAGGATCTTTGGGTTTCTAGGCAGATCTTCCAACAATCCATAGGTTAAAGGCTCGTTCCAATCCGTTGGGGCCTAAAACCATGGAAAAACCATTAGATTCGGACTTCTAGCTTTCACTTCACCTCTGGAAAAAAAATAGGGTGAGAACCGTCACTTTTCTTCATCATCTTTTTTGAAATCTCAGAATTTTCCCTCCCTTTAATCCGAATTTCCAAGGCAAAAGAACAAGCTGTTGAAACACCCAACCTTCGGCTATAAATACTGGCCATTGAGGGCTGTTTTAAACAAGGTTGAACAACCACAAAAAAACCCCTTTTATTTTCATAAACTTTCCCCTCTCGAAAATTCCTTTTGCTAAAACTCGAATTCTCAGAAAATTCTATTTTTTAACTCTAAGTTCTTTTGGCTGTATAATTTTGGTTGTTCTCGGCTGAGCAAGGATCACTTCGAGCGGATTCGAAGACTCGACGACGATAATAGCCTCAGTTCGCTGTCACGGAGAAGGTAATCATACTCGTCCTCTCTTCGTCTTTCATTTTGTAAGAAGTAGAGATGTAGTCGTCCAAGTATTTTTCGTCGCTTGTTTGGTTTGGCTGGCTGGAATTGGTTTGTTCTTCATTTGTCGCGAGCTGGTGTAAAAGGATTAATCGCACTTAGAAGAATTAGTTGTTAATTCATCAAACATGTGTTCGACTTCGTTGCTCGCCTAATTTTCTATTTCGACATTTGTTAGAGCTTGTGATGTTGTAATTCTGTGGTCCGAGTCCGTATAAAAATGGCTAGAAAGACTAACGACACTTAGGAAAACATTAGTCTACTTGGTGAATAGGTCCAATAACTTCACTACCTTAAGCCCCTGATTTGATACCTTAATGAGTTTGGTTTGATATGATGTCAGAACAGAACCAAATCGAGAATACTTGTAATATATTGTGAGAATCTTGCTTGTTGGTTCACTTCTTTTAAAAAATCTATCCCTATGATTTGTATGATCTGATGGCTGCTTTGCTTAAAAATTCCTTGCTGGATTATCAGTTTACTACAGGTTCGAGATTCAATTTTTTTTTCTTCCTTAAAACATGTTCATGCTAAGTATACTTGTTTCTTTATATAAAAGGTTTTAAATTAACTAAAACAGCTACTGTTTTTGGGTTAAGAAGTTGTTGTTTTGATATAAAAGAAAGCTATTGTGTTTTAACTAAAACAGCTACTGTTTTTGGGTTAAGAAGTTGTTGTTTTGATATAAAAGAAAGCTACTGTGTTTTAACTAAAACAGCTACTGTTTTTGGGTTAAAAAGTTACTGTTTTGGTTGGGGAAAGTTACTGGTTTTAATTAAAAAAAAAGGAGTTCAATATCCGAAAGCTAATTGATCTATGGTTGGAGATAAGTAGATAGCTATTGGTGTGTAGCTCCTCTAGTTGAAAAAACAGATTAGTAATCCTTTTAAACAAATCTAGGAGTAGTAGTTGTATTCATTCAAGAGTTTGTTTGGGTGTTCTCTTTTCAATTAAGTGAAGATGATGAGTTTATTGAGTCGTTTTGCCTTGTATTGATCGTAAGAATGCTTAAATCAAGTTGGATGATCATTTTTTTTTTTCATAAATGCTGAGGAATGGTTGTTTTACTTCTCGTAATCTTCGAACTTGTTGAAACTTATTTCATGTACTAGTTATGCTTAAAAGGAGTTAACTAGTATGAAGCTGTACTACCCTCATATGGTTTGATTAAGATTTGAGGTTATCCAAGGAATCAAAAAGGGTTTGAATCTAATTAAATAGAATATCGAATCTAGAAGTTGCTTTATGTCACCTGCTCAAAACAAGAGTTGAAATTTGTTCTCTCCTTCTTGTAGAAGTGTAAATAACTAAATAGGTTATTCCATTTCTTTGTCATGGCTCAAGTTGGTTTAGCCAGTTCACTAAGGCAGTAGCATACGCCCTTTAGATTTGTCTGGACATCAATTCTATTTGGCTAAAGTTTCTACGTGAAAGGGGTTGTTTGTTTCTCTTTAAATGGATAATATTTGAAGCAAGTGAGATACTATATGTGCGTCAAGTCAAAACTTTATTGGATTTACAATTTTACGTTGTCTCTCATGTTTTAAGTATCTAGAGTATTGTCCGGTTACTTGCTCTAGGTTATGCAGTTACTAATTAAAGCTAGGACTTTCTTACTATTGCTTCTGCTTTAAATTTTCCTTTTCTTTCTAATCTCTTATCTGAGTCTTAGTTGACTATTCAGAATTTGTTTATTGTATTTTTAGCATCTTGGCCTAACTCAATAGTTTAGTCATGTACACTGTTAGCTTCACCATCTACTAACCTATCTAACTGCCTTTAAGTTTTTAAAAAAATCATACGTTTAGTTTGGTTGCTGGTGCACCTCTTTTGGGTCTGATTGTTTGAGACTTAAAATCAAGAATATGTTCCTCTATTTCGAGCTTAAATGACTTAATTTTTAAGACTTTGGAACACTTAAAACTTGCATAAAAAAGGGAGTGGGGCTGCTATACTCAAGTTCGGGTGCCATTAATATGCTAACTTATTTTTTCCTTATTTGAACCTAGAGAAAATATGCTAAGTATCTCTGGATATATATTGTTTGGGAATAAGCCAATATGATGTTTTGAAATCTGAGTAAGCTTTAGTTTAATCAAAGTTTCTTGTTGTACATTTAGCTTGAAGCGTTTGGTTGTTCGAGTAGCAATTGGGACTACAATGATCTTCTTTTAAACTGATCGTGGTGTTGCGTTTTGAAAATATGACACGAGAAAGCCTTGTCTTACATTTGATTCTTTTATCCAGCTTTTATTAATTAAAGTTATATAGACTTCTTTTTCCTTGTTGAGAATTGTTTCTAATCCTTATCTTTATCTTTTCTTTTCTTTTTCATGAGGAACCTTGGGAGCATTTGGAGTTATGGCAACTCCAGATTCTGCCCATATCAGAGAACAGCCAGTTGCAAGATTTAATTGCTCGTGTCTAGCCGTCCCCTACTTTCGCATCTCGAGTTTCCGCTCTTCCTTTATTCAAAATTTTAAGCCTTCATATTGTTTGATACGTGCTATTTATATTATTTGACTAACACTCTTGTGAATTTGTATTTTTGTAGTTTTGTTTTGAATTCGTAACTTGACTTAAGTATGTTAGTAAGTTTAGTTATTATCTTCCCTACGCTCTTTTTTAGTGAACTTAGTGTATTTATTTGGATTAGGCATATTAGAATAATCACATAAATGATGTCAACTTTTTTCGGGCTGCAAGGAAAATTGGAATTTTTTTAAAAGATGAAACTGAAATTTCTTTTCAAATATAGAGCAATCTAAGTTTTCCAGGTGTTTCAAAAAAGGGTCAGGTAGAGAATGTGCAAAGGTTAGCATACAGATTTTAGAAGTAAAAAAAAAAGGGACAGAATGGGCGCCAGATTTTGAGGAATAAAAACAAGAACAGTGGCTAAAACCAGGTAAAACAGAGGCTATAAAAAATGAGTTTTGTGACTAACAGATCTGGCATGAGTCATTTTTTGGAATTCTTTGGGTAGCTAACATAAAAGGACCCGGGTCTACAAGTTTAATACAAGAACTCCTACTAAGGCCCAAGTATTTTTAAGAACTATAAGGTATATACTCTACTTTATATGCAAAGATATTATTTTGCATGCATTTTTTTAATGATTTTTCTCATCACATGCACATATACATCTTGTAATAATTATTTTCCTTTACCATGAGTATACCTATAGAATACTTTCATAAACACGTATCCTACATATACTATCTTATTTTCAGTAATTCCTTTGATCATCTTTTCATCATGTGTATACATATATATATTATTTCCATATCATAAAATAGCTATTTTTGAACCATTATATATCGTTTTTCATAGGATATAAACATCGCACATATACATTATTTTTCTAAAATAATATGCATTCCTAATCCTCTCATTTTATACTATTGTATACAAAAATACATTATGAATATATACGTATATGTTTACATCTCATGTATACTAACTACTGCCTCTACAATAAACGTACACATGTACCATTTTCATATACATATATATCACATATACTAGCTAATTCTTTTACATATCACATATATACATTATTTTCTTATAAAAAATATATCCCTCCTTATTCTATATTATACATATTATTCTTATATAAAATAAATGTCACACATATTTTCCTCATGCATACATCAGCATTAACTACTTTCTTTATAAATATGCATTTACTCACATAGTTATATTTACTTTAAAAACCCTTTTTTTATACAAATAGTTTTGAGAGAGTAGTTTCTTTTTCTGCAATTCTTTAAATATTTGATAACAAATAAGAAATAATTAAATAATCCCCCTCTAGTGTTAATTAAACTAAGTTTAAAGACTGTCCTCGGATAGGCTCTGAGGGATGCTTAACACCTTCCTCTCGGGGTAAATAAAACCCTTATCTAGAATCTCATAGGTTTCAAAGACTAAAAATGGAGTTTAATTTTTATAAATGGTTTCCTAATATTTCCTAAAATCAGGTGGCGACTTTGAAAATTTGCAAAACCAGAGAAAACATAGCCTATAAGTTGTGAACTAGTTTTAATCCGTTAAAAAAGGGCGTGACAAGAACAATAGAGCTGAACTTAATAGAGCCAATGCTAATCTTATTAGAGCTCTTGAGAAGAAAGAAAACTTATGGCATCAGAAATCAGGGATCAAATGGTTTGTTGAGGGTGAAATTAACTCAAAAAATTTCACACCGAGAGCATCATTATATTGATTGCGTTAAATCTTATGCTAATCTTACAGCTTCAAGACCTTAGCAAGAAATAGGGTTTGGAGTACATCTATGGAGATGGGATTGAAACCATTAATTTCAAGAGTTATACATGAGGAAACTCAACCTGGGGACTAGAGATTCTATAACCAGGTTCAATGGGAAAAACAAATCATATGATGGTTAGCTTGTTAGAAATGCACTAATATTAATGCTATTCCCTCCCTATGGTGTGAGTGGATTTATCCTGTAATTATTTGGGAAGGTTGAGTCTATGAAATCTTAATGAAAATATGTATTTTGTACGTTGGGGTGATGAAATAGAAGCGTCGTTGACAGATTTCACCTATGTGAGTGGGGAAGTAGGCCGCTTCCTATGATAATTGGACTTGTTCTAAAAAAACTCATGAAAATCGAGATAACACAACACTGTAACGTGTTGGCTTATAAAGCTCATGTGAATACCTTGATTTTTATTTATAAGCACTGATACTTTATTTCCCTCGAGCAGTCATAGTTTAAGTCTGAGACCATTAATGACTCTAGAGTACAAGGTTATTGTTTTACTAAGTGAAGGTTTGATGCACCACACACCTTTCTTATGCATAATAGTCTCCCTTCAACTATTGAAGTCTCTTATTTTAATATTAAAACGAGTGGGGGAATGTTGGAGTTTAGAAGCATTTCAATATTCAAATATTAAAGTGCATGATATATTAGTTGGCATAAAGTGAGAAAAGCGATCAATATAACTCATCTAACCACTGTGACATGTTCTCCCCATTACCTCCTGCTAATTACCCGACTACATATCAAATTATTATCCACTATCTTGACATTTACTATATGAGAAAGTCAGAAAACTCTACACCTACATAAAAGGAAGCTTTCTTTCCAGTGTCATGTGGATGAGAAGTATTATGTTGTAGATGAAAAGAACATTGTATTGCGTTTATAATTTGAGGTTGGTGTAGTGAAAGGGAGAGTTGAGACATAGAAAAATATTCTTAAGTCTCCAACTTATTCTTTACAAAAAGTTTTTTTTTTTTTTTTTGTAGACGGAAGGTGTATTTTTGTTGTGGTGGAGCTTTGGACTCAACAGTTGGTCCACAGTCGTTCGAGTCACATGATGTTGTTGGACTATTTTATCTAGGAGTTTTCAAGTCAAGAGTTGTACTACTGGACCAGTAAAGATTCTACCGCACTAAGTTTGAATCTCCTCAAAGAGAGCGAGATATAGTATGAATATTTATTTATTTATTGTTCATTTTATTTTTCAACTGTAATTTATTGTATTTTTCACCAATACACCGTAAGTCAACTTATGTCATAACAAAAGTTTAATAATCAATTAAATTATATATGTGTATATAAGAGATATTACTCGTTTTATGCTCAAGGGAAAAGAACGTCAGGGTCGTTTGGTTGGGAAACAAGTTATCCCAGAATCAATTATCTCGGGATTGTTATCCCACCCTCTCAAAGGATAAAAATAATACTACAATCCCTAAATAACTGATTCCGGATTTCGCAACTTTATCCCAATCAAACATAAAATAAACTCATCTCAAATTTAATATCGAAGTTTATTATTCCTTAACACTCATATCAAACGAGCCCTTACACTTTACATAGGATGCTGGCTAACATATCCTCATATCATTGTGGCCAATAACATTTCATTGTCTAATAATATGCCGAAATATCTTGAATTTGAACTTTATTGTCGCCACAATAGAAGGCTGAATCCTTTTCCCCGAATGGAACTTTTACTTTAATGTAAGAGAAAGGACATAAATATCTTGGCGTAAGATTACAAGAAGAGCCTCTCAGGCTCTCATTTATTCATTTCATTTTTATCTTTACTTATCTATGTTTATTCATCAATGACCTGCTGTTTTGTATTTACATTTTTTGTTTTAAGTTTTATGCATAAAAAGTATAGTATATACGTCCTTCTTCCTAATTTATGTGGGTCTGTGATTGAGAACAATATTTAAAAGAAAAATAATTTTGTTTTGGAAATTTATAGTCAAACAAGCCATAGCAATTTCTTTGATTATAAGTCATCTCATTAAGGATAAAATAAGAAATTTAAAGTTAAATCATTATTAAATATAGAAACTGTCATTCTTTAAGGACTAAAAAAGAAAAACTATCATATAAATTGAGAGTGATACTGTATTATTTACAGAAACAACTCAATTAAAAGAATTTGCAAGTACTCCCCTCCGCCTCAATTTATATGAATTTATTTGATTGGATATAGAGTTTAAGAAAGAAAAAAGACTTTTGCAACTTGTGATTTTAAAGATATCATAATATTTGTGGCTATAAGACTTTTGAAATTTATGGTCTTAAACATTTCATAATATTTTTGTGACTATAAAAACTTTTCATTAAGAGTAAAAATGAGAAGTTTATATTAGGATTTTAATTCAACAGGTACCACAAACAACCACACTGAAGGAATACCAACAAGCAGCGAAACACAGTGTAATCAGGATGTTGAGAAGTTTTACCAGCATAAATTGCAACTGGTTGGAGGCACTTTTGACAAATGACAGGAAGTGGAATTATTGCTCCTAATGATTGAGCACATGGAACACAACAGACCTCTTGAGTACACATGGGCATACAGTTTCTATTTAGTGGTTGTTTCTTAGTTGGTGGTATTAGCACCCCGGGATGCTCATCCTACTGAGAACTGGTCATTAGTTAGAAAATGTACTGCCTTGGTGCATATAGAGGGCAAATATAGAGCATGTGAGATATAGAAACAGAAGTTCTTTATGGAACAATTATTTCAAATTTCATTCTATTAGTAATTTTTTAACAATTTGTAATATCAAATTAAGACAAGTTATAAGTCTTAATTTGATCATTAGTTTAAATTTTGTATTTTCATTAGCCTTTTGGCTAGAGTTGTACAAACTTCTGGATTTTTTTGATAAAATTTATAAAATTAGCCCTAGGCCAAAAGCCTAGTGGACTATTATTAAAAAAAAAAAAAAAGAAGTTTATATTATATTGCTTTTAATAACTTATAGGGGTTATTCTTCATGTCATAGATTAAGAGGAAATAGGTTTACATAAACTGAAACGGCGAGAGTAAGATGTTATAATGGGTTAAGTTTTACTAATGGTAAAAAAGTTCCTTAAACTCTGAAAGTGTATATCACTTAAATATTTTTTAACCATTGCTTTTCTAATCATAATAATAAGTCAAATGTAAGTCATAAAATGGCTTAATAAGAAAAACAAAAATGTTCCGTGCAACCCGAAATAGGATAACCATTGTTAATGCTAAGTCAACATAGAGTTGTGTAAGTTGATGAGTGTCTAATTTATTACAACTTTGAAAGAGATTCTTGGCTAGTTCTTCACTGACTACTCGGGACCATTTAATGTGTTTCAGTTGGTGGGCCTTTGTTTACCTGATTCACATGTGAGGTCGGTGAAAGGCATCATCAACCTATTATTGGTGTTGGCATCAATATACTCTTGCTTAACCAAAGCTTTTGATGTTTTTAGTAGCTCAATATTACAAATATGTGTACACATGTTTGTGATTGTTGAGGGGGTTGTGAGTTGTTGAAGCTTTCGCGTGTGTCCGCGTGTGTGTGTTTCTTTTTTTTTTTTCTTTATATACGAACTCGAGACATGTATACTAATATTTATGAGTGTAGTTAAAGAGGTGTTTAAGGGGGTGGCATTAGTGTATTGGCTACACTAACAGTGGAGGCTAAGAAAAGTAGAGGCCTGTCTTTATTAGAGAAATAAACTATGGGTAGATAGATGAGTGTCTTTATTAGGGAAATAAACTATGTAAAAGAAGGGGGGGATAACATGTAGTACCCTCCTTATATATTTGATTCTAGTTCATTTATTCCTATACACCCTCACAAAAATTGTTCACTCTTTCTTCCTTGTGTGTCTTATCACTACACAAATAAGATAGTGTTAGCAAATAATAGGCTACAATGGTTACCAAGAAACCAAAAGTTGTGATAATAGGAGCAGGAATGGCAGGTATTACAGCAGCAAACAAGCTCTACACAAGTGCAGGCTCTAAAGAATTGTTAGAGCTGTGTGTTGTGGAAGGTGGTAATAGGATTGGTGGAAGGATTAAGACTTCAGAGTTTGTTGGAAGCAGGATTGAGATGGGTGCTACTTGGATCCATGGAATTGGGGGTAGTCCTGTTTACAAGATAGCTCAAGAGATTAACTCACTTGAATCAGACAAGCCGTGGGAGTGTATGGATGAGTTCTTGGATGAGCCATTGACAATAGCTGAAGGTGGTTATGAGCTCAATTCTTCCCTTGTTGACCCCATATCCAACCTTTTCAAGAAACTGATGGATTTTGCTCAAGGGAAAGCTATAGAAGAAAATGGTGTGTGTAGTGAATTTGTCAATGGATGCATAAAGAATGGTGGCCTAAGTGTTGGTTCTTTCTTAAGGAAAGGACTTCATGCTTACTGGGGTTCAATGAAAGAACAAGAGGAAGTCCAGGGGTTTGATAAATGGACAAGAAAATTATTGGAGGAAGGCATTTTTGCAATGCTTGAGAACACACAAAGGACTTACACATCAGCTGGTGATTTGGAGACACTAGATTTCAATGCAGAAAGCGAGTATCGTATGTTTCCTGGGAAAGAAATAACCATTGCCAAAGGCTACTCCACTATAGTTGAGTCTTTGGCATCTCTTCTGCCGGATGGTTTGGTTCAATTAGGCCGAAAGGTCACAAAAATTGAATGGCAGCCTGATGATGGTGGTCACAACCAATCGTTAGATATCGAAAATGGCGAAGGTACTATGCCAGTAAAGCTGCATTTTAGTGATGGATCAATCATGTATGCTGATCATGTGATTGTCACAGTGTCACTTGGGGTTCTAAAACAAGGGATTCGCGATAATTCTGGTATGTTTAGTCCTCCACTTCCTAGATTCAAGACTCAAGCAATCTCAAGGCTTGGTTTTGGTGTTGTTAACAAGCTATTCTTGCAACTAAGTCCAAACAGTGATGAATTAGATGGCAGTGATGCCATGAGGTTTCCCTACTTGCAGATGGTCTTCCATCAGTCCGACTCGAAGCTAAGGCATCCAAAAATACCATGGTGGACGAGGAGGACAGCTTCTTTATGTCCTATATATGGCAATTCAAATGTTGTATTGTCATGGTTTGCAGGTAAAGAGGCTCTTGAACTTGAATCACTTGGTGATGAGGAGATCATTAATGGGTACTCAACAATGATCTCCAATTTACTAGAAAACTCAAAGCATCTCAACAAGTCCAAATGGTGCAATGGACATACAAATTCTGCAGAAAGTTCCATCAAATTTGATAAGGTCTTAAAGAGCCAATGGGGTGGTGATCCACTCTTTTTGGGGTCATATAGTTATGTGGCAGTTGGATCAAGTGGAGATGATTTGGATACTATGGCTGAGCCATTGCCAAAAAGGAGCAATCATAGTATTAATTCAAAGGGTTCACCTCCACTTCAAATTCTGTTTGCAGGGGAAGCAACACATAGAACCCATTATTCAACAACTCATGGTGCTTACTGTAGTGGACTAAGAGAAGCCAATAGGCTCCTTCAGCACTACCACTGTATTGATATATGATTAAAGTTTGTTGCCATAGAAACTAGGCAGGTTTTTCTCAGTTATTGGCTTTTGTTTTATATTTTTGCAGTGATTATTTATTTTCTATATTCGTTTGGTAAAGATGTTTGTTATTAATTCCTCTGTATGATTGGGAATTTGAGAGAGAAAAAGGGAACTGTAAGAGGGGGGAAGGGGACATATCATTGATGTACTAATGAATGAATTAAAGAAGCTTCTTTTCAATGTGCTATTGCTTTCTGTTTTATTTTATTTGTTATTAAGAGATCTTTTCAATCTCCTTACCTTTACTTTCCTGTAATTTGATGATTCTTTGCTCATAAAGCAGACTACTTCATTATGCTTGAGCACCAATTATTTGATTACTAAATATAAAAGATAAAGAAGCTTTGGATATCATCATGTTTGGTCTAACTTTGGAGTCGCTTTTTGTATGGTTACTTGACAGGATCCGTTAAAAGCGCCTATTCACAGCTAGAAGATTTCTTTGCTTTGAAAGATTTGTTTTTCTTTTAGTCCTCCAAAGAGAAAGTATAAGGAGTGGCGGATCTAAAATTTCTATAATATGGGTGTACCACTAAAAAGGGAAAAAAAGAAATATTAAGTGGGAATTGATCCCTACTCCTTAAGATAGATAACTTAGAATTCAAATAAATGCACCATTTAGCCTTTTTTTGGAGCATATATTAGATTAATAACAACAACATACCCAGTGAAATCTCACAAAGTGGGATCTGAAAAGGATAGAGTGTACGCAAACCTTATCCCTCTCTTAGGAGGTAGAGAGGTTGTTTCCGGTAGACTCGGCAAAAGGACAAGAGCATATATATATATATATATATATATATATATATATATATATTAGACCAATTCTAAAAAATATGTACATAAAATATTTTATTTGACTAAAAGACCATGGGTTTACGGGCACCATTAATTGCCCTATAAATTAACCCCTGGATGAAAAGACTATGAACTGGCTGAATTGATGAGTTAATTCACATTTCAGGATCCCCTTTTTCTGCAGCATTTCCTGCAGAAATAGCTTGAAATCCCAAAATGGCAGTAGTAAAATTCAAAATTAGACCTTCCTTTTTTAACTTTTTGTCAAAACTACTGTCCTTCACCATGAGACAGTAAGTAGGGATGGCTATGGCCATCTGATGACACTTCTGAAATTTTTGTGGTGTCCCCTAGGTTTAGACCCACACTAGAATGACAGGTCCTATTCCATGCATATGCAAACATACTAAGACAGTTAAGCCTCATTAGACTCAACAGTGCCCAAGTCCCAACCCCTTTTGTCACATTGGATTTCTATTCACATAACATCAATCTATTAATTTGACAGAAAGAAAACTGTCCACAAGCAACAAAACTCAGCATATATAGCTTCATGTGTTCATGTTTTGCCATTATTTGAGCTATTACTGCAACATGTCTTTTGGTGTCATTTACGGCTTTTAATTAAGGGCCAAATCAAAGTCAATGTCTTTCTAGTGCCTAAGATTTTCCTGTTATGAGATAACGAGAATTTAAGCAATGATAACGAAAAAGAAGAACATGCAATTTTAACGTGGAAATCCTCAAGGGGAAGAAAACAATGATCGTCACCAACTCTTATTTCTCAATGAAAGATGTTTTACAAGGATACATAATTATGAAGGAAAGTCATGTATATATAGGCTGTGAAAGACCCTAAACCCTGTGGAAATCGGATGACCTCCAAGTTGATTTCCAAGTAGGAAACAGACCGCTTTTTCTAGTGCCTAAGATTTTCCATAGCATGGGAATGCCGCCCCCGGCAATCCCTGTAGTCGATCATAGATACTGGTCCTTACATCAGTCCCACAGACACATAGATACTGGTCTTTACATCAGTCCCACAGACATAACGTTTCCATCATCCAATACTACAATATTTAACATCATTTCCGCATGAACAACCAAACACATAAATCTTCATTTCAATAGTGTAAGTTATCAAAATCTGCTGAGATTTCCCAATGTTTCTTTTGAATTGACTGTTGTAGGGCAATCTTTTTTGTTTTGGGTATTGAATAGTCAAATCAAAGGGAGCTGTTAATGAAGACTATTATTGTTGAGATTTGCCTGGCTTTACCCCAAGAAAGAACTGAAATGGCCCACTTTATGTCTCTTTTCACCCTCATGTGGGCTTCAATCAACCTTTGATAATTTATTCAACATTTTTTTTAATCATAAAGTAACAAATGCGAGAATCCATATTCCCCATAAAGTAACAAATGAGAGAATCCTTTATCAAATTGGACCCTCTTTAATTTCTCTTTCACTCTACTCTAATCATCATTCATTATCAACACTAACAGTAATGCTTCTATTCTTGGATTAGTTCTCCATTCCTTAATTATTTGATAGTTATAGAATCATCCGAGAGTGGCTCGATCATAAGACCAATAAACATTTTTTCTTAAGATGTATTTTATATATATAAGAGTTGCCTCCGCCGAAAGAATTTTTCAAAATTAAAATTGATACGTAGAAACTATACAATCTTGACTTGTTCCATTCATTCACCAAGAGAGAATATATATAGGATACAATCTTGAACCCTAGTGAAACAAGGAAACTAACTAATATATGGTAATTAGTGAAACAAGAAAACTAACTAATAAATGGTAATTATCTCCCTACAAATATGCTACCAAATAATATCAAATAATATAAAGATATTATACCGCAATACCCCCCCTCAAGTTGGAGCATGGGAATCAAAAATGCCTAACTTGGAAAGCAAGAAGTCAAACTGAGTTTTGCCGAGAGCTTTGGTAAAAATGTCTGCCAATTGTGAAGATGTTGAAACGTGTGACGGAGAAATCAAACCTTCATTAATTGCATCACGAACAAAGTGACAATCTACCTCAATGTGCTTTGTTCGTTCATGGAAAACCGGATTTTTTGCGATGTGCAAAGCGGACTGACTATCACAAAATAATTTGATCGCCTTGGGATGTTGTATACCTAAACTCAACAACAGACCTCTCAGCCACTTCAACTCACAAGTGACCGCAACCATGGACCTACATTCAGCCTCTGCAGAAAATCTAGAAACTGTGTGATGCTTCTTTGTCTTCCAAGAGATGTGAGATTGACCTAGAAATACTAGCCAACCTGTCAACGAACGACGAGTAAGTGGACAAGCCGCCCAATTAGAATCACACCATCCCTGCAAAGTCAACTCACTGTCGGCACGTAACAAAAGACCCTGTCCTGGTGTGCCTTTCAAATAACGGACCACTCGTAAGGCCGCTTCCCAATGTTCAATCCGAGGTTCTTGCATGAATTGAGACAAAATATGAACAGAATATGCCAAGTCCGGTCGAGTGACCCCCAAATAAATCAAACGCCCGACTAATCTACAGTAGACCTCCGGATCCGACAACAAATCTCCATTTGCAAGGCCAAGTTTATGATTTTGCTCAATAGGGAACCCACTTGGCTTTGCACCTAACAATCCTGCTTCAGAGATAATATCAAGAGTATACTTGCGTTGACACAAAAACAACCCTGATGAACTACGAGCTACTTCAATACCCAAAAAATATTTGAGAGACCCAAGATCTTTCATTTTGAAACAATCACTCAAATAGGCTTTGAAAGTTGCAAGTGCAGCGGAATCATTCCCAGAAATAATAAGATCATCAACATAAACCAAGATATTAATCTGAATATTCCCTCTAGTAAATGTAAAAAGAGAATAATCAGAATAAGATTGAAGGAAACCGTACCCTTTCAAAGCAGTCACCAATTTTGCAAACCAACATTTAGGGGCCTGTTTCAACCCATACAGCCATTTGCGCAAACGACACACCAACGTAGGATCTGGACTTTCAAACCCGGGAGGGAGCTTCATATACACCTCCTCATCAAGGTCACCATGTAAAAAGGCATTATGAACATCCATTTGGTGAAGTTCCCAATTTTTGGATGCTGCAATGGCTAGGAAGGCTTGAACAGTAGTCATCTTGGCGACCGGAGCAAAAGTTTCATTGTAGTCAATCCCCGCTTGTTGATGATTTCCCAACACAACCAAGCGCGATTTGAGCCGTTCCACATCTCCATTTGACAAAAACTTGGTCTTGTACACCCACTGATTACCAAGTGCTTTCTTACCCGGAGGAAAATGTTCCAAAGTCCATGTACAATTGTCTTCCAATGCACGTATCTCTTCTTTCATTGAATCTCTCCAACCTTCGTGTTTCATGGCTTCTTTGAAGGTCTTAGGATCCTTACCCGAAATAATAGCTGCAAGAAACTTACGATA
This sequence comes from Lycium barbarum, assembly GCF_019175385.1. NCBI lineage: Eukaryota > Viridiplantae > Streptophyta > Magnoliopsida > Solanales > Solanaceae > Lycium > Lycium barbarum. The sequence continues at coordinate 48,062,190 of NC_083341.1, read as the reverse complement.
ATTTACAGAAAAATTGTCACAATTAATATAGTGTGCCAAAGGATAAGGAGTACCTGAGGATTGATTGTTAACAGTAGTTGTAGGGGACAGACTATTAGCAAAAACTGAGTGTGTCACATAATCACGAAGCACAACAGAGGGAAATTTGTCCCGAAAACCACGCCCCAAGCCACCTTCCACATTCGTGACTGGGGTATGATATTGCTGCCCCCCCTCGCTGCCAGCGGGCGCTGGGTTCCAGCGGGCTGTGCAGTGGCTGTTGGCAGCCGCTCAGCCTCGCTACCAGCTGGCGCTGGGTTCCCAGCGGGCCGGACAGTGGCCGCTGGCTGCAGCTTGGCCTGGCTGCCAGCAGGCGCTGGTTGGGCAGTGGTTTGCGGCTGCTGCTCGGCAGCCTCCGAACTATCAACTTTGCCCCCTAATTCATCCCCGTACACCATAAAATCACGATCAATTTCAGCACCCTCATCAAAAAAACTAGACGAAATATTAACATCTTCCAGACAAGCAAAAGGAAACACATCCTCCACAAACTTTACATCACGAGAGACAAAAAATTCCTTCGTATCAAGATCAAACAACCGCCACCCCTTCTTACCAAATGGATATCCCACAAACAAACACTTTCTGCTCCGACTAGCAAATTTGTCACCCTGAGTTTTTTGATTATGAGCAAAGCACAAACACCCAAAAGTACGAATAGCATCAAAAGAAGGAGGTTTATTGAATAAAATTTCAAAAGGTGTTTTATTTTCCAATTTGGGTGTGGGGGTATGATTTATGAGATGAGATGCAGCAAGAACACATTCACCCCAGAAAAAAATAGGCAAATTGGCCTGAAATCTGAGAGCCCTCGCAACATTCAACACATGTTTATGCTTCCTCTCTACCCTCCCATTCTGTTGCGGAGTACCCACACAAGAAGTTTGAAACAAAATACCAGTAGCGAAAAAATAATCGATCAAACAATTAAATTCTGTACCATTATCACTTTGTACAACTTTAATTGTTTGATTAAATTGTCGATCAACCATAGCAACAAAAGCCATAAACATCGGAAACACTTCTGTTTTATCAACCAACAAGTAAATCCAAACAGCTAGGGAAAAATCATCAACAATTGTTAAAAAATAACGAGCTCCACACGACGAAACATGGCGATATGGGCCCCACAAATCACAATGTATTTTCTCAAATATTCTAAATGCATTATTATCACTTAAAGGAAATTTGTCTCTAGGATGCTTAGCACGTAAACACACTTCACAATCCTTTGCTAAACTACTCTTATCACTACTGACATGAGGAAGCAACTTAACTACTCTCTCAGAAGGATGCCCCAATCGTCGATGCCACAATTCCAATGCGGACGTTGCCACGACAGTAGACACATGTTGCACCACGTCCGGTTTGCTAAAATAGTATAGTCCGTCCGGTTTGCTAAAATAGTATAGTCCGTCCCTCCTAACTCCCTTTCCAATCAGCTCCTTCAGTGGGTCATGAATAGCACACATATAAGAATTAAAAAAGACAATAGTATGTAAATTATCAGTAAGTTGGGGGACGGAGAGTAAGTTGCAACGTAAATAAGGCACATAAAGGACATGATGTAAGGCGATTTTATCTGACAGTCGAACAGAACCTTCCAAAGAAGCAAGCGCCTTTTCACCATTAGGCAAACCAATAGGACAATCAACAGTATAGACATCAAACAACCAAGATTTCTCACCGGTAACATGATGAGTAGCACCAGTGTCAATAATCCAAGAAAAAACATCAAACTTACCATTCAAGCGATTTTCGGGAAATGTAGCATTACCAAAAAATCCCGTAATAGCCAACCATTGATCGGAAGTAAAGTGCTGACCGACGGCAGCGTTATTTGATGCGCCCTTGAAACGAGTAGGCGTGATATAGTCCCCGGGTCGGTCTTGAGGACCGAGAAAATAGGGAGAATTAGACTCAATTTTGGGTGGTGGTGGAGGAGGTACGACGTCACCGGCCATGAAAATTTACGATGACGAGAAGAAAAAAAACGTGTGGCCTGATACCATGTAGAAACTATACAATCTTGACTTTTTCCATTCATTCACCAAGACAGAATAGATATAGGATACAATCTTGAACCCTAGTGAAACAAGGAAACCAAGATCCTAGTGAAACAAGGAAACTAACTAATATATGGTAATTAGTGAAACAAGGAAACTAACTAATATATGGTAATTATCTCCCTACAAATATGCTACCAAATAATATCAAATAATATAAAGATATTATACCGCAATATGATAAAATCTTATCTAAAATCAATAATGTCTCAAGATAGATTGAATGAATTAGCTTTATTATCAATTGAAAATGGATTGTTAGAACAAATCGATTATAAAACAGTAATTAACGACTTCACATTTAAAAAGCTCAAAAAGTAGACTTTAACTAAAAACATATATATCGATCTTTCCTTTAAAAAGAAAAAGGATCTTTCTCTCTGAAGTTTGGCTTTAGGCCTCTAATATTGTTGAGACAACCCTGGAAAGATCATTACTCAAAGTAGCCATTGTATTATCGAAACGTGTGCTTTCTATGAAATTTTTTACAATGATAGAGGCATAAGTATGACATGGTTTGTAAGGGAGTTTTTAATTGATATTTTAATATGGGATCCACCACTTTTTGCTCCCTCTCTCCCCCTTTCTCTTCCGTCTTCTCTCTCCTCTTTCCTCTTTCCTCTTTTTTTTTTTTTTTTTTCTCTTTAAGCTATATCTTCACTCTCCTTTCTTTCTCTTCTTTCCTTTTTGTTTTTTCCCATTTTTTGTTTTCATCAATTTTGAAACTATTTCTATTTTACTCATTAGCAAAAAAAAAAAATTAAGATATTCTCGATTTCATTATCTCTTTTTCAATTTTATCTTAAAAATTCAGTTAAACTCCAAACAAGCTTAAAAGAAAAAAAATTGGCAGTTGAAAAAAAAATAAAAAAATAAATAGCTAAAAATGAACTTAGGATACTTCTGAAAGTAAAAACACCATGGAAATTTGTTAGACGTCCTTTTTTTTAAAAAAAAAACAATCTTTTGGTACATATTCAATTCAAAGTTTCTACATTATGTATCCCTAGAAATCCAAAATTTTAAGTGTCATCAAAGTAAATCCTAAATCTAGGAGTATTAAAAGTTGGTTTAACTGATAACTTACCAAAAAAATTGTTATTGGATAACCGATATCGAGTTATTGGGAATTTATTACTTATTATTAGAATTAGATTTTAGATTGTTAGATTAGTTAGTGATTAGATATTAGTATTAGACGAGATTGTATAAAAAAATTCTTTGTATTTTAATGCTTGAAAGTTGGATAGGTTGGCCCTTACGTAAGGATTATATTGCCCCCAATTTTTGTGAAATACAAGATGCTTATTGAATGATAAGAAAGCTATTTCCACTTAGAAAATTTTAGATATTCAAGGAAAATGATTTTTAACAATTATGTAATTTTTTTCTTTGACTGTCAGTTTGATTTTCGATTTTTAAATTTACATTAATGGTTAAACCGATAACCTAAGGTCTTATTAAAATTATATTCTTAAGTATATTTCAGTGATATTTCTCTGTGGAAGGCCAAACCAATTGTCATTGAAGAATTTGCTCGTTCAGTTTATTGGTTAAACCAATTTTTAATACTCTTAGATTTAGAATATACTTTGATGATACTTAAAATTTTAGATTTCTAGGGTATAAAATGTAGAAACTTTGAATTGAATATATACCAAAAGAAAAAGTGAAAAAAGGAAGTCTAATAAAATTTTCGTGGTATTATTACTTTAAGAAGTATCCTAAGTTCATTTTAGTTATTAAAATTTAATTTAATTTTTTACAAGTGTCAATTACTTTCTTTTAAAATTGTTCAGAGTTTAACTGAATTTTTAATATAAAGTTGAAAAACTAGATAATAAAATCAAGAATATCTAAATTTTGTTTGCTAATGTGTAAAATAGAAATAGTTTCAAAATTGATGAAAACAAAAAATGAGGAAGAAAAAAATAAAGGAAAGAGGAGAGAGAAAGAAGAGTGAAGACGTAAGTAAAAAAAACAAAAACAAAAAAGTGACTGAGGAGAGATAAGACAGGTGAGAAAGGAAGAGAGAGGGAGCAAAAAGTGGTGAGTTCCACATTAAAATATTAATTAACAATTATCTCTCAGATCATGTCATACTTGTGCCTCTACCATTGTAAATTTTTTCGCTTTGTATAGCCCCAACTACTCATTGCCTACCTCTTAATAAAAGAAATGCTAGACCCAGTAATTATATAATGTGAACAAAAAAGAATGTAGTATTCCTTTCATTTAAAAAAGATTGACCTTTTTTTATTTGACATAAAATTTAAAAAATAAAACGAAAGATTTTTGAAATGTGTGGTCCAAAACAAATTTTAGATATTTGTGTGGCTGTAAATCATCTTATAAAGTTAAATTGTTTCTAAATATAGAAATGAGATAATCTTTTTGAGACAGACTAAAAAAAAAAAGAGGACAATCTTTTTGAGACAGAGGAATTAATAATTATTGGGCCTAGCATATTTTTTTTAATCTAAAGAAACATGTAGAAGTTAATCAACCAATTAAGCAAAGGCCAAAGTTTTAGTGAGTCATCATATTAATATGTATTCAAGCTCTTTCATAACATGGAAAGAGGACATATATAGATTTGCTTCTGATGTAACTAAAATGTTAGATTAAGTGTAAGAATGGAATATCTCTTGCTTGAATGATATTTAAGAACTGGAAATAAAAAATAATAAAAAAGGCTAAATTAATCTTGAAATAGTCACAAGTCATGTCAGCATCTTTTTGTTTTTTTCTCTTTTTTTTTTTTATTTCTCTCTCAATTGTCCAAGCAACTGTTGTAAACAGTAAACTCATGTACGAGTACTTGTTTTAGTGCTGTTAATGAGCAGTTAAGCGGCAGTTGCAATACTACTTATTAGATAATCAAGATTTTCCAAATAGTGCATTAATTATTTGAGGTTGGCATCCAAACCAAGTATTTTGTTTGTTTCTTTAGTCAGATCATACCAAACATGATTTCTGTCTTTTTTCTGTTTTTAAAATAAGATGTTTGTCTTATTTTCTGTTTGTTTAAAAGCACCATGGGTATCATGAACTAATTCCATCTTCATCGTTTGCCAACCATCTTAATGTAAATATGTTTTCTCCTAATAATTAATAAATAAATAAAAATACCAATAGGCCTATGTCCACTGATTCATTTTTGATGATAAAAGTGACTTAAATTAAAACGGGAAATTTAAGAGAGTTTATTACACAAGGGAATCGATCGTGGTGATTTAATTCTCAAATAGTCCTTGTGACAATAAAGTATAGCATGAAATGGAGGAGTGAGCCAAAATATAATGTTGTCTTAAGCTGGAGAATCCGCGACTTAAGTAGTACAAAAAAAGAAAAGTTGAACCAAAGTTAAACAGAAAAAAAAAGCACATAAATAGTATTCACGCACGAATTTCGTGCGTGAAAGGACCAAACTGCAAAAAATAACAGTTTGGCCTTTCACGCACTAAATTAGTGCGTGAATGAGCAAACCAAACTTTTCACCTTTTCAGCCAATGACATTTGTTGTCATTAGCTGCCCACTTGCCTTCTCCTCTTCTTAAGTTCTCATTGCACTGCATCGCATGAAGTCCGGAATCAAAATGCCCCGAAAAAATCACTTTGAACCAAAATATTCCAACAAAAAAAAAAGTTACAAAACTACCTTTAGCGCAGTAAAATACTGCGTTATAGAAACAGTACCAAAAAGCAAAAAAAATTGGCCAAACTTTATTTTTTGCAACACTTAGTGTTTTTTTCCATACTTTGACCAACGATTAGTCGTGTGTCAAGACTCCGAAACGTCAATATTTTATATAGAACCTGATATTTTTTTCTGCGTACAATAATGTAGGCCCAATACATCAAGGATACGTAGACGTTCGGATCGTCATTTTAGGGGTTGAAAAGGTGCCCGAAGTAAGTTTTGCTTGAAAAAACTTAGTGTTTTTTCCATACTTTGACCAACGATTAGTCGTGGGTCAAGACTCCGAAACGTCAATATTTTATATAGAACCTGATATTTTTTTCTGCGTACAATAATGTAGGCCCAATACATCAAGGATACGTAGATGTTCGGATCGTCATTTTAGGGGTTGAAAAGGTGCCCGAAGTAAGTTTTGTTTGAAAAAACTTAGTGTTTTTTTTCATATTTTGACCAACGATTAGTCGTGGGTAAAGACTCCGAAACGTCAATATTTTATATAGAACCTGATATTTTTTTCTGCGTACAATAATGTAGGCCCAATACATCAAGGATACGTAGACGTTCGGATCGTCATTTTAGGGGTTGAAAAGGTGCCCGAAGAAAGTTTTGTTTGAAAAAACTTAGTGTTTTTTCCATACTTTGACCAACGATTAGTCGTGCGTCAAGACTCCGAAACGTCAATATTTTATATAGAACCTGATTTTTTTTTTCTGCGTACAATAATGTAGGCCCAATACATTAAGGATACGTAGACGTTCGGATAGTCATTTTAGGGGTTGAAAAGGTACCAGAAGTAAGTTTTGTTTGAAAACTTTAGGGTGTTTTATTTTTTAAGATTTTGATTTAAGCGTGTTATTTTTTAATCAAGACATAACTTTATTTTGAATATAAATATAATTCTAAAAAATATAGGGAGAAAAACTAGTTGTAAAGTCGTCAAACTTTAGATGGTCATAACTTAGGGAGAAATTTTTTTTGCTTCTATAACGCAGTAAAATACTGCGCTAAAGCAGTTAACGGCTCCAATTTTTTTTTGCTTTTTGGTACTGTTTCAACCCCTAAAATGACGATCCGAACGTCTACGTATCCTTGATGTATTGGGCCTACATTATTGTACGCAGAAAAAAATATCAGGTTCTATATAAAATATTGATGTTTCGAAGTCTTGACACACGACTAATCGTTGGTCAAAGTATGAAAAAAACACTAAGTGTTAGCAAAAAATAAAGTTTGGCCAATTTTTTTTTGCTTTTTGGTACTGTTTCTATAACGCAGTATTTTAGTGCGCTAAAGATAGTTTTGTAACTTTTTTTTTTGTTAGGATATTTTGGTTCAAAGTGATTTTTTTGGGGGCATTTTGATTCCGGACTCCATGCGATGCAGTGCAATGAGAACTTAAGAAGAAGAGGAGAAGGCAAGTGGGCAGCTAATGACAACAAATGTCATTGGCTGAAAAGGTGAAAAGTTTGGTTTGCTCATTCACGCACTAATTTAGTGCGTGAAAGGCCAAACTGTTATTTTTTGCAATTTGGTCCTTTCACGCACGAAATTCGTGCGTGAATCCTATTTATGTGTTTTTTTTTTCTGTACTACTTTGGTTCAACTTTTCTTTTTTTGTACTACTTAAGTCGCGGATTCTCAGCTAGACTATGCGAATCCATCATATAAACCTCAAGCAGACATCTACAATCATTCAATATACTATATATATATATATATATATATATATATGAATAAAGTGCATTTTTTTTTTATTATGAAGTGAAACGATCTTTCAATGTGTAAGAATATTTTTTTGACAATTAGTTGAAATAGATTCTTTGTAAAAGTAAATTCCAATCCGTTGATTAAAGCAATATCTCATATTGCCCTCGGTGCATATAAGAGGAACATTGCTTTTCTCTTTTTCTTTTCTTATATTTTTTTTTTACAAAATGGGAACAATAGCCACGAGATATATATAAGAGGTTTTCTTATTTACGCAAAAAGTAAATAAATTTTGCGCAATCAAATCATTTAAAAGATAAATACATGTCCATAAGTGAAATAAAAACAATTGGTACCATGAAAAATAATGCAAATAACTTCTGAAAACAAGTTTATGTAAATTTTTATTTACAATCTCAGTGTCATTGATGTAAGTTAGATCCTATACATAAATGCAACTTGCGTTAAAAGTAAAGGGAGAGATACCTCCTTTTAATTTATACATAATTTTAGAACTAAAGCCTAGAGGGTAAGGGGAATATATAGGGCCTTTTAAAAAAGTTTCTCTTTCGACCCCAAAAGATGTGGTGCAGCGGATGGGGCAGCTTTTCTCTTAACTAGAGGTCTTGGGTTTGAGCCTTGAATATAAAAAAATTATTGGTAGGGAGCGCTTCTCCCTGAATTGGGCGCTACGCGATGCGAATCCGGATATAATCGGGCTCCAATGCGGATACCGGACACTGGGTGGGAAACTAAAAATATATATATATATATATATCCTCCACCTTTGTAACTGCAATTGTAATTTGTTTTCACTGTCAGTGAATTATACAGACAGTGACATTTCTGGTTATTATCGAAAAGTAACATATCCTTTAAAGATCTGTCCTTCGAATGAAATCAGAAAGACCATCTTATTGGATCTGTCTTTGAGTTATTTTGCATGGTCCAGCCTAAACTGCTGCTAACAGCACAAAACAAATTCTTGATTTGATTCCATAATGCTATCTCTGTATTTTTCAGGTCATTACTGATACAGTCCATCTTCACTAGCGTTAATGCGGATCCTCAATTTTATATCACTAGCTAGGTGCCAAGAATCATTGATCTTAGCTTATAGGGTGTGTTCGGTACGCAGGAAATAATTTTCGAAAAATGTACTGGCACAACAAAAGGGAAAAACGACTTTCTTCACTTATATTTTTCTCCGTTAATCCATTTTGAAATAACTTTTAAGTTTTAGCGAGTGTTCTCGAGTTAGACAAAGTTTCTTCTATACATTATTCTGGAAATATGTTCCTTCATACCATACAGTGTGCGAATTTGGTATAATTTCAAAATCGATAAATGTATACACGTGTGATCGTATATCTATTATTCTAATTACTAAGCTATCTAAATGTTTATGTATGTTAGTATGTATGTACCCACCTTAATGACAGTCCAACTCATTTATCATTAACTTGTTCGATTGTTGATTATAAAGGGTTAAAGACTTTCTATAAATCCTTCTTTTGTATACGGTAAAAACTGGATATGCGCAAGACCGGTGACACCAGGGCCAGGGGTAAGATCTAATGAGCACGAGTATGATCAGTCTTTTCTTTGAACCGGGGATTACACCAGATGCGGTTGATGAAGAAAAAAGAAGTAAATCTGTTGGTCCGGTGTCTTGGGATCAAACTCTGCGTTGCCGTTAGCTCAGTTTCGCCAAGTCAAGTTCTCGTGGCCGTTAGCCCGGTTTCTCTGTGTCCGGATTGAACGTGGCCGTTAGTCCGGTTTACCAGCTGCAGAACAGCCACGTGTCAAGACCGTTCTGCCATTTTGTACTGACAACCGTACAGGTGTCAAACTGTACGGTCTTATCTTATCCTTTTAGGGTTTCTTTATTCCAAAAAAGGTTTTGTGTAGTATGAAAGGCCCATGAGGCAAAACTATAAATAGAGGACATTTCCCTACTTTTAGGGGTTGGTTTTTGGAGATCTAGAACATTGTAATAGCAAATATATAATAAAGCATTATCCCTCTCTCTCTTTAGTCTGAATCAGTGGATTTTTATGGTTTTTGCTTATTCTTCTAACACCATTAGCTTAATCTTCTATAGCAACATATTCATTCAAGGCATTGATATATATATTCATATATACATATTATAGCACACAAATCCATAAATATTTCTCATAAACCTAAAATAGATTAAAGTTATCCATATATCCTATACCTCACTTACAAATTTAATTTTACCTAAATTCGAGGTAAACAGTTTGGCGCCCACCGTGGGGCTAGGATAATAGTAGTTTTTTAATCTTGGCTTCTATCTCCTACCCGTTGGTTTAAGAAATCTTTTGCTGATCTCTGTGAAAACGGAACAAATGGCAAGCAGTGGGCAATCTGGTCATGTCAACAATAACGAGATTGTGGCCGAAAACAAGAACAGTGGACTACGGGACCTACCAGCAGATCCCATCGATCCAAATTCTGTTGATTCGAGGGAAGGCCTCAACCGGCAGAACACCGTGAACCAGGAGAATGCCACCCAACCGGCCACTGATCCCTTAAATACTCATAATTCAATTACTTTATCCCGGGCACAAGGCCGGAAAGTACCGGATACCCCGGATGACATTAAATTACATTTAATTTTTGAAATGTTGCAGGAACAGAGAACCGCCATCGCCGAAGAAGGAATCGCAATAGCTCAGCTGCAAAGTAAAAATGATAAAACGGCCCCGGAAAGGTCGAAAGGCGTCGCCGAACCAAGAAGGGACGAAACACGGATGGTCGAGAGTAATGGATCTGGAGCCGGTTCATCCACCGAAGTTCTAAGAATGTTCGAAACATTGGCAAAGCGGGTAGACTCAACTGAGAAGAGGGTGGAAACATATAACTCTCGGGTGGATCAGATCCCTGGGGCTCCGCCTATTCTAAAAGGACCGGATTCAAAGAGGTACATTCAAAGGCCTTTTCCTCCAAGTGCGGCTCTGAAATTGATCCCGAAGAGGTTCAAAATGCCGAATATCCAGAAATATGACGGCACAACGCACCCACAGGAGCACGTGACTTTATTCACTTGTGGCATAAAAGGTAATGACGTCGAAGAGGATGAAATTGAGTCCGTTTTGTTGAAAAAGTTCGGGGAAACCCTATCGAAGGGAGCATTGACTTGGTATGACCATCTGTCCGAGCAGTCAATCACTTCTTTCGAAATGCTCACAGATGCGTTCATAAAAGCCCATGCTGGAGCTAAAAAGGTGTAGGCCCGGAAGACAGATATTTTTCGTATAGCCCAAAGGGATGATGAGTTGTTACGTGAATTTGTCAACCTGTTCCAAAGGGAATGGATGGAGCTCCCTCCGATTCCGGAGAATGGGCTGCACAAGCTTTTACCAAAGGGCTTAATCCTCGGAGCTCGACGGCCTCGTTCAAACTAAAAGAAAACTTACTGGAATACGAGGCTGTGACCTGGGCAGATGTCCATAACATATACGAATCAAAGATTCGGGTAGAGGATGACCAACTAGAACTTCCCTCGGGGCTCGTAAATATGAGCAAAATCTCTGAGAGATAAGAGGAAAAGTTACGAGCCGGAGTCAAGACCATCGAGGGAAAGGTATCGGCCATACTCTCATTTGGAAAAGCCAAGCTTCAGGTCAGAAAAATCAAGGGTTGGTCTCAGTTAATTTCTCTGATCGAGGTGATAAACGGACCGAGAGCCCTTCAAACAGTCGAGGTCTATCATTTAGAAGTGATACCGGGAGTTCGGCTAGCAACAAAGACCTACCAAGGATATCGGAGTACAACTTCAGCATTAATACCTCGGATCTCGTCTCGGCCATTGGTCGTATCGCAAAAGCAAGATGGCCGAGACTATTGAGATCATGATGTGTGAGTACCACGGAACTCATGGGCATAAAACTGAAGACTGTCGCCAATTGAGGGAGGAGGTGGCTCGGTTACTAAAAAATGGCCACCTTCGAGAATTCCTAAGTGAACGAGCTAAAAGCCACTACAAGGAAAGGGAGTCCCACAAACGGGCTGATCCGGTGGAACCTCAGCATATAATCAACATGATAATCGGGGGTACAGATGCTCCTCGAGGGCCGGTGATGAAACGGACAAGGTTACCGTTGTGCGTGAGAAGCGCAGCCGGGATTTTGTGCCTAAGGGTTCCATCTCCTTCAGCAACGAGGATGCAGAAGGCATCATTCAACCACACAATGATGCGTTGGTAATTTCAATTCTTATTTTTAAATCACAAGTTAAACGTATTTTGATTGACCTAGGTAGCTTGGCCAATATCATCCGGTGGAGAGTGGTTGAACAGCTAAGGCTACTCGATCAGATTGTACCGGTGGCCCGAGTGCTTAGTGGGTTCAATATGGCGAGTGAAACCACGAAGGGGGAGATTTCTTTGCCGGTTAACATTGACGGCACCATTCAGCAGACGGTGTTCTAAGTCATCGAAGGGGATATGAATTATAATGCTTTGCTTGGCAGACCGTGGATACATAGCATGAGGGCTGTGCCATCGACATTACATCAGCTGTTGAAATTCCCAACACCGGAGGGGATAAAAACCATCCGAGGTGAACAGCCGCTGCTAGGGAGATGTTCGCGGTCGAGGAAGCGCCACTCTTTCCCGAAAAATAGGATTCAAAAAACGATGAGTCAGTTGGTGGCAAGGACTCTAAATAGCAACTAAAGTGTATGGGTTCGACAACGGAACAGAAGGGGTCGGACCCGGGGTATGAAGAGGATGATTTCGGTGTACCCAGATCATTCGTCTTGCCGGATGACTCGGATGCAACCAAGTCTACAGTAGAGGAGCTGGAGCAAGTCATCTTGTTCGAATATCTACCGGATAGAAAGGTATACTGTCACGACCCATTCCCGTGGGCCGCGACTGGTGCCCTACTTGGACACCCAAACCGACATACAAACCAAATCATCATATTATAGCTTGACTCAGATTTCATATTCGTCATTTTAAACAGAGTTAAAAACAAATATTATCTTGCGCGATTGCGCGTACAAAACATCACATCAGAACCAAAAGAAGCGGCGGAATATGCATCGCCGAATATATGCACATATACAAATATACAGGCCATTCTGGCCGTATCCAAATCTGATAGGTTGGCGGAATATACATCACCAGATACATATAGGTATACAGACAAATGGGCCGTTTTGTCCATAATAGCAAACGGAACTGCGCTAAGACGCAGATCATACACAAACAAACACACACATGACCCGTGACCCACATATATGACTACAGGCCTCTACGAATCATAACGAAATCATATGACGGGACAGGGCCCCGCCGTACCCCAAACAGTCAAATATACGGAGACATATACACCATAAAAGATATGTACCAACATATGGGCTCCGAATCAAAAGGAGCACTCTGTGATAGCAGAATGTGTGGCCTACACTGGCGGATCTCGAACCACTGTACCTGCGGGCATGAAACGCAGCCCCCCCTCCCCCCGAAGAAAGGGGGTCAGTACGAAAGATGTACTGAGTATGTAAAGCATAAAGTACAGAAATCCAAACCATAACTGAAGTGAAGGGTACAGAGAGAAAATACCGGATCAATATATCAAAACCTGTACTGAAGACATATGTACATAATGCAAACAGAAATCATGCATAAGGCTCAGGAACGTGGTCACCACTCCGACGCTGGTGCCACAACACAGCATAACTCCAGAAGGCTTCAAATCTCCGTACAACCCCATACATAACACATCATCACAACATATCATAAGCCATATCACAGCATAACTCCATAAATGGAACCCGGCCCTATGGCGAGGTCTCGGGAACCGTAACACAGCATACTGCCGAATATATCATAGTGCGTACGATCACAAAACCGGTCCGGGAACCGGCGAACGATGTCATAATAGCAGGCACGAGCGGAGTAGTGCGGAAATCATATGCATATACATAATTAAATTCCCAGAATCGACAAATAAGTGCGTATACATATATTTTGAGATCAGAAAGTCCAAAGTAAGTATCGAGTCCGTCGGAAGTAGTATACAAAAGATATAAGCCTTTAAATTTACAAACTTTCGAAAATATACTTCATAAGCCTTTTTCTGAAAATTTGGTATCATTCACATTGGGGAGCTTTCAAATAACTTATGGAGCACATCAAACGAAGCCACTAAAATACCATTCTTTGATAGCCAAAATCATAAACAAAAGTTCCTTCCTAACATTATACTAAAGTAAGTCGGATAGGACAAACGAAGGAAATCTCTGAGCTAGTGGGCCCACCCCGGGTCAAGTCGAGGTGGCGGACATGAATCACGAACATTAGACTCTATGGAGTCATCCATGAAAGTTTCAAAGCGATCAGATTACATTTGTGAAAGTTACGGATGCTTGATCATTTTTTTCCAACAAAACGTACCATTTATAGTTCAATGGCATTGAATGAATAGTACCAAAAATCAAACTCGGATTTCTATGAACAGAATTGTCCCTGAGGCTCAAGTCTCAACCTAGTAAATCTAGGACATGCCAAAAGAAGAAAAGGAATAGCTTTACATACCTTACTTGCGTCTTACGCTCGTCCAAACTCAACTCCCGTTTCGTCCAAAATCTACAATTGGTCATAGTTGCCAAATATGAGTTTCAAGCTTTTAGAATTTCAAGTCTTAAATCCATATTTGTCTACCGAAATTTCGGCAGCATTTCCCTTATAAATTCCACATCCCCGAGAATCATCTCGGCCCAAAATATCAACAACAATAATACCAACAACCACAACCAAACACATTCTAACACAACTAGTCTTCTTTTCTACATAATGCAACCCTTCCATTCCAACTCCACAATTCCAAACTAATATCAGCATTTTCCATATTCATTAACTAGTTCAAGATTATTCAAATATATTTCAATAGCATTCTAAACAATAATCATGGATTCAAGTATTCCCGCCAATTCCATATTCCATCCAAAACTTCTACAAATGCAACGAAACTACCAAATCGTATTGTTTTCCTCCAAATTCATTAATGACAACAAAAATTCTCATTTTTGAATCTTACTTCCACAATTACATAAAATCTTTATTAAAAATCACATAATTTCCCATAACGACCCACAACCATTTTCAATACCAACTTGATTCATTAAACCCTTATTTACATCACAAACACCACAACAACACAACTAACAAACTAAATGGAATTTAATTCCTCACTTTCCATCATCCCCATAGCACACGGCCATGCACCTACTCACACACATGCACGGCTATGCACACACACATCACAACTCCACAATTTTCATCCAATTCCAATTCTTACAACATATATACTTATTCCATAACACAAAAGAATAGCAATCTTACCTTTTTCTTCAAACTTCCACTTGCCAACACAAGCACTTTCTTGCCTTAAAGCTTATACCATGTTGAAGAGCATCCTTGAGTTAGTAATATTGCTAGAAAATTATGATTTTTGGATCACAATTGAAGGACTTGGAAAGTTTTTCTCTTTTTCTTGAAGGGGCCGAAACCCCTCTCTTGCCCTTGCTCTCTTTCTTTTGTTTCATCTTCTTGAATGTTCTATGGATGAACATGTGTAATTGCCCCCTTATATCAATTGATCACATGGACCATTTAATTGGGGGCTTGGGCCAAAGACTTTGCCGGCCACCCTCAACTCTTAGGCCTCAAATTTTTCTCATTTTTCTTGAGCCCAATTAATTAGAAATCTTATTTTGTAATTCCCGAACAAATTTCCAAAATTTCAAATTTTTCCCTTGGCCTTCCTGCGTATTTCCGCAACAATATTTCTCATAAATATCACACACATATGTTAGATAAAATAAACATAGCCTTATTTCTTTCAAGTCAAACTCATTTCTAATTTTCCGAATGCACAAAACACGGGATATAACATATACCTGGGCACGGGGTTAACCTCGGAGCTCAGGAACAAGTTAATTAAGTTTCTTCAAGCTAATGTCGATTGTTTCGCATGGTCCCATATAGATATGACAGGTGTGCCACCGGAAGTGACAACTCACAAGCTCATCCTCGATGGGAGATTTCCCCCGGTGAAGCAGAAGAGGAGGCCCATGGCAGAGCCAAAACACTCATTCGTAAAGGATGAGGTAACAAAGCTTTTGAGAATAGGCTCTATCCGGGAGGTAAAATACCCAGACTGGCTAGCTAACGTAGTGGTGGTGCCGAAAAAAGGTAATAAATTTAGAATGAGCGTTGATTATAAGGATTTAAACAAAGCATGCCCGAAGGATTCATTTCCAATGCCTCACATCGATAGAATGATCGATGCGACGGTCGGGCATGAGATGTTACGTTTTCTTGATGCTTACTCCGGGTACAACCAAATCCGGATGCACCCGAAGGATCAAGAAAAAACATACTTTATTACCCGGTACGGGACTTACTGTTACAATGTCATGCCCTTCGAATTAAAAAATGCCGGTGCAACTTACCAGCGCCTAGTTAATGGGATATTCGAAGAACAAATAGGAAAAACAATGAAAGTTTATATTGATGACATGGTAGTCAAGTCCCTGAAAACAGAGGACCATTTATAACATTTGCAGGAAACCTTCGATGTACTCCGTAAATACAACATGAAGCTTATCCCGGAGAAATGTGCCTTCGGTGTCTGATCGGGCAAGTTCTTAGGTTTCATGGTGTCCAACCGGGGAATTGAAATTAACCTGGACAAGATCAAAGCCATCGAGGATATTGAGGTAGTAAATAACGTCAAAAGAGTGCAGTGGCTCACCGGAGGGATAACAGCGCTGAGTCGGTTCATATCGAGATCTTCAGATAAAAGTCACCGTTTCTTTTCCTTGTTAAGGAAGAAGAATGACTTCGTTTGGACACCGGAATGCCAAAGAGCCTTGCAGGAATTGAAAAGGTACTTGTCCAGCCCGCCTCTGTTGCACACACCGAAGGCGGATGAGTAGTTATTTCTCTACCTTGCCGTATCCGAGGTAGCGGTAAGTGGTGTTTTGGTCCGGTAAGAATCAGGTACGCAATTCCCTATATATTATGTGAGTAGAACTTTAGGGGATGCGGAGACCCGTTATCCTCACCTTGAAAAGTTGGCATTGGCATTGGTAAGTGCCTCAAGAAAGATCAAACCTTACTTTCAATGCCATCCGATATGCGTAGTAACTACTTATCCTCTAAAGAACATCATGCATAAATCGGAATTATCGGGTAGACTGACCAAATAGGCCATAGAGATTAGCGGATATGATATCGAGTATAAACCTTGGACGGCCATTAAGTCCCGAATCTTGACCGATTTTGTGGCAGATTTTACCCCGGCTATGATTCTAGAGGTTGAGAAAGAACTTCTGCTAACCTCGGGGAAGGCTTCGGGTATTTGGTCTTTACACACGGACGGGGCCTCGAACCTCAAAAGTTCCGGGCTAGGTATCGTCCTTAAAACCCCTGCCGGGGACGCCATTAGACAGTCGATTAGAACTATTAAATTGACTAACAATAAAGCCGAGTATGAGGCTATGATTGCAGGTTTGGAATTAGCTCGGAGTATGGGGGCCGAAGTAATCGAAGCAAAATGCGACTCCCTCTTGGTCGTTAACTAAGTAAATGGCGTCTTCGAGGTTAAGGATGAACGAATGCAAAGGTATCTGGAGAAAATTCAGGTGATACTACACCGGTTTAAAGAGTGGACCGTGCAACATGTACCCAGGGAGCAGAACAGTGAAGCCGACGCTTTGGCCAATTTGGGCTCTTCAGTCGAAGGGGAAGAAATCAACCCCCCCACTATAGTGCAGTTGATGAATTCGACGGTAGAAAACGGGCATGCTAAAATAAACACGATGGGTCTAACTTGGGATTGGCACAACAAATACATCGACTACTTGCAAGATGGAAAGCTCCCGAGTGACCTAAAAGAATCACGGTCACTAAGGGCAAAAGCAGCACGGTTCTGCTTAATAGATGACCAATTGTATCGACGGTCTTTCTTCGGGCCCCTAGCCAAATGATTTGGTCCCGGAGAAACCAACTATGTGATAAGAGAAGTCCACGAGAGGACTTGCGGTAATTACTCTAGTGCAGAAGCCTTAGTTCGGAAAGTTATCAGAGCAGGTTATTACTGTAACCGGATGGAGGAGGATTCGAAGAATTTTGTCCGGAAATGTGATGGGTGTCAAAGACATGCCCCAATGATTCATCAGCCCGGGGAGTTGCTACACTGATATCACCTTGGCCCTTCATGAAGTGGGGAATGGACATTGTCAGTCCTCTGCCATGGGCACCAGGTAAGGCCCGTTTTATTTTGTTTATGACTGACTATTTCTCCAAATGGGTTGAAGCGCAGACCTTTGAAAAGATTAGAGAAAAGGAGGTTATTGACTTCATATGGGACCACATTACCCGTTTTATTTTGTTTATGACTGACTATTTCTCCAAATGGGTTGAAGCGCAGACCTTCGAAAAGATTAGAGAAAAGGAGGTTATTGACTTCATATGGGACCACATTATTTGTCGTTTCGGCATCCCGGCCGAGATAACTTGTGATAACGGTCCTCAGTTCATCGGCAGCAAAGTCAATGATTTTCTCGAAGGGTTGAAGATCAAGAAAATTGTATCAACTCCGTATCACCCAAGTGCAAACGGACAGGCAGAATCCACGAATAAAACAATAATTCAAAATCTAAGGAAAAGACTTGAAACATCGAAACATCACTGGAGGGAAGTGCTACCAGAGGTATTGTGGGCTTACAGAACCACATCAAAATCAAGCACGGGAGAAACACCTTTCCCGTTGGTCTACGGGGTCGAAGCCCTCATTCTCGTAGAAGTTGGTGAACCGAGTCTCCGATTCAGACACACCATTGGTGAGTCAAACGAGAAAGCCATGGCCATAAAACTCGACCTCACAGATGAACTTCGCGAAAATGCGTTGGTCCGTATTGCAGCCCAGAAACAGAGAATGGAAAGGTACTACAACCGGAAGGCCAATTTTCGACATTTTCAAGTTGGGGACTTGGTGCTTCGGAAAGTTACTTTGAACACCAAGAATCCCAGCGATGGAAAGTTGGGTCCGAACGGGAAGGGTCGTACAAGATAACCGGAATAACGGGTAAAGGGTTGCATCAGCTGGAATCCATGGACGGACAACGGTTGCCCAATAACTGGAATGTGGCTCATTTGAAGAGATACTACTGCTAAGGTATGAACACCTATCCTTGTGTTTATTTTTTGTTAATCTTTCTTTTTTGCAGGAAGTCGAGTACCTGATGAAGTTAGGTGCTAGGTCTGAATACACGTGTTGCACCCGTTTCCTCAGTATGATTTTGTCCCAAAATGGGTTTTCCGATAAGGTTTATAATGAGGCAACAAGTACAACGTGTTACTTGATAAAAACGAGGACAAGTGTCCGGAAATGCGGGGGTATACCCTACGAGTGGGGACTTGATAGTGCTTACCCAATCATGTAGTTCGGATAAACACTAGGGGACTACTATACCCACATCGAGGCTTACATCGGTTAATATAAAATGAAGCAGCTCAACAAAGTAAGTGAACGCTGTTAGGTGCTACCCCGAAGAAGTCTCCGAAATTTTGTATTTCTCATCTTCATCCAAAACTGGACCTTCTGTATTAGGTTTCGATGTAAGGACCAAACGATCAGAACGAATCGTGTCTACTTAGTAGTTGCTACGGAAAAAACAGAAGGAAACGGACGAAATCTTCATATCATGTACGTGCAAATACTTGCAATATAAAGACTAATAAAAATTCAGATTATTGCATTTCGGATGTGTCTTGTTGTTAAACAGCCTACCCCGATGATTACCACCGAAATTCGGCATCATTTTATCTAAATACCCTATACCGGGAACTATAGTCGAAATTCGACAAAGGCAACAAGGTCGCATTGAACCAAGCCAAAATCTTTTAACACCCTCGAATGGGGACTGCTATATCAAAAATTGATAAGGCAGGGATTCAGGTGTCCGAACCTAGTCTATGATAGGTAAGCTGTCGAAAAACATCGGCCCTAAAATGCCTAACGTGATTCAAAGACGTCTGAATTCATATAGCATAAATAAGTCCCACGGGCAAACCACTCGATCAAATCCCCGGACAAAGAGAAAAGCCAATATTTAGGCAATGACTCCGAGCCTTTGTTTGTTCCTTAACGGGATTGACGATTAGGGAAAAAGTCATAACAAGCATTCAGAAAAAGGAATAAAGAGAATCGGAAAGAAAAATGCACATTCCATATATTAAGGTTTTTACATCCGAAATTTTTACAAAGTTAAAAAAACAAAAACAAGCCAAAAAGGCAAAGGCAAAATAAAGGCTAGTGTAGGCCTTGGTCTACCTAGTCCGACTGGAGCCGGAGTGCTCGGATACCGTTCTCTCATAATCCTCAGAATCGGTATCGAGGGCTCTCTTAGCTTCCTCCTCGATCGTTCTGGCTTCGAGTATCAGGGCCGGGAGGTCCCCAAATCCTTGTTGGGCTTGCTCAAGGGTGGCCCTCCGAGACTTCCACCGTTCATACTCAACCGCAATCGTGGTATGAGCCTCAGTAGCCTCCACATTCTTAAGAGACTCAGCTAAGTCGGCCTCAGGTTGGGCCAATTTAGCCACTAATTCCGACCTCTCTTCATCGAGGATCCTTTGAACTTGAGTAGCCGAATCAAGGTCGGCCTTCAGAATGTCATTGGCCTGGGCTATCTCCCCGAATTTGGTTTTGAGCTCGTCGCATATCCAGGCCCTATCCTCAGCTTTCTGTTCAAATACCCTCAACTTCTCCTTATACTCAGCATTCTTGGATTCAAGCAGCCTATGCCTCTCGACCATCTTCACGGCATCAGCCTTGACCGAGTTTAGCTCACTCCGAAGTTGAGAGATAGTTCAAGTTCACCGAGCCTCGAAGAAAAATGAGCATTGTCTTGGCTAAGGCCGAACTTGTCCGCTTCCAAGAGCCGGTTCTTTTCGACCATTCCGGCCAACTCAGCCTTCGACCGAAGATTTTCGGCCTTCGCTGCTTCGAACTCGGGTTGAAGGTTGGAAAGGGCAGCTACCCGGTTCAATTGTTCCTCCTTTACTTGCAAAAGGTGCTGGAACTTCTCTGTTTCTCGACCTTGGGCATCCAGCTGGCCCTTATGGTCGTCAACCTCTTGCTGAGCACGGATGAAGGCCTCATTGATGAGCACCACACTCTGTAAAACAAACGAGAAGTTAAATTTGGATAAAACCGGAGCTAAAGTTCACATTGAATTATGGAAGGATTGGGTGATAAGCTTACGGGATAAGAAACTGCAATCCTCGGGAACAGTAACCACGGACGATCTCGTCCTCCTCGGTTCCACGCTTGGGGCCGGGAAGACACGTACTAGGCTTTCCCTTGAACCAGTTTCGGTGGACCGACTAGCTGCTCTCGAGACCCATGGAATAAGGAGATGTCCGAAGCCGGCTGCTTCCTCGGTTGCAGGTGGTGTATCCGAGAACATGTCATCGAGGTTATCTAACCTCGGCATAGGAGAGGTTGGAGAAGCCCCAGCGGTCTCGGTAGAGGCAGGTGCCTCGAATGTTGCAACTGGGTCACATCGGACAGTAGGCCGGTATCCATTGGAGCCCCGGTGTCAGAGACCGGCTTAGCACTTTGTTCGGCCTCAACAGTCGAAGCGAGCCCGGATCTTCTAGTCCTTTGCAGGGGAGTCTCCTCAGATGAAGCATCACCTGAAATGTCAACATATTCAATTGACCTTAGAGGAGTCGGATAAAGAACTTATTCCCCACCTGTGTGCAAAAGCCGGAGCTGAAGGTCCTTCCTCGGCTGAAGGAAATAGCGGAATGGTGGCTTCCTCCTTCGGAACAGAGGCGACGAAGGGGGCCATACCAACCCTTCGAATAACGCAATTGGTCTCTTCTTCATCCTTTAGAGTCCGAACGACGCTCCTTACCCTCTTCTTCGATTTTTGCCCTTTGTCCGAGGGCTTTCTCCGCCTTTTATTGGTAGCAGCGATAAGAGGAGATGTCCCTGCTGAATCAAATTCAGGTACCGGCGTAGCAGGCTCGGCTGTTGGCTCCGGTCTGGGATCCACCGAGCCCTTAGGTAAACCTGAATACCGAAGAGGTTATAAAAAGGAAAGGAAAAATTAGAAGATACAATATATTCCAACTCAAGCAAAGTATTACCATGATTTTGGGCAACCCATCGGCCACGCGACAGGTTCCCCAATGTCCGTTCTTCATGGGTGTATTGACCGAGGAGCGCTCCAACCCATTCATTCATGTTCCGGACGGCCGGAAGTATCCATGCCACGGCTAATATAAAGAGAGAAGGGGAGAAATAGTGTGAATACAAGTGTTTGACAAAGCATTCAAGATTAATTATTGAAGGGAAAGATTAATTATTGAAGGGAGAACTGAGAAACTTACGATTATCGTTCCACCCCTTCGGGAAGGGCATATAATCCGCCGAAATAATTTTTGCGGTCCTCCACGCGGACATAACGCTCTAACCAACCTCGGTCTCTGTCGTCATCCATCTTCGAAAAGATCGGGTTCCGACCTCGTTTGGCGAGCTTTATCACGCCCACTCGGAATAGCCTCGGGGAATATAAACGGATGAAATGTGTCATCGTAAATTCCCTTTTTATATTGTTGGCCAACAGCAGGAGGCAGGCCATAGTCCTCCAGATTATTGGACCAATTTGGGCCAAGGTCACGTTGTATGTCCGGCACATATCCAAAATAACCGGGTCAATTGGGGGGTTGAGCTTGAGTGTGAAAGGGATAGGTGTAAACATACAAGAAGCCTTCCCT